>NW_008238632.1:1923571-1942727 GCF_000691975.1 Corvus brachyrhynchos
AGTCATCGGAGAGGAACAGACACTTGCAGGGCAGAGCCAGACAGATGCTCTGCTGCCTGCTGTCTGAGGCAGGGGAAGGCATGGTCCAGCCAGTAAGATTACAGGCATTTCACCAAACCCCTTTGTCCTACAATTTTTCCAATATTTTTGGTTTGTTTGGATTTTGCCTCTAAAAATAAGTGCTTTTAAATGCTAGTAATTTGTTTTTGCAGGAATTGCAAGGTGGAAGCATCATCTGTAAAAATATTTATTTTAAAATATTTTTTTCTTTTTACTTCTTTATTTTAAAATTATTTTATTTTTAAAAAAAGAATATAGCCTCACAACAATCATATTTTACACAAGAGGTTTATGATTGATGTCAAAATCATTTATATCACATCTGGAAACCATTATGAATAACATATAAATTGTTCGACCGAGATGGTTCCAAAAATTTCAGCACATTAAGTCTGTTCCCCTGAGCCTATCACTCTCTTTAGCAAAATAAACAAGATTTTGCATTTTTGAATATTTTAGAAAATTACTTTTCAGTCTTCCATTTCTATGTGAAGTCCCCATTGTTCCTTGAACCGCAGGAGATACATTTTTTGGTCCTCAGATGATTCACCAGATACCTGTTTCTCATACAGTCTGAGCAAAATTCCTTCTTTGTCAGGATCATCACACTTGAATACTCCTCCACACACCTGATTTTCAACACTGGACAAGGTAGGAATATACAGTCTTCCACTGTGAGGATCCCAATCAACTAATGTGGTCTGCACACCTTTCTCTGTGAGGCCCTGTGTGATTTCTTTCAGCTGATGATAGGATGTCTGCCCAGATGTTTCAGTATCCAGGTCCATCAAGTTGATATGGGTCTCACCTGGCAATTCATGTGCTGCATCAACCACCTGCAAATTAAGTTCCTCTGTTTTCTGTCCCAAACAAAGGTCTGCTACCCTTATCTCCAGTTGGGGGGAATATGGCTGTCCTGTTTCCATACCAGCCAAGTCCCCCAAAGCAATCTGTGGCTCACCCTGTAGTCCCCTGGGGGCAGAACATTTCTTGTCTAGTTTCTGACCAGGAGTGAATCCTTCAGCCCTTACATCATGTTCATACTCTACTACCCCTGGATTTTTATCTTTCCAAGTATTCTGTGTTCCAGACTGGCCATGAGATGTCCAGTGTCCAGTCTGGTCCCCTTCCACTAAAGTATCTTCTTTCAGTGAAATCTCTTCATGTGAAATACCAAGCAAATATTTTGCTTTCAGCAGTTGTTTAGAAGGCAAATCCTTCCCTTCAGTGGCACTGTAAACAGCGCAATATTGGGGACTTTTCCTTTCTGATAGACGGCTGGATTCCTTACAGTCATCCCCATTAACAGTGATAAGGTTGAGAACTATTTTTTCACTTGGTATGAAAACCCGTTCCTTGCATTTGTCAGTGTACTGCCATACCTGGAAAGTAAGAAATACTTTGAGTGAAGTATAATAAAAATACCATCTTGCTGCTTCTTATACCACCTTATATTCTTAAAATATAAGGCTATGTTCGACCTTATTAGGAGGCTATTTCAATTTAGAGAAGAAGAAAGTTCACCACATAAACACTCAGGAGTGTCAACATGCTCCCTTTTTTTATTCTATCTAAAGTAAAACTATATTATGACCTGTTTTAATATCCCTTTCCTCACCTTCCCCATGTCAAAATATTGGTTAGAACCATTGTGTCAAATACGGGATTTGTTTCCACCAGCATAAACTCATGTGACTTTGGAAAAAACACCAGTTGTCTTCTCGGATCAAAGATTACCGAATATATTCCACTCCTTTTAACCAGTGAAGAGAAAATGGTCGTCACAACCAGTTCCCACAAGCGGTGTCAGGTAACATGTTAACGTATGGCTGACACAGAATAAATTAGTAGCAGGTTTCCTTTCAGAGAGGAAGCTACACATCAGGCTGAAGCACCGTCTACGGAGCCTGCACTGTGCAGTCTGCCACAGGCTGCTTCTGTGACTCTCTGCAAAATCATCGAATTAAACAATAGCGATCTTCCTGAAATGACAGGAACACGTGGGCACTGGTGGAGTGAACAGGAAAAACAACCAGAAGCCGCATTTCAGTGTTTTCAAGCTTGAATGGAAGACTGAGACCATTAATTGATGTACCAAGTAGTCTGAAAGGTCCCACAGGACAGAAGTGCTGGACCAAAACAAACGGCTTATTCCACGTCCCCCCAGCCACACAGGGTGCACATGTGGAATAGTCTGTATGTTGGGAAATCCAGAGCATCATTAAAATATCAGGTCAATATTCATTCATTACCTTAACATTGACTGACTCCAGAGGTGGAGAAATAAAATCGAAGCTCCAAGATGGTCATTAAAAAGTGCAATGAACATAAAAAAAATTCCCAACATTGACATTACATCTTTACTGGAGAAAAAACTCCAGGAGTTAAGAGTTTAGTCTGCTACTGAGGGGGAATTTTTCACTAGGTAGCCCTTCATGTTCTTGGATTTTAAAGAGTTCTGTCCTGTTAGCTCCCCAAGAGACCGAGCTACCTCCCGATACCATGCCCCACATCCCAGGGATAAAGCGTAAAGAATAAGACAGAGACAGACTTTTTACAAGGGCCTGTAGTGACAAGGGACAATAGTTTTAAAATGAAAGAGGGTTCATTTAGACTGGATATAAGGAATAAATTCTTTACTGTGAGTGTGGTGAGGCACTGGAATAGGTTTCCCAAGAAGCTGTGGATGCCCCATAACTGCAAGTGCTCAAAGTCAGGTTGGATGGAGCTTTAAGTAACCTGATCTAGTGGCAGGTGTCCTTGCCCACGCCAGAGTGGCTGAACTAGACACCTTTGAAGGCCCCTACCAACCCAAACCACTCTGCGATTCCACGGTTCTGTAATAAAAGCAGTGCCTCATCAAGCGCAGATGTTTCCATGCACATCTGACTGCAGCAGCAGCTGCTCCACTCCTTCTGAGCCTTTCTGAACCCACAGTCCACCTGTGAAGACTTCTCCTGTCACTCCTGCACTGCTCTAATCTTCTTCAGCAAGATCAGCATGTTGAAACCAACTCCCTTGTATCTCCCATCCCACGGTGTCACGCAGATTGGATTAACATTGAAGTCTTTATTCATTATTATAATTGCATGCCTATGGTTGAGCAACTTGCTTAAAGATACCGGTGAGAAAGTTCTGTTGACCTCATGAGCTGGAAACCAGTAACATTTCATAGACTTTATGTGTTCTTTCTAAAAATCAACAAACTTTGCAGCGCTAAGAAATTTGAGAACATTTTTTGCAGAAAGTGTATTTGGGCTGTCTAAATAACAGCATGTGTTTTTCTATACATTTTTGGGTGCTAGGAAATGGTACAGTATTTCGAAGTATTCTTGAAATCCAGGTTAAATTATCTGTATGAAACACGCGATAAATCCGTCACAATTAAGTGGAAAAATCTGGTAACACCCAGTAATAGTCCAAGAAAACATCATGGTGTTTCCATACTGCTTAATTGTCTTCCCTTCTTGTTTCTGAATTCAACAAATTAATAACTTTTTTCCAACTGAATTTACACAGTGCTTCATCTTAGATAAATTTATGGAGTTCTGACATCCTGACAGACCTTGCCTAGTACACCCCAGACCTTGCTTAAGGCAATGACCCTTCCCAAACCAACAGCTCTGTTCTGATCATTGAAAACTTGAGTAATTACTCTGTTTATCTTGCATTTAATAACCCTCAATGTGGTTTTCTTCTCTTGATCTCAGTGGCAACTAGAGCTTTTATTTGGAGCTAGCCATGGTTTCCTCCAAGACTGCTTGGAACCCTGGAAAACACACAGCTCTGCTGTGAGTGCCAAGGCTGGCAGTGAGCTCCTGCAACAGAAGACACTTACCAGGTTTGTTGGATGTTTTTGTTTGTGGATGTGAATATACTTGTGCACACAATAGCATATCACAGAAATAAAAAGGAGAGCCAGCATGGTAGGCATAACATATCCAAATGTGATTGTTATAGTCTCGTCTTCTGTTTTATCTGTTAATAAAACAAAAGTTTTCATTGCAACGGGCAACTTTTTCATGCATGTAGACAGTAATATGTGCATTCACCACACTGTCTTTTGGATACTGAATGCAGATGTTTTAGATAAACAAGGAATTTGCAGGAAATAAAAAAAATTATACTTGAGCTACAGGACGATGTTTATTATTGTCTAAATTATGAATTAAATTGTAAAAAGAAACAACAACCCCTCCCTTAGGTTCTACTGCTGCTAACTTCAGATTGACCCAGGTCTGCCACTCCCAAATCTCATTCAAGGAAAAAAAGCATTCTCCATGCACTAAAACTCCAAGAATGCAGATACTTTTCTTCAGAGGTACTGATGTACCTTCCAGACAGTCCCAGCTATGTGTTATTAGAGGCAATGTTTTTTTCATTGGTACAAGTGCACAGAGGAGGAGGAAACCATGCCAATTATCACTCTCAAAATGGATACATAAAAAACTCACTAATTCAACCACCATTATTTTTTCTAACTTGCATCTTCTTTTTCTTAATTTGCCACCTTACACATACCTCTCAATGTAGCAATGCAATGTTCTTTGGAAAAGCTGCTGTCCAAAACTGGTGTGGTGACATGTATCTGTGCACTGACACAATAAGCTGTTCCAGGTTCTAACCAGGGCACAACCAAGGTGTTGTTGTTGATGGAGAAGAACCACTGGAAGACATTAAAAAAATATTTTTCTCCCCTTTAACTCCTCAGCTACAGAAAGGTCAGACATACACATTTTCTAGAAAGATTAATGATACTTTAAGAGCTGCCAGCTGCATCCTTTTTTCCAAATGCAATCAACATTCAACCTTGTCAAAGCTTACCCGCTTCCTTGTTTTTTTGTTGAGGACAGACACGTTGTACTGTAGGCCAGGATACACCTGAAGCAGAGATACGGATTCTTCCTCAGGACTTCTCTTCCACTTCTCAGGAGCAGTCAGAACGATTGAAATAGATTTGTCAGTAGAAGATACACTTACCATGGGTGGATCAATTTTAGCTGGAAAAATGAACATGTATAAAAAGCAGTCAGATTCAGCAGAGGCACGCTGATTTGACCAGTTTTGAAAAATTGATCATATTACATTTTTGCCATGTTTGGGGGAGTTTAAGAAGAGCTTTGAATAATTTACTTATATTGGTGAAAAATTGTTTGATCAGATAACTAAGAGGATCTCTATAGTGAGAAAGTGAACACTGACTTGCAATTTTGCCAAGGAATTCCTGGGACTTCACAGGATAAACAACCTTGAAACTCAATTTACTAAAATAGGCTGAATTAGCAATAGGTTCTTAGATTATCTGGCACACATAAGAAATATTGGGCTCTAGAGTATGCTGACTGATTGGTTTAATAAAGCCTTTTCAAAATGAGTTATTTATACTGTGAATGTGCCGCAGCTTTTATTTGCCTTGAGTAAGGCTTTACCATAACATTACAAAGTATTCAGTATATACCAGACTATAGATATATATATATCTCCAAATTCCAATTTTATTATTTCAATTACTTCTGTCAAAAGCATAACTGTGGAACAACTGCAAAAAAGTGTAACTTCATGTTAAAATTAAAATACCATACACTATGAAGGCACACGCAGTCTGAGCACACATTACAGATCAAGGCCACTGAATGCCTGGCTGTGTGCTTAGCCCTCCTTACTGTCTGTTAGAGGGTTGAATCGTGTGGTCTCCATCCAGTCAGAGCATGTCCCATTTAGGAATGCTTTAACACTTGCATAGTATTGTTCTTCATAGTCAGAGGTCTCACTGGAGAGGTCACACCATGTTCTGTTTATATTCCTGCATTCTGGCTTTCTAATCCATTTGCCAACACCGTATCTATATTGAAAAAGAAAGAGAAAGGAGCTCTACAAAAGCTATTTCCATTATATTAGTCACCTCATAATAAAATTTTCTCTGCTTTATTACAGCTGATAAAACAGTTCCCATGTTTAGCAGAAATCTGAAATTTCAAGGAATCCCAACTTCAGCTAAGATGAAGCACAAGACTTCCACAAGTTTTTAATGCAAAATAGATTAGAGTAGGTCCTATCCAGAGGAAGCCAGATGGAGCTAAGTGGGATGTTAGTGATACCAATCTAAGTCAAGCTTTGCTTGCGCAGACCAGAGATCTCTCAACTTCAGTCTCCACAGCTTTAGTTTAAATTCTACACACACAGTAAGAGAGAAAGGATAACTATTTACATGGAAACAAAGAGTTCTGTCAGAATGGTCAGTGACTCAACTATGGACACAGATG
Source organism: Corvus brachyrhynchos (assembly GCF_000691975.1). NCBI lineage: Eukaryota > Metazoa > Chordata > Aves > Passeriformes > Corvidae > Corvus > Corvus brachyrhynchos. The sequence goes on from NW_008238632.1 coordinate 1,929,895, forward strand.
ATGCTCAGGGTCTCCAAGATGAATGACAGGAGACTACTCATTCCTGCCTGTTGCCTCATTTTCTAGTTTCAAAGAAAGCTTCAATTGGAACACAATGAACTTCAAAACCCTTCTAGTTGAAAAAAGGCCATGCATCTGCTACCAACAATGCTTGGTACTGACCAGCTCTTATACACTGGTAGAACAAACCAAGATTTCCTTGGAAAACTCCTGCTTGGATTTGCTCAGAAGCTCCTGCTCCTCAAATTCACCTTAAGAACTCCCCTTTGGCTGCTAATTAGTAAGGGCGAGTGGCCGTTTCTGCCTGACTGCCAGACAGGATCACTCAGCAGCATTTTCAAGCTGTCCCAAGGCCTTGCTCCCTGGGGTGGGTAGAGGCACGAGTGTTTTTTTATTCAGTATAGCCAGTGCTCTCTGAACATTTTACCTCCTACACAATAGTCCTGGTTTCAGTCAAGGACAGGGTGAATTTTTTGCAGTAGCCATGAGTGGATGGAGCCTGAAGCCATGCGGGCATGGCCAAAATCTTAATGTTATTCCATACCATCTTTTGTCATTGCTGAGGGCATGGGAAAGGGACTCTCTCTCCATTCCAAGAAGAAAGGTGTTCCTTTCCAGTGAAGCAAACGAGGTGGATGGAGCAGTGTGGTAACATTCGTCCAGACCGGAGGGAGCTGTTTTGGGTGCCATGGCTGCAGTCAGGTCGAGCTCTGTGCTCTATCTTTTGTGTATTTTTATCATTAATATTGCTGCTGTCACTGCTTTTTGTCTTATCTCACTGCTGTTTCCAGTAAATTGTTCTTATCTCCATCTGTGATCTTTGCTTTTTGTGCTTCCAGCTGGAGGTGGAGAGGAAGCAAGTGGTGCCATATTTTTTTAGCAGAACTACTGAATTGGAGAACACTGTTCCCAAACCATGACAACAATTATCGTTCACTCTGTAACTGCTGAGCACTCTCAAGGTACAAGAAACTTCCAGAGATCTACATTCATTTTGTTGATCTGAAAATATTCCTAGATTGAGGGAAGTGTAAATATTAGAGGTAAAGATTGGGAGCATTGCATCATCTGTCACAACAATGCTACACCTATTTAGAAGCCAAACTTCTATCACTGCCCTTCAGAATGACACAGTGCTCTCTCAGCGGGAACAAAGGAAATGCAGGCTGGTTCTCAATGCAAATTCCTTGACACCCTACTAAGGTGCAGACCTTGACAATGTAAGCACCTGATTCCAACCACATTACTTGGTTTTGTACAATGCTTGATAACATCAGTGGATTTTCTCCTAGAAAGGCTTGCTGGATCAAAAAAAATCTGGGGGAGTGGGTCTGTCAGGAAAGAGCAGTGACACACTGGGTGTTATTAATATCGTATTAAATACTACATCTCCATTTCCATTTAAACGTCTACAGAGGACGTATGTGGACAGATACCAGTCCCCAGCGCAGTCCTTCTTCATCCCTCTGTCTCATTTTAGAAGAAACGCCTCTGAAAGCTTCCATAGTATTAGAATGTTGCTTCCTACACTTCCTTCATAGGAAGAACATCTCCTTACACATTTTCTAACTTGGTGTGAAGTAAACAGTGCCAGAAGTAGAAGTTAAAAACCACACTCCTTAAGTCTAGCTCACACTTTAGTTCTTTCTTTACTTTGTATCAGCAATACCTTGCATGAAGTTGGGGTTTTTTTAAATTGTTATTCAAAATGCTAAAATAAAGTCAGTGGGAGATAAAATAAACAAGCCAACTTACACTGCATACTTCACCTTGTAGAGTACTCCATCACCTGTGCCTTCTGGTGCTGACCAGTGAAGGACATTCTTCATGTTTATAGACTCAAAATGGACATTCCTAGGGTTGGGCAAAGAACAATACAACTCTCCTGAGAAAGAAAATAAGAAAGGAACAACACGCACTAAGAATCCGCAAATACATACACTTCCAACTTAGCCAAGAGAGAGAGTTATTTTTGAAAAGGCCATAAATTCAACCTTTTTTAGCATTCAAAGTGTAATGTACTTGGCTATGGGAAATTTTTTTACAAGTGTCCCTACCTAGTGCAGTCTCAAATTCCATCTTTACAAGTGTGTTTTTTCTCTAGCAAAAATGACTTTGCCATTTATGACGGGCACTGGCATGGAAATATTCAGGGACTGGAAGCTAAAACTAGGAAAGCTTGGCCTAGAAGAGACACACTTTTTAAAAATTGTAACTGCATTCGAATTGAAGAAAAATTTAACACTGAAAATTAGAAAAATATCCTTTAATACTTCATTAGAATCATCTTGTATCTGAGTGGATTTTTAAAAGACAAACCAGGCATTTTTTAAAAATACACATAGAACCTACTGCACACACAGCTTTACAAACTGAAGTATGACTTTAATCTGGAGAATTGGACTGGATGATTCACAATAGCCCCAGTGTCATTTGACCACCCCTTTTGATTCTCCAGAAAGTCAAAAGCAAACATCTACTGGTAGGTCACACATCTAAATTGCTGTTCATTGAAATTTTGAAATAAATAAACAGGCAAATCTGGCTGTCTTAAGAGCACAGTTTCACATCTTTCTAATACCCACTACTAATCTCATAAATGTCATGAAGGTGCTCGCATTGCTAAATTGCTTGCAAAAAGAAGCCTGTGGGCCCAGGGGAAGAATCCCAAGTTCAAAGTTATGGCTCATGCCCTAGCTACTCCTGCCATGCACCGGGGGGAACAAACCCGAGACCAGCTCCGAAGCTGCCACTTCCCATTGCAGGTAGCCACAAGAGCATAATAGGGAAGAAAAAAAGTGACTCTGTGGGTTTTCGGGACTTTTCAAAACCCTGTCATTTCCTCCTCTAGGAATGCAATTCTAGTTCTTGAGATAACAAAATGAGGCAAAGAAAAGGGGAAATAAAATCTATCAACACGAACAGTGGGAACCTGTTCAAATGAATAGTCCTTGAGCTGTTACTTCCGTAAGCAGACCTTAGGTTTTTTTGTAGCATATTTCACTATTACTAGAGCAATAGTGTTCATCCTCCTGTGTATGTAACATGTAGCTGCTTTTGTAAGCAAAAGTCACCACCATTTTCCTGATTAATGTGCAGACTCCTATCTGTCTTTGAGCCAAACAGTAAAAGTTTTTTTCTCTTCAGCACATTTATTAAAACAATCTCCTTGCAATTCCATAGAGACCTATTACTTTAAACTGTCTCAGTGCAAACTCTGGGTCTTCCAAGCCTCTAGCTGCTCATTAATGCTGTAGTGGTATATGTGTGTATCTGTATCTTCAGATCACAGCACTGTTTATGGAAGGTATTTCTAATGTTGCTCTCTTTTATCTCTAGCTCTTAGTGTTCAGTAGCTTGCATTTTCTAGTCAGAGAACAAGTTTTGTCAGGTATAGTCCTTAGGGCAAGCTCATCTATTTACAAAAAGTAGAAAGTCCCATTTCCTTGACTCTTGGATGCAGAAATATCCCATGACAGTCAGCTTGTAAGAAAGACTTGGTTGTAACAACTATAGACTTGGTTGTAACAACATAAAAAAAAGTCCCAGGGTGCCAGGGGATGTAAAAACAGCAAAACAGATTCTCCAGGAATTTGCCTTACTCTAACACTTGCTTCCAAGTGGGAGATACAGAATCTAGAAAAGCAAAGGTTTTCATTTCCCCAAAATAAATGTCCTCTGCAATTGCTTTAAGTGAAACCAAATGTAAAGATGAAGCTGCCCAGGAAAGCTGAGAAAACAGTTTGATTTTCTGAAGAGTTGTTTGCCTGTACCTTTCCACATTTGTCCACCCTTATTTTAAAACATTTGTATTCCTCAAGTACATTTTAAAGTAGCAAGAGTAATGCGTTTGGCTGTTACATTAAAATATTTTTAAACTATTAATGTGTAAAACTGGCTCTTTGACTTTTTAAGTTTTTTTTTTTTTTTAAATTTTAATCCCTCCTCCCAGTGTGGTTTCTGCTGTGGTAAATGAAGTTTCAAAACAGAAACACTGACTGCAGCAGAGGAGCCAATCTCAGTATTTCCCTCCTCCCAGTGTGGTTTCTGCTGTGGTAAATGAAGTTTCAAAACAGAAACACTGACTGCAGCAGAGGAGCCAATCTCAGTATGCAGAAGCCGCAGACTGTATCTTTACAAGATCTAAAGCATTACAACACTGCTGGTTGTGCTCCCAGCTACCCCCAGCTCAGTGAGATTTGGAAGACAGAGGGAACGAGACCATTAACTTTCCATGAGAAGCAAAAGCCGAGATTTGGTTTTTACTCCTGGTTTTGCCCCTTTACTAAAGGGCTCCTGCCCTTACAATAAATCATGCAAGTTAGTTCTACCTCAATTCTGCACGTGTAAAACAAGAATAAAACTACCATACTCCCCTACGTCTCCAGGAAGAGTTAAGAATAAATTCCTTCCTGGCTATTTGGTGATCAGCAGTATCAGGAGGCACGTGTAGAAAACAGATTATACACAGAGCTTGAATGTTCCATGGTTATCAGTCAGGAAAGGGCTCAAGAATATGCAACAGCTGCTTGTTTCAATCCTTTAACTTGTCTTCAGTCTTTCAGTTTCTTGTCTTTAAACACAGTACATCCAGTTATATTCTGATTTTATTTCCATTTTTCAGGATTAATGGCATGGGTGTCACATAGAGCATTTTCAGTTTGTACTGGCCTAGGAGCAGAAATCAGTCACACATGTTGCTTTGCTAGGTTAGGTCTGCGTCATTGATTGCTAGCAATAGCTGTCGGCTGTCATTCAATTCCCAGTACAACTAAGTCACTTTATTTATTTATTGCATGGAAAAAAATGGAACTTGTATTACTGTCTTTGGAAAGGCTGTAAATCAAACCTTGAGTAATATCATGGTTTACACCTTCATGATTGACATCTGGACTGGAATTAAAGTAATAATATGGACTTGCAAACTTCACCACCACAAGGAACAGCCAAGTCCTGATCTTAGAATAAGCTATAGCGAGACTCTACAAAACAGACATGACTTAGCCCGAAAACACCTTTGCATGTGAGTGAAAAACCCCACTGACGTCAGTGAGATTATTCACATGAGTAAAAGTCTGCACGGCAGGTGCTCCATCTTCTCTTTATGAAATCACCTGCTATGTTTAAAAACCTGGTCAGTTTGAATCACATAGAGCTGCCTGCCAAGTACCTGCCTTGCTGAAGTCAGTACAGTTCACAGCTCAGTTTTGGTTATAGCCCTGTCTATCTATCTACATGCACACACAGACACATACATACAGACACAAGGATAAACACACATGTTTTCCATGTTACAACCATTACCCATTCAGTGCATCTGTCTTTTACCTGCTAGGAGGTCCCCCTGCCTGCCTCTGTGACAAACAGCTGTGTTTAATGGCAGTGCCGCAGAACAAATACAGCTGCAGCTACCCATGTCCTCTGGCTCTAAACAGACTTTTTAGCTTTGCACTTCAGTTGGGTAACCCAGCAGCTGCAAAGCATAAAAATATATAAATATAGAAAAGTTTAGATTATTTTTTCTGTGCAGTGGCAAAATTTCTGGGGTGGGGAGAAGGCAGAGGACTCACTGAGAGCTGACCTATTGGTATCCAAGTGCCTCCTTGTGTGATCACTGTTGGTTACTGTAGCCCTCTCAAGTAGAGTGATCATCTGCTATATTTTACTGTGGCATGGCACAAAGGTGCAAACACCAAATTATCCAATCAAATACAGCAAGAAGTATCACAGAACCCTCTAGACAACTGTAAGATAAAATTTAAGACAGTGAGTGATGTGGAAAGCATTAAGACAGAAAGATGAGCCCTACTGCAACAGTCTTCCTAGCCACAGCAGCAAAACCCAAGAACTCTCCCCCACAGTCCTCTCAGAATTCAACAGAGGAACTGCTTCTCTGACAATGGCGCAGACTTTGGCTTCAATTGCGGTCGTATTTTCTTATAAAGAAGTGGCCCTTGGTAGCACCTCTGATGGAAGCGAAACCTTTGTGCTGGGTACCGAATTTGTGGGCATCACTGCAGCTGTGCCTTGGCATTTGCAGCTGCCACTTCAAGGCCATGCATTGAACTCCCACTTACACACCTCAGAGAGGGGACAGCCTTTCAAACAGGCAGAGTCCCTGATTTACCTTATCCCACTGGTAGCTTAGAGCCACCAGTGAAGCACCAAGCAATTAAGGATCAATCTAGGATACACTGCATCTGAAAATGAACACTCTAAACCACTGCCCTTTCTTTAGTCTTACAGTTCAGCTTTGGATGACTTCAACCATATTCCTCTGAAATCTCATTTGCTCCTTCTATGCTGTTGCTCTTATTTTTTGAGGAATTTTTTTCTCTCTTCTCTTCCTCCAGCTCATCTGTTTTGATTATGTTGTTCTCAGTGAAAAAGTCTCTCAAACACATGCCTAAGCATAACATAAAAATAAAACTTGTCATACTCAGAGTAAATGTCCATTTAGCATCATGTCTGGTGTCCCTCACAAGCAGAGGGTTGGGGTTTTTCTGGCACATCTCCAGCTTCAGGCAAGTCGGCACTGGCCATGCAGGAATGTGAGGGACTGCACCAAGTGGTAAACAGGGGGACTGAGCCAAAATTGTAGATCATAAGATAGACAGAGGAAGGGAAACCCAGCAAAACCAAGAATATACTTTAGCAAACTTATGACTTACTCATTGTCTTAGCAACAATTTAAGTAAATGAGTAAACTTCTTAACAATTAAGTGATCCTGAAAGCTTTTCTCTGTGCAGATTCTTTTTGACTCAAACTCAGCAGACTGAATAATGAGGAAGAGAAAAAAGAGCGGGAGGAGGAGGAGGAGGAGGAGATGTACGTAGAAGCCATTACAGCTCAGCTGCCTTTCTCCTGGTGGGTTGCTGGAACTCTGGTGTTGCTGGGTATGAAGTCAGGTTAGTGAAACCCTTTGACCTGAGCGGCACTGGTGGGAATGTGGGGAGGAGCACAGAGGTGATTTCCTGTTCAAGTCATAACAGCACTCGAGAGCTAGCCACAAAGCACACTCTTTGCTCTCCCACAAGAGGAGCCTGTCACTCCCTACACAGCTTGTTCAGAGGGGGCACACGGGGAAGAAAGACGGGCAGAAAGGGAAGCATAAGGCTGCATGAAAACCAGTTGGTGGAGCAGATGGAAAAGCTTGAGGGAAGAGGTGTGGAAAGGTGGGAGAAGGATGAGACTGAAGCACATGGGGTTTGTTTTTCAAGAAACGGGCAGGCTGCCATTGGAAACAGGGAGCCTGAGGAGGTAATTTTGTCAAAGAGTGTGAGTGGAAATACAGCCTGAAGAACAGGAGATACAGAAGTGGGACTGAAGCTATGGCTTGCCCTGAGAGGCTCTCCTCCTCCATGTCAAGCCTTGTTGTTATTTATCCAAACCATGTGCTAACTTATAAAAAACACCTCTAAAGAGAATATTGGTCAAAGAACATTTCAGACTCAGTCCAGAAATACCCATCTTCAGAGAGGAGGAGGAAGTCTTCCCAGTCCATCGAAGGCTTGTTAGGAGAGAGCTGGAGAGGACCATGGCAGCTGACATCCATTCCTTTTTGCTAACTTTTATGAAATAAAACAAACTGAATTTTCTTCCCACTGCATTGCAAGTTTGCAAGTACAAGAGTAGAGCTCCCACTGTCTTCGCCATGCCCTGCTGCAAACACATTTGCTTGATGCACTCCAGCAGGCAAAAGTTACTGTAGGTATGTTTTCTATTAATTCTGAGTGACCAATACTTGCCTGAAACAAGCAAACAAGGTGAGTGAAATTCAAAGTGAGCTTGTCTAAAATTAGTCACAGCCCTTTCAAGGCTTTCAGAGTTGTAATCTGATGGAGGTGTTTTGTGCTTTATGGTTTGGTTTGGTTCCAGCTTGGTTCTTGTTATTTTGTTTTTTAATTTAAAATGCAAAGAGGTTTTGTTAAGTTTGTCATGCAAAACCATTTTTTGTCAAAAAGAGCTACATTAATTTTAAAAGCCCAATGGTGACACAATGCCATGACATGATAGCTGTTTTTTAAAACAGATGTTTTGAAATTATATGAAATATTGAAAATTGCCTGTCCAGCATTTAATGTTGAGGATTTTCTTTTCTACCTAGAACATGTTTAGCATTACCCACTTATTGCTGCTTAGATCAATCACATCGAACAGCCAAGAAAATGCAAGCTTAGTTAAAATACCTCTGACATCTTACATTTGTTTTCCAAAATATCCAAGAGTTAAGCTTTCTATTTGAAATATTGTAAAAATTATGCTGTGCGACAGTTATCAGCCAAATTGCCATACACCACATTTTGGTACACTCCTAATCCATCTTTACATAAAATATCTATTTTTTACATATAAATTGAGCCAAAATTAGGTTTGGCTTTCATCATTCAGCACTGACTAACAGCTATTAGGCGACAACAGTCCAGTTAGAACTAACAGCATTGTATTTATTGCCTAAGAGATGTTGCTCGTTGCTCTGTGACCTACTGATGGCTTTTCTAGAAAAGGGATTTATGCTTTTCTTGGGAGTCAAAACAATTTTAATTAGAGAAATCCACAATTCTCAATCCACATTTTGCCTCAGACAGGAGACTGAATGTAGCATTGATGGGGGATGAGCACTTGCCTTCCTTTCTGAGGGAAAGGCAATCCTAAGAAGATGGAAGTTGAACACCTTCTTCTGCACCCGAGATCTCAGAGGAAGGACCAACACTCCCAGAAAGTTTGTAATGCCTCACCTCTCGCAGGCAATGCCTCTGGGAAGGAACTGTTTGCAGAGAACTCCTGGGGCATCCCCTCATTGGTGTGAGACTGAACAGAAATACGGTGCCTCTGAACAATACCCAAGTTACTGGCACACCAAGTACAAAGAGAAGAGCTGTATGTAATTTTAAATTTTTACCTAGAGATGGTCCTGAGTTCCAAAATTCAGGCTCTTACCAAGTTAAGCCTCTTAAAATATGGGAGCTCTTGTTCAGCTGGCTCATAAGGGTGGTTTTTCTCTCTCTTTTTTGCAGATAATCAATACCATTTCTCGGGGAGAACTCAATCAGCAGAAATCAATCTGTACAAGCCAAAACTATAAAACCAAACATAAACAGGAACCATACACACACAAATGACTTGAGTAATCCTAACCACTTGCTTGTCTTGGAATTAAGACTATAAAGGTCACTAGACAACAAGAGGCCCAGAAAGGAATGGTTATCAGCTACAGTGGTGAACCTGAGTGTTTGCTGAGGAACTGCAATGCACATCTAGGGTTTGGCCTTTAATCACAAATCCCAAGAGTGTTGGAAGTCCCTCTATGGAATGAACTGCCTCCTTTAACAATTTCCATTTCTCTTTAACAGGCAATATGAACTTGTCAAGTTGAGTCATAAGCAAAGCCGAGTACTAGGGCTAGATCGCAGTGTTGTCCAGAACAGCCTAGCATAATATTGGAAGCTGGAGATGAGAAAGTAGGGATGAACCTTTCAACTATATCAACATGCCACTCCTTCTTCATATACTGCAGTTCTCCTTATGCCAATATCCATTTTTATTTATTTCTATGTTACATTTATTCTTCTTTCCTTCACACTAGTGGAGAGCAAGGAAATACTGTGTAAAAACACCGAGCTCAACCCCCCCATATACTTCCATTCTTATTACTGAAGCTTTATGCCCTCTCTGGTAAACACACAGATTATCACCAACACACATGCATTTCAATCTTGCAAAGTATATAGATATGTACTAGGTTATACAAAATACTATATGCACAAGATTTTCAAGCTGAGAGTTCAAAAAATCATTCTATTTTACAATTTTTCCCCACTGCTTTTCCTATCTCTAGCCTTTTATCCAGTATTTCCCAGAACAACATCAAAAGGGATGTTTTGTACATTCCAGTACAGTTCTAGTAACTGTGAAAGAAAATACATCGAAATTTGCTTAAAGGAAGGCCTGAAGCTGCTTCTCAAATTACTATTTATTAGTAAAAATATGGTAAAGTGTAATACGAAAGACGTAAATTAAATCAGGTATGTCAGTGCAGAAAAAGCAACTTACACTGCTATTAGAAAACATCAAAAGGGGGAAGCTTTCAAGGTTGCATCATATGAAATGTAGTTGATATAGCCACATATCAGATCCAGTGGGATCTAAAGCTGGGTGTATGCCAGCAAGGACTGCAACCCAGTATGAGCAGGTCTGTTAGATTAAAATGTTTATACTGAGAAGACCTTGTCTACATTATATACATTTCAGGGTTTTGCTTTTTAACACTGGACCACCTGTACTTGGCACTACATGAGTGGATGAAGCACATCTTCAAGGGCAGCTTCATCCAGAAAAAATCCAGTTCCAAGACTGTGTCACAATATACACAAAAATACAGTAAGGGAAATGATTGAGATTTGCTTCAAAATCACATACCTTACCTGAATGAAAATAGTAAAATATGCCTTAAATAAATCAAAATGCTCCTAGTTTTGCTGTACAGCATTCAGGCTCATTTCCCTTTCCTCACCATAGTATAGATATAGATACCATAGTATCCAGTGCATTCTTTCTTCTGTATGGATCTACAAGAGAGATACTGGACTCCACAGGCCAAAGATTTCAAGGATTCTCTAACTGCGGAAGAATGCGGTTAGGGAAACCTCCCCTAAAAGCAAGCAGAAGGATTTAAAATAGAGCTTGGTAAGTTAATGGATTAATATTCTACCACGTAAAAAATTCAGGCTGTTCCTTCACATCCTCACAAAAATTGCTGAACTCTCCCATGTGGTAAAGAGGAACATGCTTGAACAGTCTTGATCCCAATGGTTAAAAAATTAATTTTCCATTTTATTTCGCATTTTCTTCACTTTTTTATTTGTTCTACAGTACAGATTTTTAAACGGTTGAGTGAAACACCAATTTATAAAAATCCCAATTGCAGTGACAAGTGAAATTTTTATCCTTGCTCAGATAGTCTATTAAGTACAGTTCATAGACAGCAGGGCCTGAAAACAGAATGCAGTTAGAGGCTGCTGGAACAGTAGATGTAATCCAGTAAGGATAAAATCATGCCCACTAACACATCACAGCCAAAACAAAAGGTGTTTTGCAAAGGTCAAGCTCTAATTTAGGATTTAAATGCTGCTGCTAAGGAGTTCAGAAAGGAACGTGACAAGAGATTCCAAGGAGACAGGCACAGGACAGATCCCATAAGATCTAAGAATCTGAGTCTGCAAAGTCCTGCTGCAAAACTGCATTACATGGCACTTGGGTCCTAGTTTCTGTTGTTGGATCAAAGTACCCAAAAGGGACTCCTCTACCTATCACTTCCCTTCAGAGAAAGCACATGAGCACTGCTGTGATGGTTCTGCACTTCATATAATTTCTTCCATTACTAGCAAAATACTTCTAGGATGAATTAAACTAGCATTTAAGGTCTCACGCTGAAAAAGGTAAAAATGGAAGCTCTAAGCCTTCAGTGGAAGGCACAGCTCTCCTTTCCGTGCTGGTATTGCTGACTGTCAACAAAACTCTCAAGTGATGTCCAGCTAAAACCTCAGGAATGTGCAAACAGATTCCCTTCTTCCTTGAACAACCACTAGACAAAAGCAGCATAACCCCCTTGACATTTTTCTAAACTTTCTTCAGAATCAAAACCAGTAGTAAACACATTTTAAAGTTTTTTTTTAAAGGGCAACTGAATGCCAGTTGTACAGATTTTCCACACTTGCACTGATGACCATCGGACTTAATAAGATGAAAATAATGTGGTCAGTTACTTAAAAAGAAGCTGGCATTGGTACCTCTGAAAGCAACTCAAAATCACTGATGCCTATTGGAGTAGTTTGTCAAAAGAGTAACTAGGACACAGTACTTAGTGGTACTCAAAGGCATTCAGGGTATGAAGAACTCTCCTCACTGCCTTCCAGCTCTCACAAGATTGGAAAGTTTTGCTGTGGAGTTAAATGGGAGCAGACTCTGTCCCTGTGCATTGAGTTTTGGAGGCAAGACTTGCAGCAAAGAACAAAATCACAGAGTCAGAGTAGGTTTCTTAGAAGATCTGCTAATCCCTCCAAAGCGTTGCTCTGTTTTATAATAGGAGATATATTAAAAAAAGGAAATAATGTATGATTTTAACAGCAGCAGGGGACCCCCCCTGCACACACGTTCCAGGCTACAGTTTATAAGCTCATTCCCACTGGGTAACATCCTTGTCCAAGCCGAGACATTTTGCTCTCTGAGCTGCTCCCACAACCCACTCCAGCTGCCACCTTTTTTGCTCCGGGTCTCTTGTGCTTGGATGTGTGGCTGTCACCATATGATACAGCCAACCGGTGGGAGAAGGGACTTGGAGCCACTCAGGACACTAACAGGCGGGCTGAGTATCTCTGCCAAAACCCTACCCTTTTTGTTTTAATCTAGCTCTTGACTGCTCAGTTACACTCTTGAGGATAATGCCTGTCAAACAGAAGGGAAGCTACAAACACCAAAGGTATTTGGGGAATTATCGCGATGGGTATAACAAGAACTATCTGAAGAGCACGCTATCGACTTAGAGCTGACAGCAAATCAACACAGAGCTTTGTAAAACCTAATTCCAGCTTAATTACAGAGAAAAAGAAAAGATGAAGCAACATTACAGAAATACCCAGTTCTCCTCCTCCAGTCGAAAACACGAACACCAAATGCACGGCTGTCCAGGGCGGACGGCACGGGAGCACCTGAGCCCTGCTCCGGTCCGCGGCTCCCGGGCGCCGGCCGGCCGGGGCTGAAGGAGCACAGCTCGGCCGTGCGGGGTCACGGCCCGCACCGCCAGCCCGGGAGGGATGCGCGTCCCCACCGCGAC
>NW_008238632.1:1943094-1977976 GCF_000691975.1 Corvus brachyrhynchos
TTTTTTTTCCGGAGGAAGATGAAGGCCAACGTGCTACATCACTGGGTGTTCAAAGATACGATTTTCCCTACTACTTCGCATTTAATTGTGTATTTGAAGATGGTAAGAGGCTATGGAGTCCCCATTCCTGGAGATACTCAGAATCCATCTGGTGATGGAGCTGAGCATCCTGTTCCACCTGACCCCGGTTGGAGTAGAGGCGCTGCAGAGGCACATTCCCACCTCAGCATTTCTGGGCTTGTGAGAAATAACATGTTTAGCTCTTGCTGGGGGTGTGTAGAGCTGCTCAGTGCAGCCCTCACTGAGAGCAGGAGGTGAGAGAACCTGAAAGGGTGCACGCTGTGCTCGTGGGGTGCTACAGACTGAATACTTGGGGAGGCTCTAGCAGTTGAAGGTGCTGAGACATCAGCCCTTCTTCCCTGAGATAGACCCCAGTCAGCTCCTTTCCTGCCAGCTGACCTGATTCGCTGTCCTCCCAGTTGTTCTGTTCTCTTCAAGTTTACCTCCTCCATCTTGGCACTCTTTTGCTAGTTTTTGGTCTCTTAGTCTTTTCATCACCAACCATTCCCTCGGGCCTTTCTGCATAAAAGGAGTACCATGCAAACAAGAGCCAGGTGTCAATGCAACTGCTGCAGATCAATTCACTGAAGTGATGGTCAGCATGGGTTGACTGGTAGAACAAGAGGCTGTGTCTGGAAATTATTGTCTTGCTTGTTTATCTAATTCTAATTTGCAGAGGATTAGAAGCTGTACATGGTACATGTACAGAGTAATATATATTGTAAGTATCTATATACTTATAGAGATATACACTACAGTGTTCCACACTGGTCTCTTTCCCAGATTAGCTGACTCTGTCACTCTGTGTCTTTCCTGCAACTCCTGCTTTTTTGCCTGCTGTGCTGTTTGTGTTAGGAAGGGGGTACTTGATGCCTTTGTCCGCATACAGAGGCCCAGTCTGAAAGTGTGCTGAGAAAATGAGGTTTCTAGCCTCATTCTGGCTCCACAGACAACACAGCTTTCCAAAGTTCAAAGCCATGGTCTCAAGGCAAGTAATCTGGCTTGCTCACAGTCTTAAGTATACATACCATGAATGATGAGAGGACCTATAGTGAGTTCAGGTACTCAACTGGACAGTGTCTCTCCTGTCAATAAATTTTGGCCAGATTTTTCACGAAGATTTTGATGAAAGATAACACTACTTTCTCTAACTAGAAATGTTTCCACATTCAGCTGAAACTTCTTAAACTCTTGTGGATAAATGGCATTTTAAGCAGAAGTGGGGAGAGGAGGCCTTCTGGTGTTTTTTTTTTTTATTCTCCTACCCTTGATCTTGGAAATGTCCCAGCTGACTTGACTTTTGAAGACTGGAGCCTGGCTTTAGACGGGAAACCTTGTCACAAGTGGCTGAAGTTTCTGAGTATTACAAAGAGTGGAAGTAGCCCCTCAATTTCAGTGTCTCATTTTCCATTTTCTTTTTTATCTTGAAGAGAAAAATTAATACCCTTTTCCTGCCAGAGTTTGGCACTGCCAGTACTATTTGCTATGACCTCTGACTGCATCTTCACCCATGATAGTGGAGCTTTGTTTCCATTGTATTTTCATCTTTTTCCTCTCCATCTTCATTTTTTCTGTCTGAAATAAAGGATATACATAAGAGATTAATGATGGAATAATCTAATTTTAGCAGGACAGGATCTCTCTCATTTACATTACAGCAAATTTGCATATAGCCCTTAACTTCTGCAGATTTACTCCAGATTGATTGTACAAGAGAGGGGTTTTATTTAGAATTTAACTGCAGTACAAAGTAGCTAAAAGACTGAATAGGTTGAAGAATTTACTCTTTATTATAAAAAAATTAGCTCAAGAAGTTAATTTAGCTGTACAATGGAAAAAGTCAGAAGAACATTTAGGATTATGTATCATAAATGGAAAAAAAAATCCAATCCTTGACATTTTGATTTATTCTCCTTTTTAGCTGGGTGTTGAAATGGTGTTAGGATAAGCTTCTACCTTTGTAAAATAAGTGTGAGAAAGAGATTATAATCTTTCCTGATAAGATGCTCTGTGACAGATGTTCAGGAGCAGTTTGCTTCTCCAAGGAACTTGCTGGCAGGCTTGAGGTTTTTTTTTCACCTGACATCCTTAGCCCTAGAAGCCCAGCAGGAGGGAGGAAATTCTGTGCTTGACAGGGTGGGGAGTGTTAACTAGCTTGATTGCATCAATCTGGGACTGTGAGTGCCCTTTTTAAAAACTTTCCCTGATCACAAGACCTGTAGTTGAAATCAAGTCATAGTTGTGCTTTTCAGCAATCTCCCTCTCATTCTCAGTACTGCTCACATTTCTTAGAAATATGTTTATTTTGTGGAAGAGTGCACACACGGCTTTTGGCTCCAACACTACCTGTAGTCCCACGCTCCTTTCTCAGTCTAAGTTGCTGTTGGCTTTCATTGGAAATTTGCCTGAGTGAGGCTGGCAGTGTCTGGCCTTGTGTTTCTGCCAATTGATGGTGATATGTTGACTGTGCTTGGGTGGTGACTGTTGCTGGGTGTGCTAGCAGGCGAAGAGTGAGGTAGATGGACTGCACAGATATTTCTACAGACTATATTTACTGTCTGCAAGCAATAAGAAAGGCCCTGTTTGGACAAAAATAGAGTTTCAGTCAAGAGAATCACAAGATGCATCCCACTGGATCTGGGCCTGCTGTTGGTGAAGACAAGAACTTTTCTGAGACGTTTCCTCCTGCCAGCAAATAGAGAGATGGCCTTAGAAAATCAAGGGCCTATGCTTTACTCTGTAAATAGTTTAACTCAGGAGTGTAAATGAAAGAGTCATTTCAATGCATATAGCATGCGACATTACCAAATGTATCCATAAAGAACAACATGAGTACTAGAAGGAACTGGAAACTTCAGACATGTGGCCACAATCCAATCCAGCCTTGCACAGCTGATCTTTCTATGGAAATTTTTAAATTGTTTTAATTTAAGGTGCAGGTAGGCTGCCTTGGATGCTTTTTTAAATTATACATGGAAAAGATAAACCTACACTGTTGCTCAGAAAACATTTCAGGAAATTTTTGCCTTTGCATTCTTTCAACAGAACAGTAGCAGTATAGTAATCTTCAGAGGAACTTAAAGAAAAAGTGCTTGAAAATACTAAAAGATGCTATCAGACTATGTTTTGAAATCCAGATGCAGAACTGAGAAGGATGGTGTTTGTGTTTTGTGCTCACTGCAGGAACAAATCTGTGTCTTGTGTAACCTGAACAACCACCTTCCAAGAGGATTTTTTAGGTTTAACCAATTGGTTTAGGGTTAGATTGGGATGCTTTTTTCTGATACTGTACAGTTTTATGCCTCTCATATCTGCAACGTCCTTTGCCTACTAATCAGTTCTTTGTTGTTGAATCTGTATTCTCCCAGCCAGGTTAAAACTCAGGTGCAGGCTACTAGGTTTTGCTGGTGCAATCAAGAGGCAATGGTCATCTTGCTGTTCAGCTCAGCAGAAGACTGATGGGAAGGTGTCTGTTTTGCTGATCCTGATACTTGTTGCTTTGCCAGTAAGTTCTTCTGACCCTGTTCACATCAATGGGAAGACTGTCTGACTGCTAGCTTTGCTACCCTTCATGCTGGTATTTAAAAACTCCTAAGAAAGTATCCAAAGGAAAATAAACCAGCTCATTTATTTGTGATACTTCCTTTCTGATTATGAAATTCACTCACATTTTGAAAATAAATGTATACTTACACAGGGTATGAGTTATATAAGTTAAATAGCATTTATCCCTTCTTTGATATATGAATCTATCAGAGCTTTGAAAGAGAAAACTGAGTGAAATAAAATTTTTTGAGTGACGATTCGTGTTCCTCCAGAGTTTATAGCTTATTCCTTGTGCTACAGTAGTTTCAGTGTAACAACAGTTACTCATCTTCCCCCATAAAATACCTCTCATGAAAGAGGTTCTTCATCATCTTGTTTCCTAAAATATTTCTGTCATTTACTGTAAAAGATTATATAAAAGTTCACAATTTTCAAGGTATGAAAACCAGCACAGTTATTTTCAGTCATAGGCTGAAGGAAAAGGATCAGATGTTTATATTTCTTTAAGACCTTCGATAAAGAGTTTAATAGATCTCATTTAAACAAAGTTCTTTTTCAGAACTTTGGAAGAATAAACGGGCCTGAAAGTCCTGCTTTTGCTCACAGTGAACTGAAACACCTTAAAAATTCCTTCTTTGCTCTTTGTAGATTGATTGACTAAACAAAATAAGCAGTCTTTTAACTCAGAGGTAAAACAATCAGCAGCAATGAAAAATCATTCTTAAACACAGCTGTAATTAGGAATACACCTACACAGCTGTACAGGGAGCTACCTAAAGTTCAAGTTCAAATGAATGAGAGTAGTACATATTCTAAACCCTAGAGATAGTTCAGTTGGATCTTTTGCAAATGCTTTGCCTTTTGTCTCTTACAAAGTGTTTCTAATAAATGCAAACATGACCAAGGAGAAAGTTCTCCTGTACCAGGAGCCAACATGTGTGGAGATACTTTGTGTATAGGTTACCTGCAGTTAATAAGTTGAAAATGGATGTATACATCCTTCTGCGTTCCTGTCCCCTTCCAAAGCAGCCAGAATATCAGTCCTGTGTCAAGATGGTGCCACCTGCAGCTGAACCTCAGCTCCACCATGTCATGGGTTAACCGAAGGGAGTCAATTCAAGAGACTCCCTCCAGTGTCCCTGGAGCTCTAGGCTTTGTGATTTTCAGAAGCCTAAGCCTAAGTGGAGCAGTGAAAGCAGCTGTTTGCTGAGGCTGATGTTCCTAGCCCACGGCTGTTTGCTACACATATACTTTTTCTTGATCTTTTTGACAGTGAAGTCACAAAATAAAGGTCTCCTCACAGAAAAAAACAATTCCTTCTGAATATTCCATCTCACCTTCTTTTGACAATCCCTCTGTTATAAACATATAATATTGGCTTCTCGCAAGTATTAAGGTAGATATTATATAATGTTAGAAATGCTTTTTGCTGCGTGGATGTAGTTTTCTTTCTTTTTAGCAAGAATGTTAGCAAGTGTGAACAAGTAAGATAACCTCCAAGCAAACAGAGGATGAGGCCCGAGAAGCTGCTGATCAACACTTTGTCCAGAGAACAAAAGGGCCCAAAGGCTACTCTGCCCAGAGAACGGGCGGCCAGGAGGGTCCGAGAGCCACTATCACCGCTCTGCCCGGGGAGCAGAGAGGCCAAAGCTGCAATCAGCCCTGACTGTCTAGAGAATTAAGAGATCCACCCTACCATCGACTCTTACCTAGCGGGCCCAACCCCAAGAATCAAAAGAAATAAAACCGCAAGGCAGAAGAATACGCATGCTCTAAAAAGGCGGAACCAAGGAGTGGCCATGCAGAACAGTTCCTGGAAAAGTTTGAATATGCATAGAGAACAGACAGTAAAAATGGTATAAAAAAGACTATTCCCGGGCATCAGGTGTGCTCTTGCAGAGCGCCAAGGCACCTGGCTGTTATCCCTTTGCTTTATTTTATGTGTCTCTTATTGTCTTTATATTAAACCCTTTAAATTCTCACAGGAGAGTGAACCTTGTTTTTCACACCTCTAAAATTAAACTGCTTATTATAAGACTTACACTCCAGGAAAGCATGGTAAGCCTTGCAGTGACCCCACTTGTTAATACCTTTAACGGAGCTTTTCCTTGTCTCTAATTCAATTAAGAGTAGTTATGATTTTCCACAATATTGCATGTAGGAGGATGTGGCACATATTCTTGATCTGTCTTGGTCTACTGATACTGCCAAAACCAGTAAAGTTAAACCACTGCAAACATAGAAGTAAAAGTCATTCTTCCACTCTCCTAAGTCACATCTGCAGAGCTATTTTGAGTGGTGTATTCACAAATCCTGATTTGCATAGCCCAGAACAGCCGACCAAACCACTGAGCACAGCCAAGACCACTCCTGATTCATAAAACCAAATCCAAAGTGAGTTCACCGAGGTGGAAGAAAACTAACCATGACTGAGAAGTAAAAATCATAACAGCACTATTCCCAACTGAGCTTGACCCAGGACACTCACTGAAGCAGAAAGTGCTCTGGGAAATGCTTGAGTCCAACAGCCTGCAAGATGAAGTTTGATTTAAGATCCTCTGCTGCAGGTAGAAATCAGGTAATGCCTCCTCTAAAGGAAAACAACTGATATCCTTCCTGAAGAGACATCATTTATCTTGTCCTCAGAATGCAGCCTCCAGAACATCAGAAGGTTGTGTCCAAGGATTAAGTGGGATCAAGAGCAGCCTGATTGGACTGACCATGAATTGCATATCTCCCCACTGTCTCTTTGGGAGGAGTTAGTAGAGGAATAATGACTCAGTATGTCATTTGTATGCATAGGTTTCACTGGGCTACTCAAGTCATTTTATTTCTTTCATCCTCTTCCCTTTATTAATTTGTTGGATAATTAAGTGGTATGATAAGGCATAACTAGAGAAATCCTGCTGTGCCAAAGTAGGAAGGATTAAGCTCCCAAGAGGTCTCTCATAAACCTTCAGAAAATCACGATGACGATATGCTAAAAAATGTGCCTGTCCTGCAAACCAGACTTCTTAAATTGCTTATCAGAAACATTAAGATACAGCCTTGTAGGAGAGAAATGAGTCTAGCAAACACCTGGAACAGGAGGGAAACCTATTCCTGCCTGGGTCCTAAGAGTCCAACCTACCCTTTATACTATGACACCTGGCCTAGAAACCGCAGAAATCTCAGCTACCTCCCCTGCTGCTAGAGGCATCATTCCTGGCCTGAGAAGTAGAAGAATGATGCAATCTCATCTGGGTTTAGATCAGACATCTGAATTTGTGGGCTTACTCTATGTTCACAAATTATTTTTGAACACCTGCTGTTTTTTTAATGCTGCTTGTTTGTAGTGCTAGCACATCTGCATGGCTAACATGCCTGAGCTTTAAAAAGTCTGATTTTCAGTCCTCTGTTCACGTGTTTGAGTTTCGAAAACAACACCTATTTTAGGTGCCTTCCTAAAACGGAGGACTGCAATTCACTTGGGGAGATCTTCTTGTGATTAGTGCTGCAAACAGCAAGAAAGTCAGACATTATTATTAACTTAAGTGCCCAAAGTCAGTCATGTCTTTGAAATCAGATAAGCCTGAATCTGGATAATTTATATTTTCAGGACTATTTTATCACATGGGCAGTAAGACTGGGGCCACCACACACAGGGCAGAGTTCACTGCAAACATGTAGATGCAATGGCCATCACACAGGCAGGTGTGACATGTCCAGAACTGTACTTATGGTGTGCCTGCTGGGGGGATCACCCTTCACACTGTGGCCTAACATGGTCTGCTTAGCCCAGGCAGCACTGCCACCTAGGAATTAGGTGTGCAAAATACGGTCATACTCAAGAAACTGTGAATAAGGAAGTCAAGCATTCAAAAGTTTACACAAAAGTGCTCGGTTACCTCCCCTTGGGAACAGAGTGGAAACTGTCCTTTTCAAGGTGGTACCACCCTGTTATGATAATGTAATGAAGAAAAGGAAAAACATGGCAAATGCTTAATAAATCATAAGAGACAGATGAAAGTTACATGGATGGAGAGGGCTTTTTCCATATAAATAATGAATGGCTTCTCCTGTGAAAATGAAAGACATGGCACGTATGAAAGAGGGAGCGATGTCACTCTAGCAGTGTTTTGTTAAGGAAGGAGGGATGCCTAAAGGCAGGATTTTGCCCTAACAGTAGAAAAAAGTGCTTCTAAGTGGAGCAGGAGCATGCACAGGCAGTATGACATGGCACTTCCCGTCATCTTGGGAATGGTGCTGTGCAGGGCTGGGAGTTGGACTCCGTGAGCCTTGTGGGTCCCTTCCAACTCAGCTTATTCTATGATTCTGTGAATAATCGTTATTATGATGCAAGGGACAGGTTCCTTGAAACCCATGGCAGTTGAAGGTGATTTTAAAGCTCACAGAAGCAGGAACACAGTAAATGTATGAGCATGAAGTTTAATACAGAAAAAATTTAATGAGGTTACCAACTAGAAATTACCTATAGGAATCACCGCCCTGTTTTTCAGAGGCTAGAGGATAAGTTCGCATTTATAGTAGTAACAGCAATAACCTGAACAGAAATTTTGCTTCCATTATAGTTGTTCAGAAAATAAGAAAATCTCATAGCTTCTGAATAAAGTTTCTGTTACTTTCTTCTTCCCTGCTTAACTCCAGTATCAGACTATCAACTCTTGAAATCAAGTTTTTACAAGTATTTTGTTGCTTGAGAAAATTGAATGAAGAAACAAATAGCCTATAAAGAAGCAATAATGGTATCATTTTGAAAGCATTAGCTATAACTCATGCCACTAACTTCTGAAGTAATAAAGCATTGTTGCTACGTGGTTTTTATGTAATGGTAAAGAAATCAATATGACCACACAAATGCTTGATAGCATGAATACTTGAGTCATTGTAAATTCTATGAAATCTATTTTCTAAAATGTCAACAATTCATCTCTGCAGGAAACTGCAACTTCTGCATTATATTTATCAACATCAATGTCATACAAAACATATTAGAGCATCTTAGCTCTAATAAGAAAATAAGTGCTAAATTTATATTTGCTACAAAAATCTCAAAGAGTTTAAGGATAATTTTTATTTTTGTTTTCTTACCATACCAGCTCTAATTTTAAGAAACTTAATGAAAGGATATCTGTATTTATTGCCTTAGAGCAGTGTTATTTAGAAAAGTTGCACTCAATGCATCAGCTTACATTTAAAATTAAATACTAAGAGAATACAAAGAGAAAATACAAAGAGAAAATATACAGTCAAAGCTGAAGTTGCAGCTCTGAGTAAGATTAGTCTCAAAATGAATGTCCAATTAGCCAATTGATGAGGATGTGCAAGCCCTTTGCAGGTCTCAGCAGTGGCCTGCCAAATAGCTGGTAGTATTCATCTCACTGAAAAAGCAAGAACTACTTAAATGTAGAGAATGGATATGTGTTCTAAGTTGGCTTCTCTTCTTTGCTGTTAGGATGTGAAGAACTATCATTAATTTGTTTTTCATTTTTGCCTTTCCACATAGAAGATGCTTTAATTTTTGACTAGTAAGCTTCCTTCTCATAGGAGTTTACATGTCAATTTGAGAGTTATTCCTGATTTCTGCTGGATTTGCTGAAAGACAGTAAGTGTTGTTGAGTTCACATCTGCCTTACTATGTGCATTTGTCTCTATGACAAAGTGTTTTTTTCCTGTTACCCACTCTACCACCACAGGCTATTTCTAAGCTTCTGCAGCTGTTTAGTACTCACATAGAGTTCGCTGACCTGGCTCTTTCCCGGTGCAAAGGTTGCAATAAACGAGTCCACGAAGATGTGTTGAAACTCCTTCTGATTATCCCACATTATGCCATTTTATCAAATACTTTCATCTCATAAAATATTTATTCAGATAATAGTGGAAATGTAGTCAGAAATCATTATAAGGACACAGCAGGATTCCATCTTTTTTTTTTTTTAGAAGGCTCATGCTTCATACTTTTTTCTGGGATGGAATAATTTTCTCAGTCAGAAGGAGTCTTAGAGTAAAGGTTAGAGTTTCTTACCTTGCTTAGATAGATAGATCTTCCCAGGATGGACTTCCAATATAAAAGGTTTTTTCCTCTATCAGTGCCCTTGCTCCTTTCCCTCTTTTTCCAAAATGTTCAAATGAACTAAAAAATTTACCAAAGTAGCAACTGGATGTCACTGTTTTCTTTTAATATCTACTCCACCTTTTTACTGCAATATTGCAACTTTTATGGATGGCCCATGAACCCAAGCTTAAAGTCAAGGCAGATCAAGATACTGCATCCCAACCAATGAGGTCCTTGGGGACTCACTTTGAAATTAAACTAAAGTAATTTTCAATATGGAATCATTTTATTGTGTGGGTGCATCTGCGCATAAAGTTTACATTGGGCTCTGAGCAGCATATAAAGGCTTGTGAGAGATAAATTAGGCTAAGTAAAGCACTCATCATTAATCAGAGTACTAAACAAGCATGAGCGCTAGAGAATGAACACAGCTGCCATTTCATTTGTCTTGCTGTCAGAAGGTAACTCTCCTACAAAGAGAAGCTCTGAAGTTGTGGCTTAGGTTCTTTTGTGTCTCTCAGCTTGCACAGAATATATATGCTCATATATATTAAATCATCTTATATATCAACATATATATATATATCTACATTACACACATAAATGTTTTTATATCCAAAAATATACCATATATAAGCACATTTTTCTACTGGTGGGTGTAGACTGATGTTTGTGTTCTCAGTAGTCCTAAACACTAGTTTGGAGCTTAAAAGTGAGAGATATGCCAGTTTATTTCAATGAAAACATATTTATTACTGATTTTTGTATACTCTGGGTTTCTAACTCAATAACAGAAATCTTTGCTACTGTCTTGTTGAGTTATCTTCTGTGATAACTTTCATCAATTCATCCCTCATGGAGATGTGATGTGTAAATAGCCCATATGGTAAATCAGAGTATCTTGGCTTCCATTTCAGAGTGAACATGTGATGCTGGAAGGTGATAGAACCTATTTTCTCATTTCCTTTGGAAAAAAACCCAGAAAAGTGAAATGCAAGTTACTGAAAATCTCCAAGTGTTATTTTTATAGTGGCTGTTTGTCAAAGGATGTTTTGAAGACAAGCTAACAAACAGCTTGTCATATACTAAGTTTATAGGGCAACAGACTCTAGTGTCTGGTCTTCCTTAGTCTGACCTTTTGCATGACAGCAATAAATCAGTAGCCTTCCATGTCTCTCGTATTGTCCCAAGCTCTTGGGAAAAGGATGATTGAATAGGAAGAATTAGTGCTGCTGCACAGGATTTAGCATAATAGATAGATCATTAACCTTTTAAGTCTGGTATCCTGGCTTCCAAACTGGCCTACCATGGCTGCTTCAAGGAAGCAAAAATCTCCATACAATAGCAGGGGTGGTTTGTGCAGGCAAGGGGAAAGATTTCCCCAACCAGAGTAATGAGAATGGGTTGCCGTGAGGCCGGGTGGCACTGTAGCCACAGTGGGACAGCACTGTGAATTACACAGACCTCAGGGACATAGGCAGCGACATGTATGGCTTTCACCACGCTGCACAACCAGAGCTAAGCACTCACTGTGCTGGGGTTATGCTATCTCGTGGTGTCATCTAGACCTGTATCCGAGGTACCTGAGATGCCTATAGCAGTGTGTCTGAGGGAATATGAAGCTCTGTGTGGGCTGCAGTAGTCAGGGGGTTTGCTTTTGGGCGTACTGCCTTGTTAACAGCATCCAAATTAGCTAGCTTCAAGTCAGCCTAGGAGTGGGCACCTAAGCACTGATGCAGGACCTGCCCTCATTGTGATGGCAGTTTTCAGTTTATGTGAAAGAGGGTGTGCGATTTGCTGCACCTCATCCAAGAACTTGCAGGAGGGAAATACATCACCAGCTAAAAGGACAGAGATATCAATACGCAGCACTCTGGTAGCTGATAATATCAGATACTCAGGGTACCATTTCCTTGAGTATCCAGGACACCTGCAAGGACAGGTATAGGGAGACCTATGTGTTACAGGAAGGCCTGAAATCTCTTTTGCAGTGGCAGCTGAAGACCAGGCAGGATACCCTCAGTACCTAAGATGTACCTGCTTCCCCGATTTAGGCAACTACGTCCTGTCCCAGATGTATGTTTACGATAGAGTCCTATTAAAATTGGAATTCAAAGTTGAAGATAAATAAAGTTTCTAATCTCATGTTGGATATTTGGCCTGAAAGAGGCTGCTCAAGGGTGCAGTTTCAATTCCGTTTGATTTGAAGTTACCTCACAGGATGTGTTGCAACACTTGAAAACGTATGTCAGAGGATTCACCTTGACAGGGCTTTCCATGAGAGAGAATAACTAGATGCAGACAAAACTAGATGGCTGACACATAATCAGATCAACCTCAAAAGTACCAGCTAAGCATGTTCTTAATTTCTGGTAATTTTAATGAGCCCACACTGAAAGCATGTGTCTGTAATGTAGTTCATACCTATAAAATCTATCTAAAAAAAAAAAAGGTTTTCCAGTCCAGGAGCTTTAATTCATGTCTTAACAACACCCCACACTGGTCATTACAATGCTTTGTGTGTTGTCTTGCCATCTGCCTACAGAGAGAAGTTACAGTCCCATTACATTATACTGTTGTTACTGTGTTAAAATGTAGGAAATTATCTGAGAAGTTTTCAGCTTAATTGATGCCGTGATATTTTCTAAAATAATGGTAAAGGTAGCAAGTGTGCCAGTTTGAGCTGACTTACACCTCACGTTAACAGTGCCATGGAAATCTAATTGTGATAGTTTGTACTTCCTCATCTCTTACAGCATGTTACTGACAAGCAGCAGTAGCACAAGAGGTCAGAGCAACAGTCTGACTTTAAAGGGAACAGAGATCAGGCATAAACTTGTTTCCAGTCATAGTAACACCTCTTTCTGGCAAATCACATGGGAAAGTGGGGAATTTACAGGTGGATTAAAGCTGGAGTCTGACTGCTGAGGCTGCCTACTTCAGAGATGATCGAGTATATAGCCAGCTGCTTGGCTGCCTGAATTGTGTGTGTTCACAAAATTCTGTGTAAAACCTCTGAGCATATATTAGGTAGAGATTTCTCTTTTAAAAATTGGCTATTCATGCTTAACCCTGCCCACTATTATTGCCTTTATATGGTCTCCTGGGCTTTGCTGTCATCCCTGAGCAGGTATGCTGCCACTTGCCCATTGCCTGACTAATCTCACCTCAAGAAACCTTCTATTTCTGTACTCTGCTCAAGCCATGTCCTTACTGGTCTGGTTTTGCTGCTGTGCAGAAGTTTTTATTAGTTTTATTAACAGTGTAAAAGCAAATGGTTTAAATAGCAGCAAGCATAACAAACATCTGAGTTTCTACCAGTTATCTTCTGTCGCTGGCATGTGTGCTCATAGTGTAACAGGCTTCACCCTCAGGAAATCCGATTTTCAACTTCTACATTTGTTTTGTGCTTTGCTGATTTTAGAAGATCAGGGAAGGAGTCGGGAGCGAAGCTTGTCCTATAAAACAAAAGTGAAAAAAAATCAGAGTGTAGAGCTAGCTGTCTGGGAAAACTTCATCAGGTCTAAAGTTCATAGCTCACCCACAGAAACTTCCTTGCATGGTCAAGGTGTGAGTGTCAAGAATCCAGAGGACTGTCACATTGTCACTCCATGACTTCACCTCCGAGGAGAAGCAGAAGTTCAAGAGGAAAGCAAGGCTTTTTGCCTCTTCAGGTTTCTCTGGAAAGATCATGGATACTGTACCTAAGGGCCAAATTTGAAATGCTGATAGAGTTTTCAAAGCAAGTTGCCATTTTCAAGTGTTCAAATGATAAATTTTTCAAGATAGCACATGTATTCTTTTGGCAACTCACAAGATGCGCTGATGTGGTCTGTTTTCTCCTCCTGTCTGCTTCCTGCAGAGGGTTGTTGGTCACCACATGGCTGCGAAGTTCTGCACTTCTGACAGGGCTCCATGGGGTAGGGAGACAAATGGGATTCATGCCCTGCAACATTCAGCATTGCAGCATTCGGTATTGTAGCACTTAGTTTCTAGGCATGGTGCTTAGCACAGTGCACAATCTTTGGTGAAGTGCCTGAATTGCTGGAGAGAAGTCTTTCTTATTACCATAATCCCACACTGGAATTTTCTATGTCTTGCTTCTCTGGTTATAATCTGTACTGTTGGCACACCCTGACTGCTGCTTTCATGCCTTGCCTTTGCCTTCCTGGCATGCTGGAGAGCCTGGAGGGAGTCTGAAGCTGTCTATGCATCAAGTTACTGAAAGGGAAGGGTGGCAGGGCAGGGCCTTCCCTGTTGTTTGCAGGATGAGGAGTCCATGGATGCTGGAGGGATGCTACTGTTCCCGTACAGCCTTTAGCACAGTCTGAGAGGAGACTCTGCACTGCTGACAGCTGTGCAGCTCCTTGGGAGGTAAAGATGGGTGTCACCAAAAGCAGGCTGCTGGCACTGCAGTGTGTGCCACGGGCTGCTGCAGGCTCTGCTGGGCTCCACCCAGACAGGAGCAGCCCACTTATGCAGTGGTTCAGCGCACGCCTCTGGGATGTAGGCAGTGGCATGTGCAGAGTGGGAGGGTGAAATTGGGCCATGGTGACCAGCAAGTTGGCTGGAGTCGCTTTCTCTGGTCTCTACAGTAACATAAAATACAAAAAAATTTACCAGTGCAAGGAAACACAATGCTATGTAAGCACCAGAAGCACTGGGTTGTGAAGTAGCTTTTTTCAACTTTCTTGTCTCTGACCAAGGAAGTTGTAAGTATAATACAGAAATACTGATTTAAACCCTCTCACTGCTGGTACACTTTGAGTGTTTTGCAGATAATGCTTTTTATTTTTCTTGTGAGTAAACTTCAAGCCATTTGGTATTTGTATCTGCATTTATTCTGGTAACTAACATTTATGTCAGGACAGAGAGGAGAATTATACACAAGACAGTGGTAGGGATGTGAAGCAACATTGTGAGTTTCCAGCAGCCACAGAAACATTATTCCTTTTACTATAGATATCCTTTATACTACAGATAATAATACCGCACATAGTTCACTTCCAGAAAACACTTCCTCAGTAGGCACGACAGGCATTGCCTGTGCATTTTCTGTGGACTGCAGGTTCTTTACAGGAGTCACAACTCTTTTTTAGTTGTATACTTCTCTGTGCCTGAGGAGCCAAGTACTGTGCAAGGTAGCAGGGAATAACAAAACTAATTTCACCTTAACATAAAGTTCAGCACAGTCAAAAGTGCTGCTGCTTCTTTCAATTCCCTTCGTACATTGTTGCAGTGGGGATTCTTGCAACACGTGTATCAGACAACGAGGCCCATGGAAAAGAAATATATGGACCGATTCTTGGTAGATATTTTCAGAGATGTTTATTTTTCCAGCTACCTGGTTGGCAACTTGGCCAAGAACTGAACAATCACGGGACCAGAGGGTCCTTCCCGGGCAGGGGAACACAAAACAACCAGGGGGGGAATGAGGTTGACCAGGGAGT
Source organism: Corvus brachyrhynchos (assembly GCF_000691975.1). Lineage (NCBI taxonomy): Eukaryota > Metazoa > Chordata > Aves > Passeriformes > Corvidae > Corvus > Corvus brachyrhynchos. The sequence continues at coordinate 1,958,206 of NW_008238632.1, forward strand.
AGGGAAACCCCATAGGCCCTGCCTCTACCCCGGGGCCCTTCTCCCACAGGACCACATGGCAGGGGGGAGGGCCCCAACAGTACATAATAGTGTCATTAATAGGAATCTGTTTTTACATTGCAACTGAGGTTAAAAAGTCAAGACATAGCAGTGGTTAGCACATCTCAAGCTGTAGGCTGAGTGTCTACATTTTTGCTGGCCTGAGAAGTAAATGAGTCGATGTTTTCCGCTGAAACACAGAGCACACTTTCTTGGGGAAGAAAGTGAAAGTGCTTTTGCACAAAAATGCTGCTTTTTTTCCAGTAGAATAGAATAGAATCGCAGAATATTCTGCGTTGGAAGGGATCCACAAGAATCATCAAGTCTAACTCTCAAGCGAATGGCCCATACTGGGATCAAACCCACAACGTTGGTATTACTAGCACCATGTTCTAACCAACTGAGTTAATTTTGGTGTTTTCTTCCAAGTAGCAAAAAAGAAGGAATAGTCTTTAGTCATTCTAGGGCTGAATCAGAGAAGGGAGTGTCCTTTCTGTTGCTGAGCCAGCTGTTCTGTAACTTCCTGCATCTTTTGAAACACAGCTTGCCAGAATGGATATTTCCCCTTAAAATAACTTGGCACTTATGGCACATTCATGCCAAATCACATTGACGATTATTTTTGTGTGATAGGCAGTATCACAGCAGTCTAGTATTTGAGGTCCTAAAATCTTAGAAAACAAAATCCAGTTCCCTGCATTGCCCACAAGCTTTCTGTGTAATCTTAGCAGTCAGTTCAAAGGGGATTGGCTGCCTGTAAATCTTTACAAACTGATTAATGCCCTTCTGTATTTCACATGGATACTACAAAGATAAATACATGAAAGTATTTAAGGCACTCTGAAAATAGGGGTATTTAGATGATTAACTCCCACTGAAGTCAATATTTTTGAATAATGTGTTCCTCACAGGACCGTGTTTTTTCTTACCTAGGAAAGATGAGCTCTTCTAGCTGCCTTGCTGTTTAAATGACTGTGGTCTTCATGGTCCGACAAAGATGCTCCATGTTTCAAACATTTCTCATTGCCCAGAAAGAAAGCACACCAAGTAACCATGCAGAAGTCCTCCAGCTTGTGCAGCTGATGACATGGTGGAGCCATGGGTGGTCAGCCTTGGTTCATGTCACCCTTTACCTCCCTACCACAACTATTCACTGGTTAGGAGGAGTTGTAGCTCTCCGGCACTGAGACTGATTCTTGTGGATCCATAGATGGAAAGGCTTATTATAAAGCCTCCATACTTCAGGAGCTTATTCACTGCCACAGGTCTGTTAATTATTTTGTTTGCACGGCCATTTTCCTCTGAAAATGTCATGTCTCAGAACACAGCTTGTCCTTGAACTTTTTTTCCCAATGTATCAATGATATGGGAAAGATTATTCAGTGGAATCATTTGGGGATATTTTTTTTTGAAAACAGAGAGCTTTCCGACTGGCTGAAAGCTCATAGGTTGGAGGCCTCCAAATGCACATCTGCAGCTGTGTGGGATGAGGGTTTCCAACTTTTGATTCAGACAGGGAAGCAATCTGCTCTGCATCTCTCCAAGCTAAGATGTGGAAATGACTTCACTGTTCCACATACCATGGTTGGAAATACTGGACGGATCCAGTGATAACATCTTGCTCATACATTTTCTCAGTTTCTTTGTCCCTGTCCTCCGTTTGGGACTGAGGATCCCAGACTTCTCTCTGCTCTTCAAGCAGAGGAAAGAGCGTAGCAGAGTAGCTTATGGTCACAGATGTGATTAAGGCACTGCATTACTTCCATCTTGCCACAACATGTCAGTATAATCCCATACATGGTTCAGCCACACTTCTTTTTATAGTTCTTTGGTTTATTTAGAAAACATTGCCTTGGGATTTGGAATTTAGCTGTTGTTCTTTTCAGCTTTATTTTGTTTTCCAATCTGTGAAGTAATAACTGCGTGCACTGAGTAGAAATGTACCTCTTCTGAGAAAAGTAATACAGATTTGTTTCAGGAATAAATCCCTCCTTTTTATACTTTTCTTTTAAAAAGGAGTGTTCATGCATTCATTAAAGGCTCAGTTCTGAAATGTACTTTTCCAGGACTGGCTCCTGCCAAGCTAGGCACACTTATCAATGAGAAATGAAATTATACCTTATGACTGTGGTTTGATTTTTTTTTGACTTGTAGTTGTAGTATTTAAATTGGGATTTTCTTTACAATGTAATTTTGACTCTTCTCTGGTAGTGAAACATCCACATCTGGTGTTTTTATGTGGACTCTGGCTAAAATGCTGTCCCTAAGCAAGTGAACAGATGACCTGTATCATTGCGCGAAGTTAGCCTTTGGACTGTGAAAGCTGGCTCTGATTTTGGCACAGCCCATAGCAAGCAGAGAGTCTGTCCCTACTTCTGCTTCACAGCCTCTCCAAATAATTGTGACACCTCCCCAGACTTACGGTCATCCACACCCATTATGTCCACTCACCAGTGCCTGCTCATTCCTTGCCTAAAACCGTGAGTAAATTGCTTGTGAGGGTTAAATACACAGCTTCCTGAGCCATGACAGCAAATGCAAAATGGCCAAGAGGGAAGAGTGAACCTCTCGCTCTTTTCTCCTGCTTTGCCACTAAGAAACTGAAAATAGTTTTTGAGAATTCTGTCTTCTCCATATCCCAAGGATGCCCTAGGACTTGAACCCACTGGACTGACTGTCTTTCTCTTGTTGATTTTGTCCATGCTGTTTTCCAGTTAACTGAAATGCTTTTAGGCTGGAAGGGATATAATCTGCAAAGGTCTAGGGACATAATCTGCCTCAAAACTTGATTCTACTTAAGAAATATTACATTAATACTGTATGCTCAATAATATAAGCAGCTATTTTCTCTGTTCTGTTGTGCCTGCATAATGTGGGTGTAATGTCTTCCAGTCTCCTCTTTTGGCCTGCTGGTTGTGACACTTCAGTCTTCAGCTCACTCAAGTCTCGAAAATCATTAGAAATACTAGTGTTTGGATCATAAGCATTAAACAGATGTTTTTAATCCTGACTGTTCATGGAGGTACACCCATGTCTCTGTTCTGCACTGTTCCCAGCTGAAATGAAGTGCAGGGTGGGAGTTAATACTCAGTTTGCTGCACGTAAACTTCAGTAAGCTGTTTGGACCCTCATGATTACACAGCAGAAGTTTCTTGGGTGTTGTTTTTTCTTTTCTAGCCAGCACAAGGAAACAAGGTGTTGTGAAGTGTAACTTGTGAAACTTGCACAATGGGAGCAGGAGCAGAGCCCCTGGAGCAGGGAAGGGGCCTGACCCAAGGCAGGGGAGAGACTCTTTTGTTCTCTTGTCAATGTAATGCTGACCTGTCAGTCTCTGTTGGTGAAATCACAGGGCTGTCATTATTAACAAGAAGCTGAGGGTGGCTGGAACAACCTCAACGCCTGAAGTAAGGCTGATGAGTGTGCAGAGCAAGGTCCTCTTTTTACCTCCTGCCTCAGATTATGTGTATGCTGCATTCCTGGCAGGAGCATTGAATATTATATATTGAATTATACTGCTTTCAGAGAAATAGCACCTCATGAAAAGCATTCCCAAAGGTCACTGATTGCAGAGTGAGTTCTGACTGGATGTGTTAGATAAAGATTGATCAGAGCTGTCTAGGACAATTTCCATTCCTGTCCTACTCCAGGAAATTTAGACATGTCATTGGAAATCTCACAGCCTGGAAGATTAAGGACACAGGGTTTTTTTTTCCTACAGAGAAGAGAATCTTATTTTGTTTTTTCACTCAAAAACCAAAATGTTACGAATGGTATTTTAGTAAGTCATATTTTTTCCTTGCAGCAAAATTCCAGTTTTTCATTAGAAATATTTCTCTGGGTGTGTTTTTGTTGATACTATCCACATGCATTGCAGAGGCTTGTGGAAAATCAGCTGAAGCTTCTGGGCTGTTCAGTTTCCCTCCCCTGTTTGGCTTATTTTCCCACCTTACCCCATAACATGACTGGCTATCCTTGGACCTTGAGAGGTCATGTTTCTTGCCACAGGTTGCCAGGTGTTGGTTACACCAATGCATGGCTCTCTGTTTGGTCAGGTTGATGGCCTCACTCTGAAATGTTACTTTTCCTACTTCATCTGGAAGTAGCAGAATCTTTTTTGTTGTAAGTCAGTCATGGTAAAAATATGAACAACATAATGTTCCTTTAGAGGACCAATGGTAATTTGAGTTGGTGCTTTCAGCTGTCTTTAATATACAGCAGGTATAAAAATTAGGGAAAGTACCTTTTCCCAGCACAAGCCATTTTGGCCAGCTTTTCTCCAAGGCATCACAGATACTCTGTTTGCACACACTGAGAGGATCACACAGCTGCAGTAGCTCTTGCTTGTTTGTGGCTCTGGTTCTTTTTTGAGGTCACAGCACAGCTTGAAGAGCAAGGAGGTGTATGACTGGAACATACAGAATAAACGATCTTACTGTGTCTCCCAGCTGGATTTCCTAGTTCTGTTCTACTCAGGTCTTCCCATTGCTTGTGCTTGATCCCAGCCTGTTGTGTTTCAAAATCTTAAGCACTCAAAACACATTGTACTTTATATCATTGTGTCTCCTGTTGTTTCTGGAAGTCTGTTTTTCTGTGGCAACCACCAGTGAGGAGCAAATTGGCAAGAAATAATGTCCTTGTGTGCTCAGGGATGGCATAATGATACTTCTTGTGCACCTGAGAGGATTTTACTATTTATTTAGTAAGCTTCTGTACTTTTAACATACATTTTCATGTTATTTTTGAGAGTGGAGCAATATTTCAGTGAGGAGAGAACCTCAGAAAGTATTCAGAATGAATGTGATAAAAAGAAGTACCAAACTGGGAACTCAGTCAATTTCTGAAATCTCTTCACATTAATTTTCCAGAGTTTCACTCATCCTACTCCGTTTTCCACAAGATCGTTCAAATTTAAAAGTGATCATTCAAATATAAAAGTAATCACTCAAAGGCAAAGAGAAGATCCTTGGCACTAGAAAGGCTATTGTGCCCAAGGCACCCTGTAACTCCAGTGTACACATCAACATGATCTGATCTGCATTTCATCCCCATAACCAGGTTTTCTCTTCAGATTTGTCAGTGTAACCCTACAAAAATACACATGACTTCAGGGTCCAGCTCGTACCTGGTAAATATCCCATTAGTACATTACAGTGGTATTTCAGTGACTGGGGTAGAGCTTCAGTCACCCAAGCATAGATGCTGTGTGCATGGCTTCAGCTGCCACCCTCAGGACGTGAGGATCTCATGCAGATCCCTCACTGTATCTGCTAATCATGTATGAATTTCTCTCTCTGGCTTTAGAAATTGTCTCTGTAATGTCTCTTCTCCCTCTAAGGTTGCTTTTGAAATAGCTGAAATTGTCTTTGAAATTCTGAAATTGATCAGAATACATCTATGTTGTGTCCTTATAGGTATATCTTCTCTTTGACATAATAAAGAGTTTTGCTCCATAGGAATATGGGTCTCCTTTTCCAAAGCAGAAACTGCTTAATGTCTGTGTTGTACGTCAAATTACTTTGCTCCTATTTTCTACACTTTTTGAAATACACATTTCTGCTCTAATGCTGCATGTTCTCTGCTTCCCAGCCCCTGTCTGTGTGCACTTTGTCTTCTTTCCTTTTCTGTCTTTTCCAGCAGTTTCTTCTCCAGGTTTGTGTCTCTGAGTCTCATTCCACTCAGAGCATGATTTCACTGACCCTCTGGAAGTGTTTAAGTTTGATTTAACAAAGACAATGCTATTGTTTGTCTTTTTGCTGATATCTCTTTTCTTCCAAATGTTAGAATTTATATTTACAAGTTAGCCTAGAAATAAAACCTTAGCCCTGTAACAATCATGTACTTGTCAGCTATTAAACAAATCCAGCGTCACATAAAAAGCAATGTTAAAAGAATACTCCTCTTGTAAAAAATGAAAAACAAGAGTTTATTGCTGTTTCTTGGGAATTGGGATGATTTGTGATTTCTTATACCCAAAAAAAGAAAAAAAAAAGTATTAGGAGCACATTACCTGGAATAACTAAATTAAGTTAATAACAATTTTATGATGCTCTTTTGTGGGTATAACAATTAGCACAATGACTCTTCATTGCCATCCGGTTCTTGAGTTTAAAAGGACATTTGTGAAGAGTCTAGTCCTCAGTGTGATACTCCTGGGCTGCATTTTGTCATTAGTAATGATATGTAGGCAACTCAGCATCAGAGCCCCACTGCCTTAGAAAAGAGCAAAATATTTAAACATTTAAAACTGTCTTCAGTATTTACCTCAGATCACTGAGCTTTTTCAGGTATTCCTTTCCTTGTAAGCATTGGGGCTCAAGCTTCCCATTTTTCCCCATCTCAAGCCAAAATTCTGGTAGCAATCACTTCTTTAACTGGGTTTTCAGTGGAGTAAACATGTAACACAATAAAACAACCAGTGACTTCATAATTTGAGTAATTACATTTAAAAGGTTTTTTTCTTTCCTTGGGAACCTTTTACAAAAGATTCTGAAAACAAGTTGCAACGGAGACTATAACTTTCCTGATCATGAACACCAGTGTCATTTCTTTCCCTTCCCTTCTCTGCAGAAAGCACCCTTGTTTTGTGTCTTGTGTCCTTTGTGGCAAACTAATACTCAGGAGTTTGAGATTTCTCCTTTTATTTTTTAAGACGAGTTTTACAGATTTGTATCTTTGATCTTTGTAGCAAACATTGAAGTCCATAGAAAACCCCACCTATTTATGATTAATTCCCTGCAGTCTGGAATACTTGATAATGTCTAACAGATCTGTGGCAAAAGCCAATGTTATTTCACAACAGAACCCCACCCTGGGCCGCAAAGTGGTTCTTAGCTGAGATCAAGCCATGCAAGTAAATAAACCCCAAGTCCACATCTGATTAAAGCAGATATATGGGAGGTATGAACAGGACTGGCCAGATGCTGCACCATATGATAAACACCAAGGACCATGGCATCCTATAAAACTGGGCATTTATATGGTACAGCTGGTTATGCATAATCTCCTAATTTATAAGGGTGGAGCATCTGGTTCATTGCTGTTGCTCTATCAGCTTTTCTGGAGGCCTGTTCTTGAATTTCTGGTAGCTGAATATTGCTCTTCTGAGTGCCAGCAGAATGGGAAGTTAAATCCATTTATAGTAGGAGATAAGCACTTATTCTATCTGGCAGATAAGATATGTTCAAACAAAAGAAAGAAAGAAGGTTAGGCCCTTGTGGGATGGGTTCCACTTCATGACAAAATCCACAACTGCAAACTCTAAAAGAAATAATATCTATTTCTCATTGGCAGGACCCTCAGCCGTGACAGAGAGGCTCAGCCAGAGGAGGCCATTGTGACAGGCTGTGCCTGTGACTGCAGACATCCCTCAGCAACGTGGCAGGTGAGAGTTCACAGAATTAGGTCTCACAAGTCCTGCTTTTGTTACACTGCTTGATCTTTCTCTCCCAGTGCCATAGCCCTAGAAGGCAGCATTTCTCTTTCCTGAAACAGAAGCTGGCGCTTGGCACTTGGTTAGAAAATGCCTGCTGTGTAAGTGACTAAAAAAACAAGAGAAGCGTTTTCAGCAGCGTCTTGCAAACTTTTTGCCAGAAGGAGCCAAGCCAACAGTGTGAAAGCATCCTGAACTGAATGGTGTGCATGTGCACAACCCACTGTGGAGCTGTGTGCCAGCCTGGGCAGTTCTGGAGATGTGGACCCACAGCAGATGGTTTGCTTGTTCCCACGAGGAGAAAGAGAAGGGAGGGCTAGAACTCACTTTTCCAGGTATTCCCAAACTGACTTGCCAGCAGGAAAGTCCCAGCTGTAGTTGAGAGAACTCTTTCTCCATTCCACCCTCACAGAGTTGTAAACAGCATTGCAGCATGCAGTCTAAGGCACAATAAGATGTTTTTTAAAGTTACAGCATTACCAAGTCTATATAGAAGCTGTGAGTTCAGACCACTCAGCCTTTGGGGAGAAAAAAATACAGCACTAGTCATTCTACCAAACCCTTCCCCAGTAAAATTACATGTCAGAACAGCACTGAAAGAAAATTTGCATTTCAAATGGAAAGGGAAAATTTGCTTTTGCAGAACATCATGGGGTTGGCAATAATAAATCACTGTCAGAATGGAAGTGGGTTCCTGCAACTCTTGCACTGCTTTCTGTAAGCCTGTGTTGTTGCTGAGGAAGTGAAATCTGGTTAGCACACAACTTAGCACACAACTGTGCAAGACTTCTTCAGATCTTTTATTGGTTTTTTGCAGCATACATGTGCATTTTTCATAATTTTATCAAATCAAAAAACTTTCAGATTTTTAATGTCTTCATAGACCTGTAGCATGGCAGCTGCTATATTTCCAGCTAGGTCTGAATGCTTCAGGTACTCTTATGGCTCTGCCTCCTCTTTTTTCTCTCTCCTTTTTTTGTTTTTATGTTTTCTATAAAACATTTTTACCCTCTGCATCTGACATAGACACAGTATCTGAAATTGTCAGAGTTTGTTCTCTGATAAAGCTTTATCTTTGTGTAGCAATGGCAACACAAGCTGTGCTAAGGAAATAAGTGAATTTGAGAAAGCACTTCAATTACTACAGATACTGTTTTCAGGCTGTGATAACCCACAAGGGGATGAAGTCACCACTGCTGAAATTAAGACAGGCTATTTCTTAATAGTTTGCCTGGATAGTTTTTCTGGCCAGTGCAAGATGTGCAGGATCTCACACTCGTCTGGGCACTAGATACTGCACAGAGATTTAAAGGCTTGCTTCTCAAAAAAAAACCTTACCTAAATAAAGAAACTGTGGGATATGAGTGGGCAAAGCAACTGGAAGAATTGGGAAAGGAGCAAAAACTAGTGAAAGAAACCTAGTTTTATGGACTAGATATGTGGATACAGCTGGATGTTGTCTGCAAACCTAGTTGTTCAAATATATCGTGTAATAGAATCAGGTGGTGGAAATATTTGTTATGTAATGACCTCTTTCATTTTGTTATAGGCAAGAGTGACCAGCATTGACTTCCTTAAACACAACCTCTTCTCAAATGCCTACTGCCAGCATCTTGATGCAGCTCTCAGCTCTGATGCCTCCAGGAGAGGTGCTAGTGACAGACCATGAAAAATGCTTTGGATGTGGATTAAGAGAACTCAAGGTCTGTTACTTACACTGAATTGATCCACCTTTGTGTACGTGAATTAAGGGAACAGTGGATAGTGATTATGTAGCTGGGATCTCCATTTTTCCCAGGGCTTGCTTTGCCCTTTTGTGTCTGGGCCACTCTCACCTCATCTCATTTAATCTGCAATAACACAACATAGTTAAGCACTAAGATTCTCATTAATTACAGACCTTGCAGATGTGGAAAAGCTATTTCACTTTTCCCTCCTAGCATGGTTTAGTAAGTCACTACCCAGACCTTGCCCAAGCAATTTTTTCCCTTGTAAGATGAAGGACTAAAATCATTAGAAATCACAGGTGATGGTCAGCACTCAGTCACCATTTACTGTGAAATGGCTGAAATAGTGGTCACAGAATCACCGAATTCTTAGGGCTGAAAGGGACCTCTGGAAATTATCCAGTCCATTCCCTCCTGCCCAGGCAGGGCTACCTAGAGGTGACACAGGAATGCATCCAGGTGGGGTTTGAATGTCTCCAGAAAGAAAAACTCCATGACCTCCCTGGGCAGCCTCTTCCAGTGCTCTGCTGCCCTCAGTGTAAGGAAACTCTCCCTCGTGTTGAGGTGCAAGTTCTTGTGTTTTAGCCTATGGCCTTTTCTCCTCCTCCTGGGCACCACTGAAAACAGTCTGGCACCATCCTCTTGGCACCCACCTTTGAGATATTTATATGCATTAGTGACATCCCCTCTGTCTTCTCTTCTCTAGACTAAGCAGGCTCAACTCCCTCAGATGCTCCTCATAAGAGAGATGCTCCAGAACCCTCATCATCTTTATGGCTCCCCACTGGACCCTCTCCAGTCACATCTTGTCTTTCTTGTACTGAGGAGCCAGAAGTGGACACAGCACTCTAGATGTGGTCTCACTAGGACTGAGTAAAGGGTCAGGACCACCCCCCCTTACCTGCTGGCCATGATGCCTTAAGAGGCCTTCTAGAAACAGAGACTAGACAGGAGTAAGGGAAGAAAGGTAGGTATTTATTTGAAAGGCCTTCAAAGGTACCCCCTGGGAGCCAGAGGCTATTGCCAAGATGGACCCCAAGATGGACGACAGGTCACGAGTTCTTCACCCTTTTATAGGTTTGGTTCATTTGCATAGCAGGGTTAATTCTCCAATTAAAGCTTCAGTTTTGCCCTCAGCTTACCCCCCCTTTAGAGGCTCTTTGGTTTATACTTTTTGGCCTAGGACAGTCTTGGTGTCCTTGGAAAGCAGGCCCAGAGAGGTTTTGTTATGTCTACCTAGCACGAGAGCAGAAATTAACAGGCTACAAGAAACTTTCAGAGTTACACACTAAGCAGTACAGAATGTGAAGAATATAAAAGTTAAAACCTAATAATGGTATCCTGATGCACCCCAGGATACCATTGGCCTTCCTGGCCACAAGGGCACTGCCAGCTTATGATCAACTGGTCATCCACCAGGACTCCCAGGTCCTTTTCTGGAGAGCTGCTCTGTGGGAGGTCAGATGCATGCCTATGCTGGTACTTGGGGTTATTCCTCCCCAGGTGCAGAACCCTACATTCGCCCTTGTTGAACCTCATTAAGTTTCTCTCCACCCAATTTTCCAGCCTATCAAGGTCTCACTGAATGACAGCACAGCCCTCTGGTTTATCAGCCACTCCCCACAGTTTTGTTTCCTCAGCAAACTTGCTGAGGATCTCTTTCCTTTAACTGTCTTTCACTGAATGGAAGAGAGGATCTTTCCTGTTTTAGTTTACATGCATTCCTGGTTTGAATGTCAGAAATTTGACTGTCAGAAATATTATGTTGAGGTACTATGAAGACACTGTGAGCATGGAAATACTCCTGTATTGTACATTTCTTATTTTAAAGAAAGGACACTTTTTTCATTTTCTGTTTTAATCATTGTAGAAAATATAAAATATTTGAAACTCTATTTCATAGATTGTATTTTAATTCCAAGACTTAAAATACAAAACCCCTAGAGGGAATCTTAAGGATATTTCCACAAAGACTTTTTTTCATGGTTTTATTTTTATATTACAAGACTGTTTCCTTTGAAAATGCAAATATGTACCATCATAAATTGTAATACGGGACATACAAAGAATCCTTGACCTTCATGTAGCATTAAATGATTGTGATGAATCAAATAATTTAATGCAGCAGAGGTTAAATCAATACATCCAAGTATGTATTCCAGACACAGACAGCAGATGTTGATTTACAGCTGGACCTGTGATGGAAGGCATCTTCTGCCATTATCTCTGCAATGGGGAAGAGAAAGAGAATTGCTGCTGGTGTGTGCATTTAAGCTGGGTGGTATTAAACTGAACTGACATTCAATACATGCCATTCACCTGCATCTGTCCTGTCCCTCTGCAGGTTGTTTGGAAGTCCAGCTCTAACCTGAGTTTCCAGCTCTTTACAGTACAGGCAAACCAAGAAAAAATGCAGGAAATTCCCCTAGGAAGTGACTCCCTCCTTAGCCTAAGCCCACTGACCAAGACTCAAGAGACATCAATGTTATGCACCATATTATGAAGCAGAAGAAAGGAAAACTTTTATAGTTTTAGGGTAGAGAGCCGCGAACAGAAGCCCAGGTTCAAACTCTGACACTTTTCCAGTTTTCCTCTGTTACCCCAAATCTGAGCTTTCTAAGGCCAATTCCAATCAAGTCAAGTTTGGGTTAGATCTTTGTACACTCCGTGCCTTTGCACCTGCAAGGCAGGATTGATTGATAGCAAATCTTTTGGCTGGGCAAATGATAGGTGACAATACTCTAGTGACTGAGGTAATTAAAAACCAGATTTTTCAGACCAGCCAGTGCAGATAATTCTTGCATTTTGGCCCATGAGAACTCATGACATTTGATAATTGATTTATTTTTAAACACACTACACCGAAGAGTGGCCATGAAAAGGGGACAGGCTCATTTTAAGCAATCCATCAGATCAATTCCTGAGCAGAACGGGCTGGAAGAGCTTTCAGGAGAATTGCATGTTAATAAAGTTGGAGGTCACTCATTTTTCTAATTAATTATTACTTGACAGAAAAAAATTATGAAAGCCATACTATACTATGTATAACTGTTTAAAGAAAGGGAAGAAGCAGATATTTCTGAGGACAGTGCCAGCATTCAAATAAGTGTCTATCCCATTCCTCTAATCATCTTGGCCTTATCATTCTCACCTGATGTGCATCTGAGATTATGTAAGAATTCCAGCTAATATTGTCATGTGGGATGGCAGTTTCTATGACACACTTTTTTCTCTGCTTTTGGAGAGTATCTGCCTTTGGTGAGGGGATAGATCTTGACTTCCAGAGTCATGTCCAGTTTCAGCCAGTGACTTACCTGTCTCAGAGGTGCCAGCCCTGTCACTGCAGCATGGTACATTGCCTGCTGCTGTAGGCACTGCTGCGGTCCAGCATCGGCACGTACGTTTTAGCCACGATGCAGTAGCTGACTCCAGGCCTCAAGTCTTGTATTTTAATAACCTTGTCTTTCCCTTCATACACCAGGACTCTGTGTTGCTTCACACAGAGTGGAGAGAAAAGAGCCAGTCAAGCACATTTCCCTAGCAAGTGTGTCTGTGAGTCAAGTTTGATGAGAACAGAGGATGCAGAACAGTACATGGACTTACACAAACTCAACAGCATTAAAAACTTACCTATGCTTTTTTAAGAAAATCCCTCCCTCCTCCCCCCCGTTCCTCTCCTGTCCCAATTTTTTAATCTAGGTCATAGATTATGAAGTATTAAGTTGATGGAAAATAATACAGGGAGGAATTACAACTCAATTCAATCAAACTCAATTCCTAAAAAATAAGCTTTGTTTTCAAACACTTGCACAGTCATCACTGCTCTCACAATCCCAGAAGACTGTTTCAACAGTAAAAACTATGGTGTGCCCATACTTTCCTGGCTTTTCAGTGGTAAAGGGTTCATATCCAAATATGCTCTTACCTCATCTAGCAAGTTGTTAATTATGAAGACTTGATACAGCAGATCATAATAATTTGTCATTGTTATTTTGCTGCCTCTCTTCCTTTTATAAGGAGACTGTGGAGCCTGGAGCTTTACTATTATGGATTTGTTGCTATGAACCACAGTTACCATTGGAGGTCCTACCATAGCTGTGGAAAAAAACCAAAGCTATAAACACAGTTATAGTTTATTAATATTTCATAGATGCAATTTGAATCCATTCAACAAATGCTCACATTACTAACAATATATATGCTGTATTTACTCTGCAAGTGACACTTCATAAATTCTTACTTTTTGGTGTTTATTGGCTATTGTTATTTTGGAGGTGACATTTCTTGTGTTTGTAAATCTATCTTTGAGCCAAACTTTTTGAAATCCCTTAGAGCTGCATGTTGTTAAGTGCTGACCAGTCAAACAAAATTCCAAAATTGCCCTGATTTTCTTTTTCCCTCATATTTGTCTGTGTGCTTGGACTGCACAAAACATCCATTTGAACCATTTCAGCTATGCTGAGGATGCAGTTTCCATCATCACTTTCAAATATTTTGCAATCAGCTTGGTAAAACACAGCTAAGGATTCGAGCTAGTGCCTGCATACATGTGTGTGCAGCACCAGAAATGTGGGGACACAGGGCAGCAGCTGCCACATGAATCCCTCCAGGAGGAGGAGGTGGCACAGGGCAAGATGTTCTGGTTTTGCTGCAAGGTACTGCTTTATGTCAAAGCTTGTGGTTTCATCTGTGCAGGAGGCTCAAGGTAGTTTGCACTTCGAGGCTGTGAAGTGACCCACACTGACAATTCAATTTTGCATTGACCAGTGGGGGAAAATGAGTTAATTCATGGTGAACTTACTAGGTACACTGCTACTGTTCAGTGTTTGGGCAGTCCTCTAACATACTGTGGCACTATAATGACAGTACTAACCAAAAGCTTTGCATATGTCCTTTCTATGTCCTTTCCTTCAGTCAGGAAAGTGAGAAGAACAGTGGCCACACACCACGCAGCTCTGTTCTCTCTTTTCCCCCCAAGCAAAGAATGCTTCCTTTTTTATTGTCTTGAGTCCTGTCCTTCCAGCAGCTCCAAAAATGCCTGAAAATAATTTGTGTAGTTCCATGCCCAGAGGAAGAGGTTGAGCTAAAGGGATCTTTTGATCTCCTAATTACTGGTAAATGGCTATTTAGCCATAATTGCTTGGCTTTCAAGTGTGTGGAGAATTACTTTGGCATAACACCTCACCTGAGAGCTATTGACTCACTTCTTTAGGTACAGCTTCGTGGCTAGAAAAGGATCACTCATGTTTGCAAATTGTGAGCAGAAATGATGCATTCCCTGCCACAGAAGATCAAATTCCTTCCTGGGGGACACATATGTCTGCACTTACTTTCTCGCCAGGGAGTGAATCTGCAGCTGAGGCTCCAGCTGGAATAGACACCAGCCAGGCTGGCTCTCACCCTGCCGTAGTAAGGCTCCTGGATGTCAGAGGTCTCATGTGTTAGGTCACAGACACGGCTGGGAATCCCCCAGCAGTCGTCTTTGTTTTGCCACGTGCTCTGCCCATACCTACGGAGAAAGAGGAGGAAGGATGTAAACTTTAGGGATCACTGCCTGTGTCCATGCAGATTCTTAGCCATCTGTTTTACTCCAGTGGCACTGACAAGCGTTCTGCCATGGAAATTAACTGCCTTCAGTTTGCAAACAGGGAAGGCTGATTTCATGGGCGTTTGGGAGCTACAGGTTTCTGTCTTTTCTGAAAGAAATCTAAAGCACAGCCATGGGTCACCAGCCCTGTAGGAAGCCACTTCTTTCTTGCCCCATGGGAGAGGCACTCAAGCTTCGGCTTAGCCAGGGTGTTCAATGATGGGCAGAATACCAGATTTCACCGGCCAGTTTCCCAAGGGCGATAATGATTTCAGGCACTCACCAGTGTGCCAGGGATGGGAGCAGACCCTGAGGACCAGCCCCTAATGTTGCCTCAAGCTTTCCATGCAAGGCATCTTGAGGCAGTGTCGTGGGCAAGGTAGGCCACTGAAATAAAATAAACGTCCTATTACAGAAGAACTTGACCTACCTAGACCTGCTTCAGGCAGGTGGCTGGACCCAATGACCTTCAGAGATCCCCTGAAAACTACATTTTTCTTCAAATCCTTGGTGCAATGAAGGTGCAGAGCATCAGCACAGAGGTGCTTATTCCTTGCCTGCCTCATGCTGCTTGACTGCACCTTATGGAATTGATAAGTGCAGAAACAACTGAGAGCTGGCAGCCAAGCAGGACGTGGCTGTTCCCCGGGAATGAGAGCATCCTGTCACCTGAGAAATCCTTTTGACGTGCCCAGCAGGGATAAGGCCCAGTACAGTAGAAGGCCCTGGTACTTACACTTTGTACTGCACAAAGTAGAGCGCATCTCTCGCCTCTCTGGCCCACCCAGGCTGCCAATGCAAAGTGGTGTTGAAGTTTAACGAATGAAACTCTACCTTCTGCGGCTTAATCGAATCTTGCAGGTCTTGGTTTTCCAAAACTAAAAGTGCTGCAAATAGGAAGGAATGATAACAGAATGCATTTGTCACAGACATGCTCCTCTGTATTGGAATCAGAGGGTATTGCTACAGACCATTTAGTTTCATGACCACAGGGAAATTAAATCTCCTGGATCTCACATTCAAAACTTTCCAAGTCATGAGATCAAACAATTACAGAAGAAGCACATTTAGAAGTACAAAAGGAATACTTTTATGTGGTCTGAGAGTTTGGAGGTGAGTTTTTTTCTGTTTGTTTTGGGTTTGTTTGTTGTTATTTTGTTGTTCTTTTTTGTTTGTTTGTTGTTTGTTGGTATAATTCTCCTCAGTGAGTTTGCTGCTGTGCAAGATGCCTCATGAACATCCCAGGAAACAAACCCTTCAGATCTATTCAGAGTCTGCAGTAAGCAGCCCCATCAATACTTAAAAGTCAAGTGCCCTTTCTCTCTTTACTCCACATCTCAGCTTTAACCTGAAGAGATTATAGCTCTTTTAACTGTTGGCACAGTTGTGTTTACCAGCTCCTGCCTAATAAACAATCACCTTAAATTCACTGCTTTTCCTGTCTGTACCACTGGAAAAGCTGACAGTTTTCAAGATCATCTTTTTTCAAACTGCAATATTACTTATAACAGATTCAGTTAACAACCTCTCTGAAGCATTCAAATCCTAGTATTTTTGTGGGTTTTGCAACCCAGATGACAGCAGCTTTTACTCTGGCATAGCACAGAATCATATAAGACTTGTACTGGCTGAACTGAAACTGGCAATACAGCCATGAAAAAATCTAATGGGCAACACGTTCATTTTATCTGCATTTGACAACCTGGAAAGATAAAATAACAAACTAATTTGAAAGTGACTGGGTTTTGAAACCCAGCAGAAGATACAGAGATTTCTTGGCTCATCCAAAAATTCAATAACAAGCCCTGTCCTCTCACCCCCCACCCCCCACTTCCCACACAGGAAAAGAGAGAAAAACCCTTACTTACAAGTTGTCTCAACCTGAAGTAGGTGCATCAGTAAGCAGAGGAAGGACAGCATGATCCTCCTCATGCTTAGGAGAGCAGCTCCATGACTGAAAAGCACCTATCTTCCTCTTGGGCATGTCTTATGAGGAAGTAATCATTAAGCACTCCAGAGTTCCCCTTATTTTCAGTGGTTTCCAAATTCCCCGGTTTGGCTTTGGTTTAATTTAGCTGGAGAACATATGAGTAGCTCTAAATTAAACATGAGCAATTGTTCTTTCTTGGCAGCTGTGGTCATGCAGAAGTTTGGAACTAATTATGAACCAAGCCATTATGAAAGAGGTCCTTTTTTTAAGACACTAATTCCCAAATGACGTCTGCCAATATTGCTTTATCCCATAAATTTGTCACAGAAGCTTGCTTGCTTGCCATGCTAAGATTTTTAATAGTTATTTATTTATTTGTTTGTATATTATTTGTATGTTTGTACATTTTCAGTTCACTAGTTGCTCAGAGCTTAAGAACACAAGAAATTTTGCTCCAAAGATATAAAATACCTACCCATGGGATGTCCTCTGGTTTGATGGACTGCCTCTGGGTCAAAAGCAAGAGATGGAGTTTGAAGGTGTGCTGGTGGCAGGACATCATCTTGGGGGCTGTCACTGGAGGACTGAGGGGCTGTGAAATCGCTTCTGGCTGTTGGGCAGCACGTTCACCCCACACTGGCTGCTGGGAGATGCTGGGAGGCCAGGGAAGTTGCAGGACTGACTGCCTCCGGACAGGGATCGGGAAGGTAAGCCCAGCCCATAGGGCCAAAGTGCCACTCTGGGTTGGACTTTCAGACTGCCCAGTCATATGCTCCAATTGGTGCAGGTGTGCTCCAACACCGCCTGCACAAATACTGGCATTTGTCAATGTTATCCTCTGGATCCTGCCTGCCCAAGATGTACAGACCCCCAGGGCTGGGGATGCCAGGGCTCCCCGGCGAGAACAATCTCACTTCGTGCTTGCAAATGCTTTAATGCCACGTGCACGCCTGCCTGGTGGGAGATGAGTTTTGTGCTCCTGGGATGCATAGAAAGCTCAGACTATTCGGTTGCTGGTGGTGAATGTGGTGCTACTGCTGAGCCTTGCCCCTCACTCTTCCCTCCCCAAAAGCTCCCCAATGCTGACACCCACTGGTACTTCACTGCTCAAGCACTAAAGCAAAAGTCAGGATGCATTCTCTTTTTGAAAACTCATGATGATAAACAAGAGGAGAAAAATGCTAATTTTGTAAGACTTAGCACAGCCCTGCATAACAGCTTCCACAAAAGGAGTAATGGATATGAAGACTACTTGTCTGCAAACAAACAAAAACGTCATGAAATCATCTTTACTTTGGGAAAACATGGAAACAGAAGACTTGTCAGGTCAAAAAAAAGTGCAAGTTCTGGTTCAAATGAACTTATTTAAAGGCCACCTGTTATATTGAACAAACCAAACAACATCTAATCAAGAAGCTGACCTTGGTCAGATAGACGGGCACAGGGTCTCAGTTCAGCTGATCACCTATACCTCATTATACTAGCACCAAACCTGCAGCATATATAGTAAAATGCTGACTGTGTAGCTTTGAGTAATGAATTAGTCAAACCAATTAAGGGAATTAAAGAACTGA
Source organism: Corvus brachyrhynchos (assembly GCF_000691975.1). NCBI lineage: Eukaryota > Metazoa > Chordata > Aves > Passeriformes > Corvidae > Corvus > Corvus brachyrhynchos. Next base: position 1,976,492 of record NW_008238632.1, read on the forward strand.
GAAAAAATGAAGAACACCACGTCACCAAAATGAAGGCAGAAGTCAGAAAGTCTATCTCTAGCTGCAGATTTTTTATCTATCCATTTCCCAAACACATCTTCAAAATCCAGTGACCTTTAAGTAGTTCCCCATACCAAATTCAATTAGTATTTCATCATGTTATATGAGCTCAAGTACGGGAATAGGGAACTTTTACAAACCAATCACTAGTCTGAAAGGTCATCAATGTTTAGTCACAGGTCCTGTATTTGTTTACTTGACTTGTACACACCTTCCCATATCCTGGGAAGCAGCCCATTGCCAGGAGCTGAAGCGTGGACCTTTGTCAAAGTTCCTTTTGATGGTGGCTTCTCCTAGGAGAGCAGAGCTGAGGGCCAGCGTGCCGGCGCCAGCAGGTTTTGCTCGGAAAAGGCTGCACTGCGATGTGGTGGAACAGGGCAAGAAATGCCTGTCACATGGGGAAACCCAGGGTTTCCTGTGCACTGCACTCTGATAGTGTTTAATCGGCAGCTGGGCTTGGCATTCTGCAGTAATCAGTAACTCTTCACATAATTTCTGTTGTCTTTGAAACAGCCGCTGTTTCAATAGCAGGCTATTAGCACCTGTAACACTGTGCTACTCATCAGCCTCAGTCACGCTGCTTCAGTGCTTTGGGTGATAAAAATCACTAGAGTCAAAGAAGGACCAGCTGCACACACACACACACACACACACACAGACATGGACATACAAATATGTCTGGAGTCTCAAAGAATATGCACATGGTGTATAGAGTGCATTTCAAAACGTAAACTATTGAGGAACACAGGATGATGCACACTGCAATGGTATTTAAAATACAGGAACTTTTATAAACAGTATTACGGGTATTCTGAACAGCACTTTAAGAAGTGGAAAGTTAAAATGTGTTACTTAGCCCAGCAGAATCCACATAAGTAATTATGCTACTAGCTCGTCCTAGCTTACACTGCAGCATCTTTCTGATCCAAACCATTGTGAAACAGCAGAACTGGTATTTTTGTGAACCAACATAGAAAACCACGGGTATGAGAATTTTTTCCATTGCTGAAATAGAAACCTATCTGAATGCTGGGTAAACAGCTTTCTTTCTCCTGAGGACAGATTATTGCTACACAGAGTTAAAAGGCAACTACATTTTTGCTGAAAGCTGCTTGACCCATCTCATTTGACAGGACCACCTCCTTGTTACTCTTTTTTCTTTTTCCCTTGAATGAGGTGTTTCCCATACATAAGAGGAGAAAATGTAACCCTGAAACTGCTACTGTAGCACTACCTTTGGCTTTTCAGATGCGAGTCTCTGATTACTTGCAGTGAATGTGAGATGGGTTTTGCTTACAGGCCTGGATGAGGATGTGGGAGGATGAAGAAAGCATACCCAAAGCATACAGAGAATACTTCTAGTAACTGGCAGAGGCCAGGCAATTCTCTCTCATGTGTAGCATTTCACACAAAAATAAAAAAAGT
>NW_008238632.1:1978057-2006108 GCF_000691975.1 Corvus brachyrhynchos
CATGTTACTCTAGACCTAAAGACTATTCACAATTGGAGCCACAGTTTTCAGTCTCTTCTAAACAGCCAGTGTGGACTTAGAGGAAAACCTGTATTGAGAGGGGGCTCTGGAGGTCACCCAGTCCAGCCTCAGCACAGGGCTAGTGGCAATTTTATCCTAGAGTTAACCGCTTTTAATGTGAGTTTCCCCCTGCACATCCTAGGGGGATTCCTCTGCTGCAATTTATGACAGCTGTTTTTTGTGGTTTTCCTGGGAGCTTCAGAGAAGAGCCTGCCATTTCTGCAAATGTTACAGTTGGCTGTAGTTGGCAATTAGATCTCTCCCGAGTGCCACCTCTCCTGGCTGAAGGGATCCAGCTCCCTCAGCTTCTTCTGATGCGCCATGTGCAGCAGGGCAGCCTTTCACCAGCTCAGTGGGGATTGGGAAAATGAATCACTACACACAAAAATTAAAACAAAAGCAAACACACAGTCAGGCCGGAGGGACTTTTCAGATTTTTTCCCCCCCTGATCTGCAGGGAAGAGATATTGCATCACATATGTTCTTGCAGAGAAGGTTTTGAGGAAGCGACACAGACTTTCACTGCACAGTGTGTGCCTTCCCTGCTTCCTGCCCACAGGTACAAACTGTTCACCTCTCACTGTTAAAGAGCTTGGGTCAACATTTTAAAGATTACAGTTAGAAGTTCCCAATGCTGTAGCTGCATCTACATAGTGAGACATTTCACCATATTAAAGATGAAGATCTGCTGAAGGCTCAAAAGTAGCAAGTCATTATTTGCACATGCAGTATTTATTTAACAATGTGCAACACACTGAATTGACTGGGAAGTTAGTAACCAACACTAACATTCATTAGGAACTGAAATTAATACCAAACCCCAAAATAGCTCAAAGCCTTTTATTTAAATGACAAGTTCCCTTAAAATGGTCAGTTTTTCTCACTTGCAAAGCCATAGAATTATATTTTTTCCTACCACTAAGAAGTGCTGTAGCTTGTTTAAGTCCATTAAGACCCGCTTTTTAGGTTGTGGATCCCTCACCAAATCATCAGCAGACAAAAAACTACTAGCTTGGAGACACGCAGAATTAATATTCCATGATTTGTCGGTTTTGCTTAGGTAATCTTCACAGCATAGTAAAGGTGCCAAGTGTTCACTCAGCCAACAGAAACCACAGATAAGACTGGAGAGGTACAACACAAACATTGCTTATGCTTTCTTGGTCCGCCTACTAAAGTAAAGAAAGGTTCAAAGCCTGGTAGGGCCAATGCTCTCTGACACACTGCCACCAGAGGCAGCTGAGGCAACTCCTGGAATATTGGTGAGTAGGATATGACCCACACACTGATTTTTGTGTAGGGGGTGGTTCGAAGCCTCTGCACCTGATCACCAAGGTGCTGTCCAGGCTCCAGACCACACAGGGCTGACTCAGCACACAGCACAAAGAGGGCAAGGGGTTGGCGGGCCTGCACTCAGGAACTGACTCACACAACTGGGATGCCTGCCTCTGTATCTGTCATTAAAAATTGGGCTGCAGGAGGAGCAAACATTCCTGGTAGCTACTTTGGGCAATAAAACATGGAAAGATGCAAGCTCCAGGGGTTTCCCTGGCCAAGGGAAAGAAGAAATAGAAGAAAAAAAAAGAAATTGCCTTTCACTCATTTCTTCTGCAAGGCGAAGTTTGCACACATCGCACTTTCTAGCCTGTGGCTCCGTTCTGTGATTGTCTTGAATTCTCAGTATCATCTCTCCACCATCCAAGGAGTGCAAACTCTAGACCAGAAAGTCCATTCTTACAACAATCTTTACCACCACCATCTCCAAATACCTACTGAATTTGTATATACACTGTAGTTTTACAAGCCTGCATTTTTCTTCCTTAATAAATACAATGTCGAAGATCTTGTGTGGATAGTCTCTGAGCATTGAGGAATCTGTGTGCTGAGCTTTTCATGACAGAACCCTCCACACTTCACATAATTGGTTTTCACACCTCTCAGAGGTGTTAGTTTCGAGTCTACTGAACGTGACCATTTAATCATTAAGATCACCCTGTAATTCTTACAGACAAAAAAGCTTTGTTCTATATTCTTTGTCTTAAAAGAAATGAAGTTTGGTGTATCTCAAATAAAATTGCTAGGTTTGCTACGCACCCTGAAGCAATTGAAAAATTAATTCTTTGTATTTCACCATCCACATTCACAGTATTTTATTGCAATTTTTATTCAGATTTGGGGGATGAGTACAAATTGCTACTATACTAAAAGCTGAGATAAGGCCAGACTGATATCTAGGATGAAGCCACACGGAAGAATGGACTGAGAAATGGAAAGATGCTCTCTACCTCCTTGCTACCACTGCCCTCTAGCCTTTCAGGCAAGCTTTTGCAACCCTTCCTTACTTGTTATAATTTATCTCACAATCACAAGTGCAGCACATTATCACAGGCTTCAACTCTGCCAAACCTGGCAGCAGAAAGCACACGACAGTTCCTTTCTTCTGGAATGGAACAGCACATGCCCCCCACCCTTCCTACAAATCAATGAGCTGCTATTAACTTGCAAAATATATTACAAAACATAACAGCCATACCCAGAAAGAAAACAGTGAATTTATTTTTGTTCTTTTTGCTCGGTATTTTCAATCAGAAAGGATTTTATTTACTCTCTTTGAAAGGGCATTTTTGAAGGGGAGTAAGTTGTTGAGTTTGAAGTTGTTTGACTTTGTGTTATTCAAGGATGTTGGCACAGAAAAAAGCTGTATCAGAGTCAATACCCTTCCTGCTGTACCGTTCACATTGCAAGCATTTGACAACTGCAGGACACATTGCAAGCTGGCTGGCAGAACCTCCTGGTTTGCCTGCTCATCGTTTGCTCTGCTTGTAATGCTTTTCCTCTTTCAAGCTGTGGCTGGACAGCAGAAAGTAAAATATCACACAAATAAGAGTTCAGTGATCATTTAAAACTTCTAATGAACAGTTACAGTTTCAAAGAAGGCCAGCTTCCCTCACTCTGTAGCAACTAATCCATTCAAATGGTTTGACCATTTAATCCTTGTCCACAATTTTAAAATAGAACATAAGGAAGCATCCCCAGGCCCAAGCAATAGAACTGGACTTAAGTTACTGCAGGCTGCATCAAGAGTGCCAAAGGGCAGAAGAGAAATTGCAGCACCGAGGATGAAGATGGGCAGTAGGATCCAGGAACTGGCTGCACACAGCCACAGACAGGCCACACACACCTCCCCCAAGCAGGGTTTTGATTCTCAATAATGTTCAAGCATACACTACACACATAACATGAACTGAGAGAGCTTCAAAAGCACATTTAATCTTCAGAACAAAAGACACCACTCATAAAGAGGCAAGGACACACATTTTTCTTAATTTTTTTATTTTCATATAAAACATTTAAAATGTACAGTATTTACAGGAATTTAATTACAGATTTCAGCCCAATGATTGCATCCATTTAGAGAACATGGGGCGTTAATAAAAAAGAACTTCATAGTTAAAGGACTAAATTATAAAAAAAAATCCCACTCAAGAAATCTACACAGGCCACCTTTTCCTGAGATGCAAGGTGCTTCATATTTGGTTTGTCATTTTGGTTGTGTTTTTGCTTTTTGGGTTTTTGGTTTTTTTAAGACACGCTAAAACTATTAATTTGGACCAAGTACAACATCTCTTACTTATTAATACTCAATACTTCCATGTTTACATGGAAGCACTTCAAAGCAACTGGTGGTTATTCCTAACCCTGAGAAAAACAGGTTTTCTCATGCAAGTTTCTTTTTCTGCAATCTTCTAGTGAAGGATTACATAAAAATATGGAAGTCTGTTCCAGGCAACTGGGACTTTACATGGTGTCTTGTTTCCACAGATGTTAGTAGATTTGACAATTTTTTTTTAAAACTAATTACTGACTTACATGGAAAACCACACAAAAGCAGATTTGATGTTTCTGTGCCAGCATGCAGTACTGCTGCAATACTTCACTGTTAATTGCAGATCTAATAATAAAAAATTACAATGTCCACTCAAGAACAAGAACTGAAGTTCTTAGAAATTTTGTGAAGTTCTCTTTCATAGGATATAATGTTTTGGAGTCTTATATTACATCATCACCCAAATCATCCTCAGGAGAGAGGGAGGAATGCTAAGCAGCCAGGACAAGAGTAAAAATCAGCTGAAAAGGTTTGAAGTGTCAAAACCTTCTAAGTGTGTCATACTGGATAGCTGACAGGTCTGTAAAAGGCATGAATATTAAATGATTTTGAATGTATAAATGTTAGGCACTTTCATATTCTGGATCAAGGTGCTATGTATGAATATCCAGAAGCTCAAGCAAACAACTTCATCACAAGAATATTAATCAATTAAACTAACTCAATTAGGTGAAAAGGTATAGATAAAAACTACCTGACAGGTTCCCAGCCACATTGCTCAGATATTTGGTGTTACAGGACTGCAAAAGCATGGCTAACTACCTGTAGCTGGAAAGGTATTTCCATTCCCATCCCAAGAAGTTCTCACACTGGAAGCTACTGGACTGTATCCCGAGATTACCACCATGACTTGCCCTACTCTTAAGCTCTCAATACCACTACTGGCAACTGCTGAAAGCAGGACTGGTGGTAACAGGTTACTGACCCAGAAACACATCCTTGTCTCACTGTGGCCTCACATTTTCAGCTAGTCACAGCTAGTAAAAGAATCCCGTGCTTTGCGCACCCTTAAACTTTTTTATTTCACAATTACAAAAGCTGTAAGCTGGCCTGAGCAATTTAAGCATCTACACTATCCCTGTGCCACTAGTTAAGTATGAAGCACAGAGAAGACAGACTGCAGGGATGGTGCTAATTCAGTGGTTTTTGTAGTTAAGGTTCAGAAATTTTGATTAAAAAGTACATTTAACCATGCTGTATTTCAAGAGCAGATATTTCTGTTGTGTGTGTGTAAAGATATATACACGTGATATAGTACAAAGCACTCATTCCACTGGTTTTGATTTTCAGCTTATAAAATAACACTGCCTTTCCCATACACAACTATCTGCCATGCCACATTTTTCCCACATATTATGATATATTTTTGTGTCACTTCTTATTGATCTCAACATCACTGTTCTTAATGATATCCTAGCTCCTGGCTGGGTCCTTTTATTCACATTTGACTCCACGTGATTTGAAAGATTCAGAAAAATGTACAATGTAGTTGTATTGCAGGGGAAAGAGAGAAGAATCTGAGAAAGTCACTTGGTTTTCAAATGTGTCTATCTGCATTCCTCTTCCAGTGTGTCAGCAAAGGAAAATCTTCCAGAACAACGAAACACTTAGCTCACACAAATCTAAGATGCTGACTCTTAGTTCTAACACCACCAGGCTTTCCTGATGCACTGTTAAGAATGCAAATCTAATTTTTAAAAAAAATTACATGCTTCTGACAGAATCTTAGTTTTGAGGCAGATATATCAGATCCAACAACTGCCAGAGCTAATTCCTGACCTTCTTGGAGAACACCAACATCCTACTTATTTTTTGGACAAAACTGACAGAAGGAAAACAAGCTACCAAGTGCAAGGTTAAGCACTCTGAGCAGTTGCAAAGAAAACTCAGCAGATTGTCTGACCAGAAACTTCTTCCCATAAAACAAGATTAACTTCACAGTTTCTAATGCCCTCTCTATCCCTTCAGAGCCAAGTTCAACTTAAACACTTACCTGACGTTTATAAATTCCTGAGGTATTTATTGCAATTCATATTCATCAACAAACCTCCAAACTCAGGAAGAAATTACATCAACTCCAATCTCTGCACAAGACACAGCTGCTCATGTACTTAGTAGACAGCCTGCTAGGAGCTTCAGTGCAATTAATGCCGACTTTAAAAAAGCCTTCTTTTAACACCAAGAGAGTTATTTTCTGCACTTTTGCCATGGCAAGACCTACACATTAGTGCATCCTAAGCAGAAAGTCACTAAGCACTGCCTTCTAGGAACTTAACCCAGAACATGACATTGGAAAAGTTGCTAGGGGGATCTCACTACATTTGAATATAATGCAGAAACAGATCACAGCCAGCTAACAACTACTAATTGGGCTTTCCATGACACCGTAACTACAAAATTCACCTGCTTAATTTGGCTTTTCCTAAAATTATCAAAACCCTGCTAACCAATCTGTTACCTTCCTGTGAGTAGAGATGGGAAAAAATAGCTATTGTCTTTAAATCTTTTGTATCTTTGTGGTCAATATCTTGATATATACAAGAATGGAAGCACTCCTGAAACTGCTGTACAAACTAACTTCACCTTAAGAATACTCATGGCACTGAGAAATGTACGGACAGAAGTACTGGTTTTCCTTTAAAACCACCTGCTGTAACATACTAACAAGTCTGATAATCCTATAAAAACACCTTTTAAAACAAAACCACAATTTTGTGTAAATGGACCAACTTGTACCCGTAAAGTGTTCTTTTTTTTCCTGAACTAAACTTCATTAATGATTGCTCTAAACATTTCCTATGAATAAAAAATACCTATCAAATCTTGACCAAAGGGAAATAAATGGATTACATGCATTTCAATATAAAGCTATAAAATTCTTATTCCCCAGTTTTCAAAACTACAATCTCTATGATACAGAATTCAGAAGGCTGTCAGATGACAATAAAACTTATGAAGTACAGTTTAACCACACTATTTTTCTATTGTCTTGAAACATACTTTTGGAGGGTGATTTTATGTAGTTCCTAAGTTATGTTATTAAAAGGGAGGGAAATGGCAGTAATTTTCATCCTGCTAGAAAACATGCTTGGAAAAAATTCTATAGATTTCTGTTTAAAGAATATATTGTTTTAAATATTAGGATAAAATGCCCCAGAAAAAAACAGGCTTTTGAATTTTGAAAACATTTTCTAAAGAATTTGTGCAACCATCCATCAGACTTTTTTTTTTTTCCTTCGGTGATGATCAGTCAGCTTGCTAATACATTCTGGAGTTATCCAGAACGTGACATGGTTACTCACGTCACTAGGTGATCCAAATGGATGCTGCTGTACTCAAGTAACAGCAAAGCCTACAAATAACTGGTACTTTCACAGAATTTTTAGGGTTGGAAGGAACCTCTGGAAATCATCTAGTCCAACTCCCTGTCAAGGCAAGGTCACCGAGAGTGGGTGACACAGGAATGTGTCCAGGTGGGTTTTGAATGCCTTCGGAGAGGGAGACTCCGTGACCTCCTCGAGCAGCCTCCTCCAGTGCTCTGCCAGCCACCCTCAATGTAAGGGAGTTCTTCCTCATGTTGAGGCAAACCTGTATTCTTAGTTTATGGCCATTACTTCTTAATTCTTTGACATGGAATCAAATTCTTAAGATTTACAGGAAGAGCTTATAGGCGTAGTCTTACTTAAAAGAAATAGTAGCACCTAATTTAATATAAAAATACTCTTCAAGAGAGGAAGATAAGCAAGAGGATACCTCCAATAATGGTAAAAACTCTCAATTCTTGCACATGTCTATCCTAATCAAGTGAAGGATTTCTTAAGCATTACATTCATTGAACTGACTTTGAAAAAGGATTTGAGGCAGAAGTGAATAATGGTACAGTTGCTGTTTTATAGTCAATGCTATGTTTTCTATAGAGTATTGTTAAAAAACCACAGCACTATTTCAAATAGGAAACAATGAGTTATGTTATATAAAAAGGCATTTCTAAAAGTGGTTATTATGAAACTTCCCCACACTTTTTATGTCATTTTCAGGTACTATTTTCAATTGTCAACTGAGCAGAACAAGTATGACTTGTAGATGTTCACAATTTTACCCAGACTTTCCATAACCTTCAATAATGCTGTTCTTTCTGAGTTGTGGTTAAATATTTCAGTTATTCTGGTTACTCAGTTGGCCTGTAAGCATTCACAGGCTGTTCTTCACCAACATCTATCATTAACACATCTAATGGAACATGAGGCTTGTCATAGCCAGAAAACTTGAAGCAGCTGCTTGGGATGACTGTTTGCTGTGTTTCTGTGGTAGAAATCTCTGCCCCTGAAGACTTACTGCATGTATCCATTTGGCTACTGCCAGAAATGAAGTAACTCTCTTTTACTTTACAGTTTTGTTCATCAGCATCAGAAGATACCTCCTCTGTGCTTTCCTGCACAGGCACCTCTTCTACCTTGGGTGGTGCCTCTGGGGAAGGGACAGAAGGGTCTCCGTCACAGGAAGTCACAGGACTAACAGTTTCTTCTTCTGGCTCTATCTCCAGCAATGTTACTTCACCGTTCACTGGCAACTCCGAGTGACCTGATGGGAAGCTAATTACGGATATATACTTCCCCTCTGATTTTGGTCCCAGTAAGGCACCTGTGCTCAGATTTCTCATCACATTGACCTTAAATGGGAAAAAAAAAAAAAAATCAACTTTGAGTTTAAAAGTTGAAAAAAAAAGAAAAAAGTGTGTTGATAATAACAAATTTAACATTAATATAACCAATTCCAAAACAAAACTGCAAAATTAAAATCTGGTATGGTCATAAGGCTATGTCCATGAGTTCAACTGTTCCAGTAACACTTGTATGCAAGATCTCAAGAATTTCTTTGGGCAAGCACATTAACAAGGATCAAATCCATTTCATGTCACTCACTGTATTTTGAAGTTTCCAGTGTAGAGGAAAACAGCAAAAGAAGGGAAAGATGTAATACTCTTCGGCTGGGAAAACCTTCCATATTTTGTAGCTAATGAGTGTAATTTACAGTGGGCCCTGTCTCAGCCAGGAGGGAAGTTAACAACATACCCAGTAACTGCACCCATGCTGGAGTCTCCCAACTTATTTCACAGTGTCACTAAGTCCCTTAATGCTCCAACAAACTTCAATGTTTCACTTTGAAATCCCTCCACAGGATGATCATATGAATTCCTTCAATGGCCAGGCCCCAGCTTGTTTTAAACAATTATGATATGCCTTCAGGCTGTTTAAATTCTTTAGTCTTTTTTTAATGTCTTTTCAAGAATACATACATATGAGAAACAAAATAGGGTAAATTTTCAGCTATTTGATGGTGTTCCCTAAAGATAACAGAATGCCTAGGGAGAAAGAGTTAATAGTGCCCTTTTCCAAATTTCATAATTCACTATGTATGTGTATCACACAATACCAAGTATTATAGATACCTGAACTTCTTAATAAAATACATAATCACTGTTTTTTCAGATACTTTACAAAAAAAAAATCTGCCTGAAAATTTAGATGGAGGCAAATTTGGAAGAAAGGGATGTATACAGGAGGAGGAAAGAAAGAAAAATAATATTAAGAGAAATTACAAATAGGCACAAAGAACTTCCCAGTCTATATTAGTGTAAGAACTGCAAGTGCCATCAAAACCAGATGATCCAATCTGACTGTGCTTTTCAAGAGTCTTCCCTAATTAAAAGGTTGTGAGGCTGTAGCTTTACATTCACACCTTCAGACTGTGCTGACTTCACTAGAAATTGCCTTCATCTCTCACTTCAGTCCCATTATCTTTCCCCTCAGTAGCCCTGATACCTTGTTGATGCTACTCTGTGGTTAAGGCTGGATCAATGAAAACATTACAATTTAGGAAAACGAACCAGCTAAACAACAAGCACCACCACAAGTCAAGCAAACACTACTCCCTGAAGAGCAGTTACTGGTCATCTTAGAGTTTTTTTTTACAAACAGCCGTGTGAACATTGAAAAGGTGAGGCAATCCCCCGGGGAATCAAGGGTTGCCACTGAAAAACTAGTAAAACTGCATTCAGGTGGCTCCTGACACACTAGAACCCAGCTGCCATTCAGCCATCAGTGTCTCTGGATTTTCATTTTCTGTTATGGGGAAACAGAATACTATATAAAGACTATTCAGAGTCATTTCCATGAGAATTCATGGAAACCACTCATTCGTAAGAAGCAGATGCTTAAAAGTTAGCTGCAAGGAACAGATTACAATCAATAATGGATAGATACTGAAAATGTTAAGAACAACTTAAAGGACTAGTGTACTAGTGGATATATATCCAAAATATTGGGTACCTATGCTATACAACACTGATCTTCAAGGAACCAGCATCTATAGTTTTTTGGGGTGGGGGTCAGCAAAAATCTGACTCCAATAATCACACAGCAAATGACAAGAGAAGGTAATCCGCTGTGTAAGGTGGAATACTTGAGGAATGTGAATTAAAACAAAGTATTACAGAAACCATGGCCAAAAGCTGTATTTTCAGCTTTCCATCTCTCCCCATACCAGTACATGCTAAACTGAAGTTAAAAACAAAACCCAATGAGTTCTTGTTTCTGTCCTTCTAGGATTTTCACACAGCTCTAAAAAAAAAAAATCACAGTCCTAAAATGTGTTAAGGGATCACTTTGTATTCTACACAGGTCTGGCATTTCACAGTGAGCACTGGCAATACTCAGAGACTTTCAGGATAAAATACATATTCTCTGTACAACTACATCCAAGACTTCTCAAAAGAGGAAATCCATTTTTCTCGGGGCAAGTTTTTGACCAAGTCAAGATGGTGCAAAGACACTCCTATTCCCATTCACAAAAGGAGGAAGTCATCAGAAGAAAAAACTCCTGTGTGAGTTTCCCGGTACCAAAGGTTTGTTAAGAGTCACTGAGTCATGACTACTAGACAATTTAGCAACACATGCAGTTGTTTCTAGCTTCAAAGATAAGAATCATAGCTTATTACATTAACTGGAAGGCCATTCAAAAGATCTTAAGTAACAAGGGTAATTAAGATACAGTTGCTATTTGAAAGGAAATATTTACTAAAGGAAAGTTTATATTTTTCTTTTATGCATATTACCTAATACTAGCAAACTGACAGCCAGTGATCTTAAGATGGACATCAGCAGTATTTCCTGGCATGTGCAGGTACTCACATGACTTCCTGTCTCCAGTAACAGCACCTGAGCTTTCAGGTCTTTCACTGTTTTAACAGACTAGGGAAATAAACTGCTGAAAATCAGGCTCAAGGACACAGATAAATAACATATCCCAAGGAATTCGTAACAGTTAAGGTAATTAACAGATTCTTTCTTAACTTCCTTTTCTAATGATGTGTCCACCCATGAGATCCAAGTAATTTTCAGGTGCACGCTTCTTGGAGGAGAGTTTGAGAACTCCATTTCAAATCTTATTAGGATGATGGCAAAAATCTTTGTGGGCTTTGCACGGTTCCTCAAAACATTAATGCTGTGTAAATTCATGAAGAGAAGACTATGTTACTGCCCCCTATAGATGCCCACAGGGAAAAGTTTTCACAAAAGTAATGAAGCAGCTCCTCTCTTCTAAGATGACAATTATTTGTGGTGTCAGTCAATATTTACAGGAACAACTAGTTTCTCCACATCAAAAATTTATGTAGTATAACTAAAAAAAAAAAACCAGATGCAAAGAAAATTCTCAAGTGTTTTGTGAATATCCTTAAGTGTTCTACAAATACAAAGACAGAACACAGCTTTGTCATTCCTGTCAGAATCAGAAAAAGCATCAGCAGATAGCAGAAAAGTTGGCTTAAGCAAGACTCAACTTTCACCTTTAGCTCATTCTCTTAGAGAGTGGATCTTTTCTACCCACAAAAATATTTGCCATAATTTAAGGACAAAAGGCACTGAAGAAAAAGACAGTGACGTTAAAGCAGAGAGAGAGATACCCACAGCGTATCAGTAAATTAGGGTCATGTTCCTTTAAAAGTGGGTGAGCCCTTATCACAAATCTTAGAACAAAAATCTAGTACAGGAATAACCACAGGCCAAACTGCAGTGACTGAAGATGATGGGCGGAAAGAGACAGCCTCTTGTAATACTTTTTGGGAGATAAATAAATGAAAGTTTTAACTACAGCTGAACTGCTGAAACATCAGATTCCTCTGATCCAGGCAGAAGACTAACATGTTCTGTCCCATTTCACATCTGCATATTCCTGGTAGGATCCTACTGTTTATAATGTTTAAACATTTAAACAAACATGTCTTCTGATGAAGACAACCATCCATTGCCTATACCGAATGACAGCTGCACTGTGGAAGCAGGACCTAGACATGACTGACATGTAATTCTTGGGAGTCACGAACAGCTTAAAAAAGACAGTATAAAAGCTCTGGAGCTCTAACTGGCAATGGATTTTTTTTCTTTTCTCTAAGTATGTGAGACTCACAAAGGTAGCTGCTTGATGGTTACTCTTCCTTATTTTCCCTTCTGTTGGAAAATTCCAAGTTGCTGGAAGTCATTCAAATGATGTTTTACCATCTACTTAAAGCCACCAGGAAGCAGAATGCTGAAAAACAGCAGTCCTAAGGTAGGAAATCTTGCCCAGCCTTTTAACAGATGGAAAAACTCCCTAGATGTTTTATTTTCAGACAAGCTCAGGTAAGGCGCAATGATCATAACCTGTACAGAAAGAAATGCCTTGTGCACATTCAAAGGTCAGTGACAGGCTCCAAGTGCCATTAAGTCTATAGAGATAATGTAATATAATTAAATTTATCATTAATATTAATTATTTAAATTGTTTGTTCATTACTCTAAATGATTAACCATAAAATAATTATTCATAAATTACTAATTGCTCATTTTACATTCCCATAGTATTCATATTACCTGTATTGAAACTACCTCTATGAGCTCTACAACTTATATTTGTCATTAGAGACTTCAATGAAAATGGACAGAAATATAGAATATCCTGATTTGGAAGGGACCCCCAAGAATCAGCATCTACCTCCTGACTCCACCCAGGGCAACCTAGAATTTAAACCACACATCTCAGAGCATGGGCGAAACGCTTTTTGAACAGGATTTGGACAGTAACCACTTCCCAAGGGAGCTTGTCTCATTGCCTGACCACCTAGCTAACAATATTTATAAATAGTTATAGGCCTCATTCAGCTCCTTAGCAATAAAATACGATGCAGCGTGTGAACCATACTGTGGTGCCAGAGCCTAGGAACCACAAAATAACATACAGCCCAGTAAAATGAGAATATGGGCACACAAATGAGTTTCTACAAGGTGAGCCTCAAGCATGAAGTTGGAGCACGTATCAGGAAGCTCACAGGCATTAAGAAGCACACATTCTATTTGTGATATTCTTTTTCCTGATCCTTTAGATGGGATATCACAGTGGTACTGGAAAGCGAAAATAACTACGGATCCATTGAGCACTACACTGTAATCCTAAACACAAACATTACTGTTGTGTGTACACAGGACACAATGTCACACATTCAGACAATTACACACTGGTGTGAAGATGACAAAAAGCCTCCAGCATCTCTACAGGCCTGAGTGTTTTGATATTGGGGCCTAGCTGCAGATGCCATCAGAGAGGCTGCTCTCATCCCATTTTTTTAAAGCCTACAGTGTGAATGGATACCTCCAAACTAGTCCCCTGGCTCCACCACAGTCCATGGAAAGAAACAGGAATTTTAGAGAACATTTTGTCTGACCAGAAGTGTATATAATTTCAGAATAAGATGAATCATCTTGTGCTGCACAAGTTGGTGAACTAGATTACTGCTTTACTACAAAGGGACCACCTCTGGCTTAGATATCTCCATTTAGTCAGAGCAATCTCACCTCCTGATACTCTATTCTAAAGAATGCAGATTCCAGAGGGATCTTAGGCATTGACTATGGGGGAGTAATTTTAAAGGATTTTGAAACTGAAGAACATGGAATCAAAGATCATTGCCTACTCTTTATATACATGAGACTTTATCCACTGAGAAGACACACTTCCTGTGAGTCCTGTTTACTACTGCCTCAGGTGGCATTCTCTAAAGTTGTGGTTGCTCATTTATTGTGAGTAACACGACACCAGGAGAACATTACAACCATAGTTGTTAGATATTCCACTCTTACCTGACATGAAACCAAGGAGTGCTGCTGCTCTTTAAGGAACATCCGCTCTGTTTCCTAGGGATGGCTACAGGGAGTTTTTAAGATAGAGCAGTGGCTGACCTCTCTTCCCTGTAACTGCTTAGTGTGAGAACAGATTTCCCCATGTCCTTCTTCTCTCTTCCTACAGCACTATTAGTCCCTCCCCTTACTCTGCACATCACTAAGAACATTGCAGCAATTAGCAGAATTCCAATACTATCATTTAATGAAGGAATCTCAGAGCTCCTGTGACAGGATGAAAGGAAATGGGCACAAACTGAAACACATGGAATTTTTTCTGAATGTAAGAAAAACTGTGAGGGTGGTTAAACACTGGAATAGGTTGCCCAGAGCAGCTGTGGAGTCTCCTTCCTTGCAAGTATTCAAAAGCCATCTGGATATGCTCATGGGTAACCTGCTCTTGTGCTTGAGCAAAAGAGTTTGAGTAGATGACCTCAAAGATTCTTCTCCCATCAGTGATTCTGTGGTTTTGTGTCTCTGCTACTACAATGAACACAAACCTTCTAGGTACACACACACACACTCTGAGTTTTTAAGAACCAAATTCTCAAACTAGATCAACTACTGCTACTTCAGGTAAAGAGACACTGCAGTCTAGCCCTAAAAAAAGTAAGAGGCAGCTAGTTGCAAAGCCTATCAGAATATTAGACTGGCATAAATTCTAAATATCTATGAGACAACAGTAAAAAAGCCAAAAAGACCCAACCAAACAAACCCAAGAGATTGGCATAAAGATACAGTAGTTATAGAACTTACCAAAGACTTAGGCAGCTTTATGTTCCTTTTCCTTAGTTTCTTGCAGCCACAGTATACCATTGCTATTATAGTCAAGGTCCCAATAACAACACACAGAATGATGATAAAATGTATACCTAAGAAGTTAAAGCAAAATCTACTAGGAATTTTGGAAAAACAAGCCACTGCTGTTATCATTTAGAACAATTTCAGAAATTGTAATAGGTCAGAATGCTTACCTGTAATGTGTGAATTTGTCAATTTACTACCTTTTTTCACTCAAAAAAACTTAATCCATAAAACTTTTATGGAGTAAATAAAAATGAGAATGACAGAAGCTTTTCAATTTATATAAACATAATCATGTTTTTATAGAAATAAAGGAATTTTGCAACTAATTTTTTGTTCCTTAGAGATGACAGATGGAGATGATGAGATTTGTGTATTTTCCATGTGATAGTATATTAACTAACATAACTGCACAGAGTTTATGTACAATAAAAGTAAAACGTGGAATCTTCCAAAACACAGAATTGTTAACAATTACTAGTAGGACTCCACTAGTCTGACTCTCCTTAACACCCTCCTGCCTCACTCATACAGCTGCTCCTGTGCATTCAAGAAAACTGCTTCTATCAACTTTAACTCTTTGCTGAAATTCCAGGCCATAATGAAGTACAATTACAAGGTCTCAAGAGGTTCAGATATAAATTTGGGTCACTATCTGCCTTTTGTTCTCTTTAATTAAGAAAGAGTTCAATATCTTAATTTAATGGCTGTAAGTTTATAGTTGCTTCAAATTAAAAGTCTATATACATTTTCCTCAGTGAGGAGGCTGAGCAAAAAGCCAGCTGCTAGAAGAGACAATGCATATGAAAACCACATAGCTCATGTGGTTTTTTTAATCACACCAATGATCACGTGCAATGGAAACAGGTTTTGTGATACCAACAACACAGGAAAAACACCCCAAAAAGAGGTCAGGGTCACTTGAAAACAATACATGATCTGTAAAGGTCAGAACTGTCAAAGTGCATTTGGAAAATAATTACTAAGCTTTCCCTATTTTTTCTATTCTCCCACAGGCATCCAATGGCTATTATCAGACCTCAAATACTTGCTAAATCAGATCTGTCTTCAGATTCAGTATGTTCTCACTATAATATAAGAATCCTCTTACTCAGTGTCTGCTTGAGAGGAACAGGAATGCAGCTTTCCTCTGATGGAGTGCCAACCATCAGATCATCAAAACGTCCTTCTGCTGAAACACAGTATGTGGAACTTTCATTAGGAACTGGGATTTTGAGGCTACACTTATGCATTGTACAGTTGTCCTCGTAGAACTCTTCAGTCTGCAAAAAAAGTGGAAGACATGTTATATCATCTGACTCACTAGAACAGTGTTACAGTACCTTCTACCACTTCAAAAAAGGTTAAAACACCATGTGTTTCCTACATCAGCCACATGCCTTGCAAAAGCTGTGTGAACATCAGCTTACTGGCTACCTCAAGATGTTGTATTTGATCAGACCATGGTATTTTCCAGCTAAAATTTGTGCTGCTCATAGTAGAGATTCACATTTCTAATTCATTTATAAAACTTGTACCTGGATCCATATGAAAAGCTAACTGTAAGTAAACACACCTATTGTAATTTTCCTTGAGTTCACTCTCCATGATTGCTAAATAAACTGGTATAAATACCTTGGAAGGTAATTTTCTTAAATTAAAGGTCTCTTTAGACAAGTGAGAGGGGCACAAGTAAAGTTACCAATGTTCAGCATGTACACAGAAACACCAGCATGTGATCAGGTAACACTTATCTTGTGTCCAGCTAATGCAGTAATCTAATTTTTGTTGTAAGCATTAATTTGGTCAACTAAAATCCAGACCTTTCATTCACATATCTCATTGTAATGTGCTCAACATTTAAGGTGCTCAACCGTTTTCTTGGTATCTGTTAGCTCCGTGTGTCATAGGAGTAAATCCCTTGCATAGGCATTTAAGGTAAACAAGTGTTTTTAATCTTGAATTTTATTTTTGGAACTTACCTCATTTTTACTATTCCGAGCACTCACCAAGTACTCAAGCCTTGAATAAATGTCTTCAATACAAGAAAGAGGGAATTCAGGATGGTAAATATCAACCACGATTTTATCACCATGTCTTGAGAGATTCAGTTTTGGCGGTCCTATTTTTCCTGCAACACATTGATTAGGCCAAAGCTTTTAACATAAAATAATGGTATTTATAGTTAGCTTTCCAAAATTCATCACAGATTTGAGAAGACTTACGTATTTATTCCCATGCTGTTAATATTCCATAGCTGTGGTAAGACCTCTTGGTTGCTTAGAAGTAATGGAGGCATTTGTATACATTAACTAATTAATACTAAT
The DNA here is from genome assembly GCF_000691975.1 of Corvus brachyrhynchos. NCBI lineage: Eukaryota > Metazoa > Chordata > Aves > Passeriformes > Corvidae > Corvus > Corvus brachyrhynchos. Next base: position 1,995,127 of record NW_008238632.1, read on the forward strand.
TAACTAAAGTTTGTAAAATAGAAACAGATTGTCCATGAAGAATTTCACTATTAAACAATTCAACTTTCCTACACACATAAGTCCATAAAAATTCAGCTGACAACAGAAAAAGCTAACAGCAATTAAACATATACACGAATGAGAACCAAATACAAGATCCTGCTGACTAGATCCCACCATAAATCACCTCAGTTAAAAACAGTACTGTACTGAAACAAAGGCTATACAAAAAGCTAAACAAATCTCACTGTAAGCAACATTTGGAAACTTTGGATTTCCCATGGCAATGGTTTATGTGAATTTTTCGTGTCTAATGGTCTGACTGAACACGGGTTTCTTGTTCAGTGGGAAAAGTGTTTTGTTTCTCTTCTCCATACATGGCCACCAATTTTCTGGAAACTGTCACACTCAGCATTACTACCCTGACTTCTGTCCCCTTGTCAAACTCTAGAAACCAGCCACTATTTCAAGTCATAGGACTGTTGGGTGGGGACAGAATCATAGCAGAAAACAAAGAGGGACTCCACTCCTTCAGCTCCAGCAATGTAGAAATCCAGCTCTAGCTAAAGCATAGCCCAAGTCAGATAGAATCTCATGCACCAGATTTCCCCTGAAAGCATTATGTTGGGAATGGAGCAAGCATGGTAAAAAGACTCCTTGTCTTTTCTCATTCTGTTGCATTTCCTTTGCACTGCCCATGGAATGCCAGAGCCTGCCACACTGGATTGTAGACACAAAATTTACTTTTACAGTATTAATGCTAAAGGCTAATTTTTTCCAAAGCAGGCCGAAAGATTTACATGAAAAACTAGTAACTTACAGGACCTAGATACCTGAAGCTATCAGTACATGACATTCTAGTGTCAAGCAAGGCATCATTACTTCAATGATGCCTAAAGGTCCACATTGTCTGGTGACAGTTTCCCACCCTAAATCGGTTTCTGGGGCATCAGGCAAGAATATGGGAAGGATTCAGAGTGCACCATCCGCATCACCTTCTTGCCTTTAGACATTTTGAAACAAATATTCAGATACCACCAAGTCAGGGCTAACAAGTACTGTGAAGTTCCTACTAAGCAATCACGCTTCATTTCATCCTGGACTCCTGGCTTTAAGATACTCCCAAATGCAGTGCAATAAGAGAGCAAAAAAAATAATCAATTACTAACTTTCTAAATTTTTGAAAAAAAAAAAAAAAAAAATCACAAGGTTTAGCATAGATACAACTTACCATGCCTTTGCAAAATAAACTCATTTGCCTCAACATATTCAGACTGTTGTGACCCAACAAAAGCTTTAACTCGAAGCCAGTGAGATAAATAAGGGTCACATATTTCCTCTGAGAGATCACAAAAATGAGCTGAAGTGTTCACACAGGTTGAGACGTTCTTATAGTAACCTAAACTGTAAAACAGATCAAATAATAGTAAATACAACTTCAACTGCACAATTCTGTACAATACACTGCCTGTAATAAAAAACTGTGAGAGTGGCCAGGAGCCGTGAGGGCACAGATTACCCAGGGAGGTTGTGGAGTTGCATCCCTTAGGGATATTCAAAAGCCAACTAGACACAGTCTTGGATGACCTGCTCAAGCAAGGGGTTTGAACCAGATGACCTCCAGAGATCCCTGCCAACCTCAGCCATTCTGTTACTTGACAAATTTCGCCTTAATTTACACTTGGGCAACCTTCACCCTACATGACTTCACTACATAGAAACAAAAGAATTTACCATGGACTGACTGCTTTTATACGCTTCTAGAGAATATCAGGCATAGGAAATAAAATAGTAAGAACTTACTTGTAAGGCTTGATTTCCACAATAAAACGCGGCGTTTCAGGCACAGATGGGTACTGCCAATGCAAAACTGTTTTGAAATTTTCGGATGTTACTACAATCTCTGTTGGTGAAGGCACTAGAAGAAAGAACAATTGCACTTTGACAAACAGACCTTTGTAAGCACAAGAACAGCCAAATGTACTTCTAAATTATTTGGAAAAGGCAACACGCTAGACATAAAAATCAAAAATACTTGCCCCAAATGAGCTAGTCTGTCACCAGTACAGACACCTATGAGCCCTGTAAGCTGATTTATTACTAATCTCTCCTTCAGAGACAGCTTTTGTCCTCTTTGCAACAACATCAGATAACCCACGCTCACTGAAAGCAAGTCCATCAGACAGCCCATATCAGGTCCATAGGCAGCAATGATTATACCCCTGTGTTGGTCTTCTACAGATGTACCAGCAAGACAGATAGTAAGACTTTACTCAAGTTAGAGGAGATTAGCTCAGTTCCCGTAGATTTCTCTTGCTGTTCATAAAATGAATTGGAGGAGCTGGGGTGGGAAATGGTACCAGAGCTGGACCTCCAAGGCCAAAATACAACAGGCCTGCTAGGGAAAGCCTGGATTCCACACAAATTTCTAACAGTGATACTTCTACCACTCCAGCAGTATTTTCAGTAAGCTGTGATGACCAAAATAAACTACAAACATTTGTAAGGAATTTGAACACTGAAGCTATAATGTAGTTCCATACACATCTATATCAGAGGTAATGTCATAAAGCAATACAAAAATAAGAAGCAACACTGACAGTTTTCCATATTCAACAAGTATCTGTTCTAAGCAGCAACAGCAACAGAGATATCAATGAAGCAGCTGTAGTGGAAGGAAAATTATAGTATGCTGTAACTGTTGAAGGCTGCCACATGATACTCAGGAAGAAAAGATAAATGAAGGTCACTCAACTAAATTTAACTCTTACAACTCAGCTTTTCAATGTCTGGTTTGGCACCCTTAGTATTCTCAATGTAGCTTTTACAACATGTTGAGGGAACTCTTATTTGACCTGCTCTACACTGCTCTTTGTTCACGAAGCAAGTACTGCAACTTCACTCTGTGATATATTCGGGGAAAGTAAACAATTTTCACATCCTGAGAACAAGACCACAAATATAACACATTACTGAAAGTAATACGCAGAGGTTGAGATATGCTATTGACCACAAAGGTTTGATACATGAAACATAGATCACTCTGCAAATGGTTCTGTGGTTTATGTTTTAATACATACAAGAGTGGTATTTCAGCTATTGGAAAAAAAGGAACATAATCATCAAATTCACAACCACAAGAAAAAAAAAAGGTGACAAGCTGACAGAAGAGGTGTCAAGCACACAGATGGGCCAACGCATACAAGCATTACTTCAAATATGCCAGTTTAAGCCACAGTGTAGCTAGCCTTAGAAAAATTTAACTTTTGTGTACTATTATACAAAAGAAACTGCTTAACAAATGGGGATGACCCCAGAGCGCTGAAGGGGGTAGTAAATGTTACAGTAAGACCCCTCCATCACCTGCCCAAGGTTTCCTCGGGACCCCAGCCACTATTCCAATTTACAAGAAGGGCATGAGGAAAGACCCAGAAAACCAGACCTGTTAGCTTAACCTCAGCACGTGGAAAAATGATGGAGAAGATCATGCCGGGTGCTCTTGGAAGACACTGAAAGAGCAATACTATCACCAGGAACAGTCAACAGGGATTCACAAAGTGAAAGTCCCATTTAACTGGTTTATTAATTTATCAGTTGATCATACCTAGTGGATGAAGGGAAGGCAGTGGATGTACTTTTTCTGGATTTTAGTACAGCTTTTGATACTGTCCCTCATTCTGTCCTTCTGAACAAGTTGGCACATGCAGGTTCACAGTGCACTGAGTGAAGAACTGGTTGAAAGGCAGAGCTCAAAGGGTTGCTGTGAATGGGGCTGCACCTGGCTGGGGACCAGCAGTGTTCCCTGGGGCCCGGTCCTAGGGCCTGTTCTGTTCAGGATTTTTACCAACGATCTGGGTACAGGAGTTGAATGCACCTTGGGCCAATTTGCCAACGATCCTGAACTGGGAGGTGCTGCCCCCCCTCTCAAGGCATGTGAGGCCTTGCAGAGGGTGCTAAACAAATGATCTTCGTTGTCTAGCTCACAGCCCCTTTACTGAGGCTGGCTATCTGATTTCTAATGGTTTCTTCTCCAGAGACAGTGCCTGGGGATGCCACAGTCCCATTTCACTCCAGCATCAAGAGTGCAGACCACAGAGAACCCTTCAGATTTTCAAAGTGCCACTGTCTAATCTTTACATATGCCATTTCTGCATATCACCAGTAAAAGGCCCTAATACTTTACAGAAACACTGTTTTACTTAACCCATTGAAATGAACCCAGAATGAAAGCATTCATTTTTCTAAACATTTTATGCCACATTCTGTGTTGTTCTGCAGGCATAAGTGGAAGATGACAATAGCAGTTAGTGCCACAAAGGTTAACTATTAAACATAAAACTCCTTTTAATTTATAATAAACATAAATTCAGCAATACTCAAGGTGCAAATTCAAACAGTGAGACCGCAAGCATGGAAAGAGATAAGAAAACTGATCAGCAATTCATGTTATAATGCATGACACAGAAAACTCAGCAAGTTCTATTTTGCCTCCAGTTCAAACAAAGTGATTCCCATCTGCAGTTCACCTTGCCTTGTAGGACAGGAACACTGGCTGATGAGAAGCCAACAGAGAACAGCAAGAACAATTTTTGAAATGTGTATCTGTATTGTAAAACAACATAAAAGGAACTGCAGAAAGCAGCTCTACATCCATAGAATAAAGCACAAAGGTAGGCCAGTCAGATATCTTTTTTAAGCATGCCAGGAGAAGAAATTCAACATGCCTGTATTTTGAGGATAAAGAACTGGAATTTTGGAAAGCAAAGGTAGGACTAAGAGAGGGGTAAAAGCAAAGACAAGGACCACAGGGTGACCTGGATGTTTAGCATTTAACAAAAAATAGATGTGGGAATACAACCACACAGTTTATCTCAAGAAACTCACACCTGCATCAGTTTATAACTTGGACAGAAATTTATTAATTTGTCCACATGCAAACAACTCAAACTATTGCTGCCATACTGATGACAAAGATCTCATCAGGTGACTACTATGGGACACGAATGTGTATATACATAATCAAACACCTTCTCAATGTGCAATTATCTTAACTAATGTATTTAAGATTTAGTAGACGTTTACATCTTCAGCAAACTTGCAGAGCAGACAGTAAGGAAATACATGCGGGAAGAAATTAAAAGCCAAACTCCACTGAAAGACTTGTTTTACTTCAAGTATCCGCTGCTGCTTGATTTCAGGCTGCTAAGAAATAAGGGGAATATTGGGTTGGTTTGGAGGGTTTTTTTCGGAGTAACATAAACAAGTGTACCTAGTGTCTTCTAAGACTAAGACAGATAATTCTTAGAACTAATCCACTACTTGCACACAATATATGATGTAGTTCTGCTTCAAAAGTGTACATTATCAAGGCAGAAAATGCTTGTTTTTACCTACAAGACAGGTGTAACTTGTGAAGAACAAGTCTAACTTGTCTTATTTTATGCATTTACTTCTCCGAGTCAAAAACACCCACTGCACACCTCTCACAAATCTCAGCAGGGTCAGATATATGCAAACCATACAGACTTCTTTACCAGCTTGAAACCTGACATTCTTGTTCACTATGTAACGGTTCCTTAACAATACCTGAAAGTACTTAATGAAAGACAAGTTTGAAGCAGCCATGTACTCAATAAAACCTATTTTTAAAGCATCTACAGAAGGACTTAATATTTTGTATATATGTAGATGTTCGACCTGTTCACTGAGCCTCAGCAATGCATTGCCTAGAGCAAAAATTAATTCAATGAACTGGACATTTCCGAGATGTAAAAATGAGACAGCCTTCAAGCTGATACGTGTATCTTGTGCAACACTGAAGTTCCTTCCCTCATTCTGACATTATTATATACACAGAGGGATTTGTCACCACAGCTCACACAAGTGGAATTCAGCTGAAGTGCAATAATGTACGCAACAGAACAGGGCCTGATGAATCCACAATGCAGAGTTTATGGTACAGCTATCTGAGACAACAGTGGACCTAAAAGCCATAAAAATTCATTCAAGTCATATGTGCCTTTTAAACATCATTTAGGCACCGAAATATGGACTGAAAGCACAAACTGAAAGCTTGAAAAGACAAACTGTGCAAAAACAACAAGTAAAAACGTATTTTGAAAGTTTGTTCCTGTTTTGGCTTTCCATTAAAAACAAACAAATCCTTATAATCCCCAAGTGATACATCATAGGAAAACACTTACAAGCCACTTCAACAGGCCAAGAGGGACAACAGCTTGAACTGTGCTGTAGAATCATGGTTAACTCATCACTTAAAGACAAACAGCTGCAATGGTAACAAATTGGTCCCTTCTGGGCCCCTGACCGGGAGAAGTGTGCCTTCCTTGTGCCAGCCCTGTGCTTTACCTACAGTTGCTTCACTTCACAGATTAACAGAATGTTCTGAGTTGGAAGGGACCCAACAAGGATCACTGAGTCCAACTCTTACATAAACAGCCCATACAGGGACCTGATCTCACACATCCCCTTTAACTGCACCCAGAAAGGGTAGCAGTTCTGATGACTTCACAAATGTAAAAAAGTCACTCTCCTTACTTTCACCGCCAGTGAAAATGAAGACAAGGGAAAAAAGATCAATTTGCACTACCTTTGAATGCTTCTGCACGCCTCTGCAGCCATATGCATTGGAAAAAATACCCAAACAGAAAAAAAGGTGGCAAAAAGGCAACCAATACTGTGAAAAATGGATTCAGAAGGCAGCAAGTCAATGCTAAGGATGAAAAATAACACATAAAAACAACCTAGTCTCTCTCTGAAGGCTGAATTTCCTTAATATTTTTTTGGTGCACAACTTGGGATTCAAAGGGTTTGAGATAATGACAGACTTGACCGGATGTACTAGACTGAATTTACAGGTGTTAGTGCTGTTTAGTTAGTAATGAGTACACTCCTGTGTTTGTCCCGGGGCTCACTTTCCTGACTGTATGTTTGAGTCCAGTGCTCGCTGCTTGCTGTACTGCTTATCACCTCACTGTGGTGTGCCTTGGGAGCATTCCGATAACAGCCATGGCAATGCAAGTGGGCTCCCAGGGTATTGCTGCTTTCTGTGTTGTATACACTCGGGACATAAAGTGGGGGGAAGGAGGAGGAAGTGTGGAACATTTGAAGTCATGGTGTTTGTCTTCCCAAATAACCCTCACCTGTGATGGGGCCCTGCTCTCCTGGAGATGGCTGAACACCTGCCTGCCCATGGGTAGCAGTGAATTCAGTCCTTGTTTTGCTTTGCTTATGTGCATGGATTTTGCTTCCCCCTATTAAACTTTCTTTATCTCAATCCACGAGTTCTCCAGCTTTTACCCTTCTGATTCTCTCCCCAGTCCTGCTGGTAGTGAACAAGCAGCCGCATGATGCTTGGTTAAACCATGACAAATGGTCCTCCTAACCATTAATATCCTCACTTCAATCTGCTCTAAATCAAATAAAGTTGGCCCACACTAAAGCAGAGTTCAGCCATCTGGGGGCTAGAGGAGAGCTAGGAGCACTGCCCAGCACCACAGGACAGAATCTGAGCAGGAAGGGGTCACTGCTCACCACAGGCTGCAGGAGCACCAAGCACGGGCCCTGGGGAGAAATGGGAATGTCTGTCAGAGCAGTGGCTCTGCCTTCTGCCACGTTCTCCTTCAAGGCAGCGCACCCAGGTTAGCATGCCTGCCTCTCTGTGCGCTTCCAGCAGACCAGGCACTAAACAGCTCCTGCTCCTATCAGACTGCTGGAGGGGAGCTGCCTGTTGGCTGTGCTTGGCTAGGAGCTTGGCATGCTGGCAAGCACCAAGGAGATGAAGAACTTTTGTGCCTGCTACCGACTGGCTTTCTTTTAAGCGGCAGCAGCCACATGGTGTATGTGAAAATATTTGCATGTGCTTGCCTTCACCCACTTTGATTTATCCCTCCAAAAGAAACCCAGGACATGCATTTCTCTGTTAATACCACTCCCATACCTGGATGGTACTTCCTTAAAAAATTTACTACAAACAAGCTTAAATTAATGCATGTAACAACGATTTATGCAGAAGGTTCTACCAGAAGTACTCAAAAGACCTCAAATTCATTTGTAAACTAATTTATTTGTGAAGTGAGTACTATGACTGGGGTAAAATTTAAAGCTATTAATTTTTTTAATATTTACTGAAATGAACTTAAATGATTTCCTAAGTATCATGAATAAACATTATACACAGTATACAGAGCATTTTTACAGCTTCTATTAACAGAATTGTGTTTTCTCAGGGCTCAGAGGTTTGACACTGTTCTGTGGAGTTTTTAAAATCATTGTTTATGATAAAAATTTCCACAAGGTTGTAAGTTGTACTAACAAGAGAGGCACACTGAGAACACCATCTTGAGAAAAAGCACAGCAAGTTGCACAAGATGGACACTTAAAAAACCTGATGTAATAAGTTAAATACTGTTTTATCTATTTTATGACTATTCTTCCCTTTTGTCATAGAAGTGTTGTAATAGATGATATCTAAATATAGCACTTTCTACAACCTAATTTTTGTTTGCAGCTCATCAACTGCTGTGAATGCCAATAATCTGAACCATAAAAGAACAACTCAAGACCACCATGATTATCCCATACAACAGGAAGTCAGCTGCATAAATGAACTACACATGTCCCTGGAAATCTGGCTTCCAATGTGCAGTAAGCACCTGAACTGCTACCACAGCCTCTAAATCTTCTTCACCTTGACCACAGACCTTGTCTTCCATGATACTAAAATACAGAGAGTTCCCATCTCCTCTGTGCCCAGCTCCTCTGACTGTAGAGTCAGAGGGCTATCAATGCAGGCACATTAGGCATCCAGCTGCAGGAAATGCAGGAGGTGTTCCAGCTGCTGCTGGGTTGTCTGGCTTCATTCCTTTTCTAAGGAAAATGGTGTCCTACAACGGAAGATGAAGATAACTGAACATTTCCTCATTACACACTCAGTCTTGAGGTATCTATTATACGACTGGCACATTGAAAGCCCTACAAGACTCAAGGAAAAAAAAAATAATCATGCAATTGTTGCCATGGAAATTCTGGGCTCCTCAGTACAAGAGAGACATGGAGTTCGTGGAGCAGGTCCAGCAGAAAGCTACAAAATTGATCAAGGAATTGGGGCATCTTCATTATGAGGAAGGGCTGAGGGAGCTGGGCCTGTTCAGTCTCAAGAGATGACTGAGAGGGGACCTCATCAATGTCTACAAGTATCTGAAAAAGGAGTGCCAATAAGACTGTTTCTCACTGGTGCCAGGCAACAGAACAAGAGGCAATGGGCAGAAACCAATGCACAGGAAGTTCCACCTGAATACGAGGAAGATCTTCTTTCATGTGTGAGTGACCAAGCATCAGAATAGACTGCCCAGAGAGGCTGTCAAGTCTCCCTCACTGGAAATAATCAAGAACCATCTGGATGCAATCTTGTGCCATGTGTTTTAGGATGACCATGATTGAGCAGGAAAGTTGGACCAGATGACCCACTGTGCTCCCTTCCAACCTGACCCACCCTGCTATTCTGTATGTGAAAGCATCATAAACATACTTCAGACTCCCCTTCTACCTTAATTCTTCCCCTGTAAGTCACCACATCTGCTTGCACCAATATTATAATGAAGTAAGGACATGTTATTAGTCATTACATATAAAACCAGCATTTTCATTCAACTAATACACAGCAATGTCAATTAGAACTCCCTTCATGATGCTTTTGTTCACTAAAAAAATAAGTTTTTACTTATATGATGAAGTCTCTGAAGGGCATCGTTATAGTGGCTGTGACCAAGCTGAGTGTAAGTCACCAAGAAAATGCTGCTTGAGTTTTCAAAACCTAACTCAAAAATACATTCTGCTCCTTTGAGCTGAGGGTTTGCTGCTTCACTCACATGCAGAAAAATGAGCTTTCTGCTTCTAGGCAGCTTGGTACATCACCTACACCAGAGCACTGCTCTCTACTCTTACAGAGATAACTGTTGTGCTGGACCAGGCTAGATTACAGCAGGTTTATTTCACAAATGATTTACTGGTATTGTGGCTTTTACCCTAAAAATGCTTAATACAATGTAGAAGTGGCATATTTTACTAGCAATAAAAGCATGCCCTTAAAAGAGACTAAGTCAGACCACACAAGACAATATTTAACATATCCACACAAGACAATATTTAACATATCAAGCCACCTTACTGATCAAATGTGGCAAAAAGATAGTTTCCCTGCAAGGTTAGCCACTTACAATCAGACACCAAGTCAAACAAACTGGATATTCAAAATGTAAACTATTAAGGGACAAGAATGCAAGCAGACTACCATTTTTAGCACTGCTAGTCCATATCAGACAAACCTAAGCAGACTTCCAAAGTCTGGTGTGGCCCATGCTCAGGGGTAATCAAGTTCAGTCACTTCACCTGGGCATGGATCTAAACTCCAGGAAATCTCCATCTGCAGAATCCAAGGAGCGTGGGCACACAGCCAGCTCTCAGCAGTCTCAATAAAAATTAAATGCATGTTCCCTTGTGACTATTAGACAGCAATCTCTGTTGTTAATGAACGGTTTCAGTTTAAAGTGACACATGTAAATCTGACTATTTCTTTCGTAATTTACTTGCCACAACTCTGCAAACAGAGACACAACACTGTTCTTCGCTGGCAAGCCACCTCTCCTCCCCAGCAGTGCTTGGCCAAAATATGCGTGTTCCAGGCCGTGCTCCCGATACCTTCTTTGCACTCCCCTGTCCCGTGCTCCCAATTTTCGCACTGAAATTCCCAGTTTCTTTACTTCTTTGGACATAGGAAGCGATAAAGCACAGCGGCGCAGGCCAGTCCATTTGGCTCTGAGTGCCAAAATGTGCAAACACCCGAAATGAAGGCTGATGTCACCAGCGCGCCGCCGGTGCGCGCGCCACGAGATGGCCTCCGGGGCCGGGCTGCACCGCGCACCGGAGAGAGCTCGGCCGGGGCGCCTCGGCGGGACGGCACGGCA
>NW_008238632.1:2006572-2035718 GCF_000691975.1 Corvus brachyrhynchos
TCCGCGATGCCCGCCCTGGCTTTGTTAATGCTGTGTTTTAAGGGCCAGTGCTGGGTCATACCTGTCAGCCCCAGCCGCTTGGAAAGCACCATCCACCTCGGCATGTTGTGAGTTGTGCTCTCTCCCCATTTCTTCTGAAATACGAGTGGAGTGTTTCAGAAATAGCACACTGAACTCATACGCGTAGAGGAGTCCTAACTTACGCTGAGAGGCCTTATTCTTTCTTGGAAATAACCTAATTGTCTATGCACTTCAAAAAATTGAAGTTCTGACAAGCAGGATGGAAACTGCAGTTTTTGCCACCCTGCTGTTCCTTTGTCTCCCATCCAGTGTCCCAGTGCCAGGTAATTCTCCACGTTAACCTTTCAAACTCAAGACTACCCTGGGCCAGATGAGTAGAAGGACTGTAGTGCTAACCTATGACAAGGACACAGAAGAAACCTCTTCTGCTACATGCCTCAGCAGCTGTGATGAGGATGTAGCAGCTATTTAAGCTCCTGTCAGTGATTTTGCAAATAATGCTTTTTCTAGACCTCAAATGGAGGCACCTTGAGGAATCCTTGATGTCCACACATCTTCTCAGGCTTTCAAGGGGACAGGAGAAGAAAAGAGCTATGTGCCAGAGCCATTACGCTTCCCCTTTCTCATACCTCTCTTTGAAAAAGTTCAGCTGCTCACTCGCCTTTATTTCCTGTCCCAAGCATTAGCTCACTTCCTAGGGAAAGGGGTGGAGAAATTTATTTTCTTGCCATTTGCTATCCACACTGGCAAAACTCAAGAGACAGCACAATTTGCTGTGTGGGAAGGAATGAGTAGCAAGGAGACAGGAGGTCACAAGCCAGCAATGGATGCTGAAGAAAACACCTCACTGTTATGGCCTGAGAAATCATGGTGTTCCCAGAGGTGATTAGGTGGTGCTGTGGGGTGTAGGATCAGTGTGAGGTGGAGAGCTAACATCTCCTCCCAGCTGTGCTAAGATTGAAGAAAATGGATTGTGAAACTACACTGACGTTGTGTAGCAAATGATATGCGCAGACTGACCTTTGTGCTTAATGCAGTGCAATAACAAGCTTTTTGCAACCAACGAGCACTTAACTGCCTTGACTGAAGTATTGACCACTCACTGGCACGTGGATTTTAACTTCCTGCGTGGTGACATGCTTGCATGGTGTTTTCTAACACAGAATGCATTTTCTGGCACATAATGACAGGATGAGAAGAAATGGCCTCATGTTGTGGGAGAGGAAGTTTAGCTCGGATATTAGGAAAAACTTCTACATCAATGAGGTTGCCAAACATTAGAACACGGCTTCCCAGGGAAATGGTTGAGTCACTATCACTGGATAATAGAAGTGCAGGTGTGACACTTAGAGACGGGGTTTAGTGGTGGACTTGGTAATGTTTCATTAACAGTTGGACTTGATAGTAACATGATTCTGTGATTGAAATGATATTTTATGCAAAATTAAGTAAGAACAAGGAATCACCAGCCCTGGATAGAGTTTAGGCGTTCTGACAGTTGTATCAAAGGCTAACAGTACACCTAAGGTGGCTGTCACATAAACAGAGCTTAAGAAGGTTGTGGGTGTTTTATGACAATACTTCACAGAGTTGAAAAAACATGAAAGGGGAAATCAATGAATAAAAATGAAACCAGCTCTGTATGGAGAAAGTGAATGTAACTCCTCTTAGGAGAGCTGTTCCTGGCATACCCACTGCCTGTGCCACCAGAACCCTGTACACAGCTTTTGGCAGGGGTTGTTCTCACTGTGCAGTCAATGTAGTCTATCACCACCAAAACATTGCCAACCTGCTACATTTATCCTTATCTTGAGGTGTTACACATTGGAAAAAAAAAAAATTGGCTATTATGCAAATTTGTAACTTCCTCCTTTATCTTCACACTCTCAGCCCAAGCACTGGTCATGTGCCTTTCTGTCAGAAAAGGTCCTGACAAGATAAACAGCTTCACACATTGTGGGACAAATTTCCACAGCCTTTTGCTTGCTTGTTTGTTTGCTTGTTTGTTTTCTTAGCTATCACTTAGTTGTGTCACAGAGTTATTGTGCCTTCATGTGCATGTGCAGTAGCACTCCATGTGGTTTTTCTATCCTTGAAGAAGTAGGTACAGGATTTTCACCTCACTTATTCTGAAATGCCTGCTCCTTTGATTCAATACCACAGTCATTGCACCACATTTTCTTTAAATGTTATCATAAAGAGAAATCACAGACATAGAGAAGTTGCCTCTAACCAGAACTTTCCCCAGTGATTAAAAGCACTATCTGTGCTCACCTTCCAAAGGTAAAAGCAAACACACACCCCGAAAGGCAATAAAATTTAAAAGTGCTCATTCATGATCATTTCACTTCTATACATCCCATTAATCTGTCAGGAAGTTCAGTGATCTTCTCATATAGACTTACAGTAAAAATACACATTTGATCTTCCAGGAGCATCATTCCTAACTCTCCAGCAATCATTTCAAATGCATGTCCATTTCCTTGGCTATCCATTCTTTTTAAATTCACAGTTCCAGGAAACGGAGAGCTCCATTGGAACCCCCTTTATTTTAATTTTAAAGTATTTTAAGAAATATTTTCCAGTCAGAAAAATGAATGCAGTATATTCTCCTTGGCAACAACTGTAAGAACACAGTCATCTCACTGACTGTGCAATGGATGTAGAGTGCTGAGCCAAGCAGCAGGTATATGGCTCACCCTGGCCATTTAAAGTGCTGGTTTTGCATAGTGAAGGTATCATGGGGGACATGGTGTGAGGATGGAACTTGGGAATCAGCAACATGAATCCCTAGGAAACCAGGCTTCCTTAATTCTGCTGTCACGGAAAATTTTGTTATGTGAATATGTGTTTGCTGAAGCAAGTTCTATTACCTGGAAAGGGAGGAGGCCAAATAAACAGTAACTGGAATGAGTAGCAGAAGAAGAAGGTGAAGTGAAATAGATGAATCAATATATTAAAGAGCCGATGTGTGTACTGGTACCAGCCAAGCTTTCATTCTTTTTCTCAAACATTCGAAGAGAATTAAGCAGCCATTGCAATAGGTCCTGCATAGGAACAGGAAGAGGAAAATAAGGATCTCCAGGTACTCATTTGTGCATGATGTTAAGCTGTAACCCTTAGGTGGAGTTGAGATGGGGTAGGGCTCAGTTCAGGATGCCACATGGAAAGGGGTTGTTCCTGAGCTGGACACTGTTGGGCGTTTCCAGGAACATGAGAGATAGCCTCGGAGAAATTTCAGATGGCAGAGACTGACAGAGACACCCACCTTTCCAAATTTATCAACATTTTTTTGTTACCTTGGCCATTTATTAGATATAATTTGTTTGGCTTATGCTTCTGTTGTTTAAAAATAACCAAAGCATATTTGGTAAATTAGTGGTGAGTCAGGAAACTGTCGCATTAGCTGAAGCCAGAACAAACGCATGGTCTTTATTCTAGGCAATGATTTATTGTGTTGGGAAATTTGCCGCAATTAAGCTGTGTGATAATTAATAGACTATGAAAAATGTTATCATATGCTTTTTATCAGCTATCAGGCTAATAAATTATAAAGGTGTTGAATCCAGTAGAGAGAGGGAAATAGCAATTCTAGCACTTGAGGAAGCAGATAGATACTTTCTGCAGCAGTGCACTGGACTGCTCATGTCTGTCTCAAGAGAACACTGCAGTCAGGAAGAGGGGCTGAAAGGAGCTATTCTGATCAATAGTTGAAAGTGGGTATTCTGAGGAAAAGATAAAAGTGCTTGTCTTGTCTAGTCTGGTAAAAGAAAAGGCTGAAACAGAAACTTCTCCTCTCTGCAAATATGTTCACGGTTTTTAACCCAAAATAAAAAGTTTACACAAAATCACGAAATACAAAATGTTCCTGCCTGAATTAAGGCTGAAAATTAGAAGAAAGTTTCTAATTTTCAGGAGATTTGATCTTGGAACAGTTTCAGGCTAAGATTAATGGGAATAAAAATCTAGTTAGGTGTAATAAAGTTGGTTTATACTAAAAGTAATTATTAAACAAGACAACCTGCTCTAGCAGTGGAAAGGGTTCTGGTAATCTATCTGGATTACTAGTGAACTGAAGAATGTGTATAAAAATTAGCTGCCAGGAGTATTGTATTTTAGAGCTGCTTTTTCTTGTAGAGTGTATTATTGATATCCTCCAAACCTTTCCTTTTAAAAGCTGTAGGACAAAGAGCAAACTACATTCCCATAAGAGAAAAAAAAAAAATCTTCTGACAATACTTGGAAATAGTGCCAAAAGGGAAATAAAACCTGGTAAAAGAAGAAAAAAAGCGCTTGATTTAGTAAGGAGTCTTTCTGATTTCTGCTGGACGTGGGTTTCATTTGTAAGCATACTGAAACAAAATGCCTCGCAGATCTGCACACAGACTGGCGCAATTCTGACATAGTAAGATTAATAAAGAAATGCATGTCTCATTACATCAACTAAGAAATTAGTTGTTAAAATGAAAAATTTCAAGAATGGTTTAGATTGTGTAAGACAAAATTAATTGTGCCTGAGACTGATCTGTAACAAACCTATATAGCATACTGTAGAACATAAGTAAAACATATTGCTTCTCAACAAAAAGGCAGCTAACCAAGCAGGTAGTAGTTTGTGTGATTTTGTTTTCCTCAATTTTTCGTGACAGCAAACTTTTCTACAATTGTTTTTGTTTCCCCTGAAGAACAGCATGAAACCTGTGGTGGTTGTCTGTTATTGGGAGGAGAGCCATTTAAAAACAAGGAGTTAAACATCATGTGTATGTCGGGAAATTGGAGTGGTGTCCAGGTTTTAGAAAGGTAAATTAATTGTTGGTAGAATTATTTTGTTAAAGTTGAGGGTTTGACATGCTTCAGTGATCTCAGTCCCAGGTGGAGGTTGACAAAGTTTGGGAAGAAGGATGTACAACTGATAGTGGACACAAAGAATACAGAATTTACAGGACACAGGGACATTTGGCAGAACTCCTTTCTCTTAAGGGTGGGTCATCACAAACTCACAAAACAAGAAAGAAACTAACAGAGCCAACTCAGCAACTGTGCTCAATCTTCTCCAACTGGGTAAAAGTCAATTCCTGCGGGGAGAGATCGCGACCACCGACTCACAAACCACAGACCCAAGAAACACAGTGACTCAAAAGAAGAGAAAGACTGAGCATGGTCACTAATTAGCATAAGAAGCAAGGAAATAATTCAACCAATTAAGATAGAATACTAGTTAATAAGAGAACTAGATAACTTGTAGCCAATTAACATTAATGCCTTTGTTTGCTAAAATGTAATAAATAGTGAAAATTTTTGAAAGTCAGTGTGCTGATTTTGTGGATTTGTCACCCAGCACTGCTTTCTGTGCAGAACTGTAAATACATCGAACACCTCAGCTCTGTGTGGGGATCAGCCTCTTGCCCACCAGGTGAAAGAACCCATTTTGGGACAGCAAGAGGATCTCTGAAGTGATGTGCAAAGATAAAATCACTCCTCTAAAATGTGTAAAGCTGCCAGGGCCATGCAGCTATGCTTTGTCCAGACTACACAGGTACAGTTTTTTATTGCTTTTTCTCTAAACTATTGGTGTTCAATCACAGAGCTAATAATCAGAGAGAGAGAGAATAATCTCAGAGAGAGGATAGGAACCAGACATCACAGCGGGGTGTGTGAATACTGTAGATGCAACAGCACTGGGGTGTGACAGGTGAAACTGCAAGTTTTTCATTCCAGTGCATTTTATTTGGGAGAAAAAACTTTCTATAAATCAAACAACAGCCTTGAAAACCATGTTGGAGAGCTGCTGACTATAACATGGACCATTTCACAATTTGTTTCCCTAACCACCCTCTTCCCAAAGGAAAACAGGACACAGTGCATGAGTGAGACAAAACTACCCCCAATCACATCAGAAGATCATACATCAATCTTTGTTCTCATCAAAGGCATTTGTTTTTATGGAAGTCAACCAGGAAAAAAAATACTTTTCTGGTATCTTAGATAAGAAAGGCACCTTTGAATTTGTTCCAGTACAAATGTTCAGTATGCAGGTACATGCATTTGTAGAGACACATGTAGGTTCACAAGCATACAGACTGGGTTGTAGAAAAGCAATTATTTTTGGCCTGATGATCCTAATTAGGGTCATCTACTCTCTCTTGTAACCATCTGCTAAATAAAAATGGAAGATGAGCATGGAAAAATTCCAAGTCAGATGCACAAATCGCTAATTCCTTCTGCTGTCTGGAAGGGACACAAGGTGTCAAGTGATGTTCCGTGACCACCTCCTTCAGGTAAGGCATGGCCTTCAACAGCTCACATAAAATACAGACAGTTAAGTCCCCTCTGCTTGGAGGGGCAGATGCAGAAGGTCACTGGTGCAGGCATATACATCATGCTCTCCAGGTGCATAAGCACATATGCATTCATGGATCCCCTGAGCACCAGCATGACCCCTCTGATGGTCACTTGCCTCCATCCAACCCTCACTTGCCTCCCCCACATTTCCACCAGTTGCTGGTTGGTCCAGATTGAGGCTCACTGCAAATACCTGTGCCCTCACACACTCATTCTACAGACACCCCTTGTTCACAAGGCCCCCAGGCATGGCAGCACTGACTCCCTGTCAGCGTGATACCCCAGCCTGAGACCCTCTTACTCACTGGCTGGTCCAGCTTGCAGTTTGCTGGTAAGCACACACACTCCTTCCCCCCACACCCCCACTTTGAGGGGGATACAGACACTAGCCCCCAGCAGCTGGCACAGGCACCCAGGCTGTGACCCACAGCCCTGCTCCAGCCCCTGGTGCAGAGCCCCTCACTCAGCTCACTCACCCATGGAAGGGACAGACTGTAGTGGCCATGCACAGGGCTCAGACAGACAAACACACTCTTTGGACCCATTTACATTCAACAGGTCCCCTACATAGCCTTTTCTGCTTACTGCCCTCTTTGGTCCCTCCTGCGCCCCCTCCCCTGTGTTCCCACAGGGATTTGCACACCTCATCCCATTCCTGCACCTATCCTAGTCCAGGTCTCCCCTTGGCCTACAGTCTCAGCTGTTGCAAAGCCCAGGGACTTGGAACTAGATCCCTTCTAACCCAAACAAAGCAAAGGTGAGCCCAGTTTCCGACACTTACTTAATAAAAAAATTGTTAGCACAGGTAGAATTCATCTGAGCTCTCTGTGAGACTTGTTCAGCTCAACTCAACTTCATGGTGCAAATAAACATCAGTGAAAATTAAGAGAAAGTTTCAAGCTATGGGCTGGAGAGATCCAGGAGAATTTAACCACAGGAAAGTATCTTACTAATCCAGTCTAGGATAAGACGTTAATAGGAACCAGAAATTAATCTGACATGGAAAAAAAAAGAGACATAACCTGAAAGTCTAATTGATTTGTAGAGCGTTTTGCTTTCCTGGGATACCATATACAAATAAAGACATCCAGATTGGACTGGGAAGAAATGATGGTCCACGGGGATGCAGCTACCTTTGGTGAGGTGCATTTTGGTCTGTTGAAGGAGGCTGACAATGTATGGACAGGCTCAGGGTTGTGCAGCAGAGAGTGAATAGCAGGAAAGTTTGAAGACTGTCCCTGAGAAGATGCTGTTTCCACATATTTTAAGGACACAAGGCACAGCACTGATGATGGCTGGCCAAGAAGGGTGGCCAACTAGGTTGCTGCCACACTGCCACCTGGTATGCTAACAAATAGATAACAAGTGTAATACTGCTATCAGTAAGAAGCAGAGTCCAGGACTCCCCTTCTGCTGAAGGACTCTGATCACTGGCCTTCACAGCCAGGCTTCCTCTCTTGCTGGCCAGATGCATCTTCAGCATGGGGAATGGGCAGTGGGGAGTACCACCCTCTGGAATCCTGTGTAGATGCCCTGTTTCTGTCTGGATTGGAGCCCCTTGGGCAACAGCAAAGATTTTGCTCAGGAAAAATGTATAATGAAGGCTATGTGTGGCAGGATGTCTGTACATGAATGCTCTTCAGAGTTTTGACTTCTCTAAAATAGTTGCATTTTTGCTATTTGCAATCTGTTGTTACTTCTTTTTCCTTCACTTTTTTTGGTCCATACAGATTGTCATGCCTCTGAACTTCACTGGGAAGATGGGCAGAACTAAGAGAGAAGGTATTTGAATTTCTGAGACTGCAAAACCTCACTGCAGCTGGCAGACACCACTGCGGGCATGCACCAAGGGCATGCCCACTTTTTATAGCAGAAACAGCCAGAGCTGCTGCTCGAACACAGGCCAATGTGCAAATCAGAAGCTGAGCTTTGTGGACACGGTGGTAAGGGCCGCGTTGCAGAAAACAATACTCGGAATCGTGGAAAACGAGAAGGAAAAGTAGGAAGGAAAGTATTCCCTCCATTAATGGAGGAAATAATCAACAAGGAATGAAACAAAGAACAGGAACATTTTAGGAAGAGCAGTGCTTTGGAGAAAGCTTGACTGTATTAGAAAATACATTTCTTCTTTTTGTTTGCTTCTTGTAATGTTCAGGATCTGTTAGAAAAGAAACCATGTCTCAATCTTAATTTTTTGCTTATAAAGGAAACCAAAATCCCTGAAAGTTTCTGTAAGTTAGAATCAAAAGCAGTAACAGTGTGTTCAGTAAATAATAGCAGATATGAAATAAACAGTGAAGACCCAAGATAGCATTTCATACACTGTGAATCTTGTTAATATAAAGTAAATATTAATTTTACTCTTACTTTACAGGTCAAGGATAAAATCTTCATTTTCATATTGGTCTCAAAACACCAATAATATGGTAGGAAGAAAAAAATGCTCTTTTAAAATTTTCAGCCTTTTTCTTCATATGCTATGCATTTTGAGAAAAATTTAATAAATGTTAAGACATGTAATAAAAACCTACTCAGCTGTTAAGCCATAAGTATTGTTCTTCACAGGATTTTCTTTGCCAATGAAGATATGTTGGGCTAAGGCTGAATTTTATCAGCAATTTTGGACTGCCAAACAGTCCCTGTACTTTCTGGTTTGTTTTTTTTTTTTTTATTTCTGGGTGGAGGCCCAAAAATGCTTCTGTCGTTTTTGGTTTTTTTTGTTTTTTTTTTCCTGTGGCTGGGAGGGGGTTGTCTTAGGTTGGTAACATATAAATAAAGCTGCAGGTTACAGAAATGTGGAGTGGGTCTAAAAGGGAGCCAGACGCACCAGAGGGCTGTGTTCATTTCCAAGTCTTTGTATTATTTTCACTAAAGAGGAAATGGCTATTTTTCCCTCAAGAGACTGGAGTTATAAACAGGCACTTGCTTATCCAGTTTCTGCAGTTCTGAAAGATCAGTGACTTGGCTGGCAAAGCTGAATCAAGAAACTGAATACTATTCTTTGTGCTGACACTTAGAAGTATTAAGCTTCCTGCTCAAAAGCAAATGTTAGCTAGTGATGTTTTGAAGCATAAAACGTAGATTATTAGATTTAATCTTCTATCATAAAGTAGATGATTCAATTGCTTCTGTATTTAAATGAGTGGTTGTTACTGATGCCCCAAGAGCTGTGGTCTTGACATTTGTTGTTGGAAAAGGAAGGCAAGCAGGTAAAATGTAATGATTGAAACCAGCATACAAACTAACACAGAGGAAAATGAATATAAACAGTAACTGATCTTCTTTTCCTGTCTGAACATATGACCGAGTGATCTAGTTTTCAGCCAAAATGCCCATATTCAGCACTTTGCTATGTTATCATCCCAGAGGCATCTGTCAGATCAAACCGAAAAACTATTTGTATGTGATACAATACTTCGTGTGGATTGAGGAAGTACTAAAAACTGGAGTTCTAGTGTTGTAGTATTTATAATGCATCTAAATAGAAAATAAATAGCCTGATTTAGAGAGTAAAGGAGCTAGCAAGAAGAAGGGAAATATGAAAGTCATGATTAAGGAGCCAGAGTTCCATTTCTGGTCCTGCTGCTGGCCTTGTCAAATGACTTTTACAGGTGACATCTTCCAGCACTCCCTCAGTTTTCTCTCTAGTGAGAGGAACAAAGGGGTGTTATTGTTAGCACATATGCCATACAGTAACTATGGAAGAAGTAGAATCTGTGTTTGAGAGGCAGTGAAAAAATCCACTGACTAGCTTACATTTCTGTCCACATCTGGGTATCCTTGAATTTCATATTAAAACTCGCATGCAGAGAGAAATGGATGTAGCTACTTCACTGATGTGTATTTTTAACATCGTAGAATCTGCAAGCTAAGCACTGAAGGACTGCTAAATCTAACACAAAGGCTTTACATCACATTTGTTTGCCCACAGTGTCTTTTTTTAATGACATTAAACATTCTCAAGAAATAGTTTCTGTTCTCAAAACAGGGACTGAAAGACTAATAAGATCCCATCTATATGGCCTTCTGAAGGCAAATGTATGTTTGGCTGAAATTACAGCAAGCTTATGTTGTTTTAATTTCATATCATTTCTTTCTGTTTTGTCTGAGTCAGAATATTATTAACATACATAAAGATAATTCTATACAAGAGCAGCAGATAGGCCATGGATGAATTCATAGATCCATCCCACCGATAAGCACGCACAGATCAAAGTGAGCTTTGCAGGTCTGACCTTTTGACTTGCTAGCTTCTCCTTACATTTAGTTACCCTGGTTCCATCCAGAGTCAAAGCGAAAGGAGGCTGAGGCCATCAGCTGGATGCAGTTTGCATTTAGGAAAATCTAGAAGTATTGCCATTGAACTAATTGTTTGGGGCATATGTTCATTTTGAGTTTTATTTAACTGTGGGCCTTGTGCTACTTCCAGCAAAAAATGTACCCAGAGGTCCTTATACTTTTATTTTATAGGAAAAAAAATTCAAACTTAGGGAAAAAAAAATCAGAAAAACCACTGCCTCTATGTCCAATCATGACTTCAGAAGTACAGTGGGTTTGTGAGGAAGATGTCCAGAATGCTGTTTAAAGTAACAATATCAAATTGTTTTTGCTTTTCCTGCAAATCAAGTACAGTTGGCAAGGTGTATATCAAGTTGCTTGTGGTGGAAAAAGAGAAGCATTGGTGTCACACATTTTACTTGTTCAACATCGCATGGTGCCAGTAATGGATCAATGGGGAAAACTTAACTTTTGAGTTTGCTGGGGAGGTACTTGTCCAGATCTAGGTTGTGTTATCTTCTCAAACACATCTGTATGTGCCTTGTGTCTAAATGCGTGCACTCCCTAATCTGAGCTTTTACATAGCCTATCCTAAGCGCCACTGAGAGGATAAGGACTTGATGGACTTTTGGTTTTACTTAGGATGCTGTTTCTTACGAGTTCCCAATAGGAAGCTGAATAGCAGAGAGCTACCCTAAATCTGGAATGCATAAGCAGAAAAACACCAGACAAGCATAAAACAGATACTATGTTGTAACCATAGATTAAATAATTGGGGTAGGTGCTTCAATGTCATGACTATTCGTGTTGCCTAGATTGCTTGAAAATTGAAACGCGTCGAGGAAAGAGTAATTTGAGATCTGGAAATTGCTTCTGGTAAAAAAAAGCAAACCAAGTTGGTTAGTACAGTTTATCTGACAGAGGGCAAATTGTGGTCTCCCTAGACATGGAAGAGTTTTCTGATAGAAGATAGATCTTCAGTCTAGGGAAAATGTTGTAAACAGATGCAATGCATAAAATGTATCTACATATTTATTAACAATATGTCCTGTCAGAACAAATTATGCAGAAAACAGACAGGATCTTTAGCACTTAATATTAAATCAAGATCAAGACTCTTTCTTGAAAATATACCATAGGCTAACGGAAGTTCTAGGATGAATCCAGAAACTGAGAAGTGTGATGCAGGAATTAAGAAGTGGTCATGCTGCTCAAAGGTGGACTAGGTGATCGTGATTGTCTTTCCAATTCAGTTATACAAAAGTAAATAAGAGCCTGCGAAAATTACCGGCTGTGGCTGGTAAAGAATGCTAAAGGCTCAGGTTGTGCAAGAGTGCTACATAATAGGGAACATTTCAACTACCACTTCCCTCAAGGAGTTTTGAAATCCTTTTTCTGTGTTGTCTGCAGAACTATAAAAAATAGAAGAGAACTTTAGTTCCTAAATAAACTGAGATTATACACCACAGGACATGCAGAAGACACAAGAAGCCTTAGAGATTTCTAGGCTTCTAGTAGGAAGGAGAACTGATGACAGAGCATGTTATTTTCCTGACAAAAACATGTTTATTTACAATGTCTTATAACTTCTTTATTTTGGTTTGGTTTGGTTTTAACTTGTTGTGGGGAGAGTGATAGAGTTCAGACAAAGCTTCAGAGAAGCCCTCCTGTTGACTCACAAGGTGCAAAAGGACCCCCTTGCTTTCTAAACTCCTTCTCAGAGAAAAGTCTAGGTGTGGCTACATCCAATCTTAGCCCAAGACTTTGGAAACTTTGTCGTTTAAGGAATTATAGAGGTGTGATCTTGGCACAAATTTGTTCCACAGGCTTAGTGATGGCAAAACAGATACATTTCTATAAAAATGAATTCTTTCTTATGATAAATGATTAGACAAAAAGGTCTTAATCAGAATTATTTAGTAGCAAAAGCTAAAATTACTCATAGAGAATAGGATAGGATAGGATAGGATAGGACAGGATAGGAGAGGATAGTGCACTGTAACAAAGCAATTATATTAAAGCTAGCAAAAAGAAACAATAATTAAAGGAGAGATTGATGTAACTCATCCATACCAACAAGTGAGGGCTTAATCTTTTCCAGTCAGCTTTGAGGGGTCTCCTTGGGGGGCATCCCCTACCCAAGGGAGGAATCCCCACCCACTCCAAGGAGGAATATGTTAGAAGAACCAAACCGTATGAGAGTGGACTGGACTTTCACAGTATAAAGTGACTGACTGCCAGTCACACGTCTCCAGTTGCCTCACTATCACGATGTTGATTTGGGGTTGGTGAGCTAGACTGGTTTTAGCATAAATCAACACCAAAAGCAGCACATTATGCCCCCTCTCAGTCCTTGAAAACAGGGCACTGCCCCTTGACCACATTCCAGGGCGAGGAATCCTGCTACACTTGTGTATAAAAAGCTGGAGAAAATCTTCCTGTTTGCTCTTGGGGTTTTGTGTGTGCATGTGGGTTTTTTCCCCAATTCTTAAAAAAATTGCAGTTGCCTCTTGAGGCAAGAGGGGTGCTGTGGTAATGGAGAGATGCTTGATGATGAGTCCTGGAGGGTTTAGATTACTGCTCTGATGCAACTTGCTTTTGTGTAGAGTAAGTGTAGCTTTTGTATTTTTTTTCTGCTGGGAATGTAGCTTGGGAAACCTAGTCCTCATGCTAGCTCTGCAGAAACAGTAGAAAATACTAACGGCATTTGAAATGCTAGTATAATACCTGTCCCTCAGGAGGCTGGTTTGCTGTCAGCATACCAAACTTATGCTGTGTCACTGCCTAACAGTTCACCACCTGACTGCCTTGGCTTTGTGTCCCAGAGTTGTTTGGGCAGGTCTTGATGACTCGGGCAGCAGACTGGGGGGGCTTTCAGCTATGCCAGAGACTTGTACCCAGAGGCTGCTGACATGGCTGTCTGCAGAAGATGGCATTAGCTCTTACTACTCAGGTGCCCTGGAATTGCAGCACAAATAGGCTGTGTACTTTGCTCACAGCTGTAGACAATAAGTCCGTAAACTGGACCTGGTGTTCACTGAAAGGTGGCTAGAGATCTCTTTTTGTGCCAACTCAGTTATCTCAGGGGCTATGAATGCCATTTTCAGCCCTTGCACAGCTGAGAGATCTGTGTTGAAGAGATATTGATGGCCCAGTTTGCTCCTGACCCACCTGCTCTGACAGGATTTTTCACTCCAAATCTCATCTTGGGGAGTGAGAGCAGCTGGGTGTGATCAACCTCTGGAGGGAGGAACTGTCCAGGGTGGCACTGCCTTAAAGCAGGTATCCTGCCTGAACATCTCTAATTGACTCAGTGTCTGGTGCTGCAGTGCTCTGTCCGACAGAGAGGGAATGGCATCACACACACAAGACAGGTAATTTCACCTCTGCATTCCTTTTTCCCATGTATCTTTAACCTCTGTCTTTTTTCCTCACCAAGGCTCATCACGCTGTCTTGAAGATCTTCTCTACTTCCAGTTGTCAAGAGCATTTCAAATGAGCATTCTTCCTGAATGTTCACTTGTTTGAAGTAGTTTATATCTCTGGATTAAACATTCAGCATAAGTTTATGGAAACACTTTCAAGCCAAGATTTATCTGGTTTAGAAATTAGTTTCTACTCCATCCTTTCTTATTAAAGGTGTTTGCATTTACTAGGATAAAATACAGATCTTTTCCTCCTTCTCCATGATCAGGCATCCATCACAGATGCCTTGCTTAGGTGACACAGCCCCTCACCACAGCACACCTTGTTTTCTATGGCATAATTTCCATTCTGGTACCAGCTATCCATGGCTGTCGCAGTTAAGAGAGACGCAACACTCGTGAATAATGCCCACCAACTCCATCAGAAGGCAAAAGGACAGAAAAGATATTTTATTCTACAAAGTTTCCATTTATATAGTCTCTTGGCACTCGTCCTGTGTCCTCATAGGCTTCTACATTAACACCTCTTAAAACTTATTGGTAGGTTGCAACCACCACCCATAAGAAATGAAATCTAAGCTAAAAACAACATCCCTTGGACAGCTGCATGTTTTCTTCTCTGGTTTTGGTTTCTTGCTTCTGTTGATGCTAAAGTTCCCATGGGTGCAAGCTGAATTCTCAAGGGTAAAGAGTAATTGTGCTCAAATCAATGTCTGTGAAGCTTTCTGACCAGCTGTCAGTTTCCACACATGGCAGCAAGAAACTTAGTCTGCTGGTATAGGTCTTGGTTTTTTAGACACAACTATTGCTTAAACTTTTCCTGCCATCTTATGCTTCTCCTTCTGCCTTAAGGAAACGAAAATACAAATGCACCAGTCACCTTTGAAAATGTTTCTTCCTCAACCTCACAAACATGTGATAGCTCTTCAGAATAATATCTTTTTTTTTTTTTTTGAGGAAAAACAGCAGAGTTAACATTAGCAGAATTAAGTTCAACAGTAGGAAAATATGGAAATTAAATTGATACAGGCTTCCAACACATTTAACATCAGAATGGCATCACTAAAGGCATAGGCTGCCAAGTTCATCTGCTCTGGCAACTGTGATTTGTTTTTTAATCATTCCAATACAAATGAGGCATTTCCAGAAATCAGCATATCCTCTGTGAAGACCTACAGGATAATAACATGATTTCTATTGAACAGTGCCTGTTTTCTGCCTTCTTTCTTGAAAGAAGCAGATATTTCTGTTCTTGCAGAGACATTATTACATAATTGTTTGAGAGCCAGCAGAAGTATTTGAAAAAATTGCCAGCTGTTCATTACAACTTCTCATCTGGATATTGCTCCCCACACAGCTGAGCTGCTGGTGGGTGTTCTCTATATGAAAAACTGGTCATATCAGTGCAAGCTTCAACAGTGGTTTCAGCTAAGTAAGACTAATTTCTCCAGGAACAGATTGGGGGTGCTCATACAACCCATCAGTGCTCAGCTTCTAGAGCGGGTTGTTACATCTGAGTGAGGGGCAATAAAACAACTTTCCCTCAAAGTTTCATTTAAAGTGTGGATGTTGGGATCAGCTTTTGCATCCTTTGTCATGAGTGGGAAAATTTAATTTAAAAGCTGTTTGGTTCTGCCTCTTCTGTGGCTGAGAACAGCCAGAGACCTCATTAACCAACAAAAAAACTGAGGAGGCAGAGAACAACTGAGGTTTCTGCATAAGCTTTGATCTCTGCCCAGTCCTTCTTCTATTGTACACCCAGTCCTGTTTAATATCTTTAATATCTTTGTTGATGATCTGGGTGAGGGGATCAAGTGTACTTCCAGTAAGTTTGCATATGATGCTAAGTTGGCTGGGAGTGTTGATCTGCTGGAGGGTAGGAAGGCCCTGCAGAGGAATCTGGACAGGCTGGATCGATGGGCCAAGGCCAATTGTATGAGATTCAACAGGACCAAGTGCCGGGTCCTGCCCTTGGGTCACAACAGCCCCATGCAGTGCTGCAGGCTGGGAGCAGAGCAGCTGGAAAAGTGCCCAGCAGACAAAAGCCCAAAGTGTCTGAACATGATCCAGCATGTGCCCAGGTGGCCAAGCCAGTCAGTGGCATCCTGGCCTGTATTAGGAATAGTGTGGACCAGGGCAGTGACTGTTTGCCTGTACTCGGCACTGGTGAGGCCACACCTTGAATCCCGTGTCCACTTTTGGGCCCCTCACTATATTAAAGACATTGAGGTCCTGGAGCAAGTCCAGAGAAGGGCAATGGAGCTGGTGAATGGTCTGGAGCACAAGTGCTATGAGGGAGCTGGGGATGTTTAGCCTGGAGCAAAGGATGCTCAGGGAGACCTGGTCACTCTCTACAACTGCCTGAAATGAGGGTGGGGTTTGACCTCTTCTCCCAGGCAACCGGCAACAGGATAAGAGAACATAGCCTCAAGCTGCAGCAGAGGAGGCTCATCAGGAAGAATTTCTGATGGAACAACCCTGGAAAGGGTTGTCAGTCATTGACAATAGACTTCCCGGGAGGTGGTAGGGTCACCATCCCTGGAGGTGTTCAACAAATGACTGGACGTCATGGTCTAGTTGACAAGGTGGTGATCTGTCAAAGGTTAAACTCAATCTTAGAGGTCTTTTCCAACCTAAATGGTGCTGCGATTCTCTGATGTGTCCATGCTCTGAGAAACAGCACAGTAGGGCCATTGTAGCCTGTTTGGCCATGGATCTGCATCTTCTGTGGTATCTAATAAGGCCTTTACTGCAACTGGAAGTGTCCCAATCTGTATATGTGTGCATGTACACATCTCCCCCTTTTCTCAAATTTCTGCTGAGTAGCAAGGGTAGAGCTTGCATTGCAGCTTTCCTTCCAGAGGGAGCTAGAATCTCTTTCTTCCCTCTATCTCTGTTTCTTTTATTTTCATGATATTTGTAAGAATTCACATGGTATTTAATTAAAGTTGTCCAATTAATTTGCAAGCTTTTGGAAGAGAGGATGACCACTTGTGCAGAAGTATACATGGGGGGAAGGGGGTGTCTGTCATGTGTGCACATACCCAAGCACTCCCCCTCAAATGGAAATGAGGCTATAATCATTTTTTGTTTTATCTGTAAACTATGTTTGCAGCTATCACAACATTTTCATTTCATTTCATTAAAAAAACCCCAAACAAACAGAAACATATAAGCAAAGATACAGCAGTTTGTTTTTATTACTGATTCCAGGTTAAGTGGGAAAACTAGAAATCAGCCCTAATACAAAAAATAAACATCCATTTAACCTTTTGTTTTTGTTGTTGCTGTTCTGCTCATCTAGCATAAATTAAAAAAATAATAATAAATCTTTTGGGGGCTGTGATTGTTCTAACCTGCCAGTAACCCCCTTGAGCTCATCAGAGCAAAAGACAGCGAAAGCCTGTTTATTGTCCAGCAGGCACCTACACATGTTGTAAGTGAAGTTCCATCTGGTCACAACATCGTGGATCATCTGGGTAACAGCCAGGCTTCATTTGCTTCATGTCCTGGACAGCATGAAGGCAGCCGAATAGGAATATTTAAATGACTGACCAACCGCAACCGAGTTTGCCCCTGAGAATTCATTTAATAATGGCTGCTCACTATGGAGCAGTAGCAGCTCTGCGAGTTGTTTTCTATTTTAAATGACTCAAGCTGGGCTCCATGGAATGATTTAGCCTTTTTATTAGGTGCCAGCAATTTACTGGAGACACACTCGTGCTCTTTCCTTGGAAGATTGGGAGTTGGATGTTGACTGTGCCTAAAATTCTTCCTAAAACATGTTTATAAGCAAAAACCTGAAGAAACCTGGACAACATAGCACAGCTGACAGAGCAGTTGTATGGGGTCTATTTTACACCTGTGCAGAGGGCACCTAAAGCTCTCCCATATCAGAATTTTCCAGGCCTTTGAAATTATTCATACCTACTTCACACAAGGGCAAAAGACAGAGAATGCAGACGCACCACTTAGTACTTTGCAACCCATGGCCTGAGCACCCCTCAGAGAGACTTTTGGTGGCCAGCACTGCCATCCTGATGTTGTGGATGGGGAAAGACCCCCAGGGGCATACTGCCTCTGTCTCCAGAGGTTCCCCAGCTGGGCAGGGGTAGCTCACAGCTGACTGTGATGTCCTGCTGCCAGATGTATGTTCCCCTTGGAAAACTCTGTCTGCAGATCTGGATGTGGGTGCAGGGCTATGAAAGGGTATCAGACAGCTGCCTGACACAGACACCTGCAGCTTCAATTACAAATGGTGACAGAGGCAGTGCTTGCTAGGTGAGTAATACCCTTCACCTGGGGCTAGGAGGACATACAAATCCCAGCATGCTGCATGAATGGTAATGAGTGCTTCTAAAAATTCATTCTGCCTATAAGTACTTCGTTAGCAGTGCCCAAAGAAGCCTTTTAAAGCACAGCAAATCTTTTGAAGTTCTGTAGGTTGCTCACTGCTTGTTTATCATAACAAACTTATTCATAAATGATATGGAGAAGTACCTGACTTTGCCTTCAGAGGCGGCTGTGAAAGGTACTCCTTTCTGCTTTAAAATGTGGGCATTTTTCTATAAAGATGTCATTCCTGTAAGATCTTGGAGTAAAAATTGTCCAGGAAAAAATGGCTTAGATACCACCTTGACATCTATCAGGATAGTGCATGGGCCATTCCTTTCAGAAAATCTCAGGAAGTAAGTATTTAGATGAATTACAGGGGCAAATTCATGACAAGTGGCAGTTGGTTGCTGTAGAGGCCATGGAGTATTTAGGGGATTTCAGGCAGCCCACAGCTGGGCATACCTGTGCCTACCACCTCCCACAGCCAGTCCTGGTGTACAATCTCAGCAATGATGTGCTTAAGAGTTTACAAAATTAGATTTCGGAACCTCTTTGTGTCTGTATCTCTCTCTACATATAACCTGAATCTAAGCACTCGGACGCAGGCATGCGCGTGAACATAACTCCAGATCGGTGAGGCCAATAACACCAGTGTCGCCACTGCCGGATAAAGCTGCGCAGGAGCTTAAGGAGGCAGTAAAGCGTAGATTGGTTCAAATCAAACTGCACCAAAGTATCCTTTCCTTTCTCGGGCACGGCAGTATCTCCCCAAATCCACTTGGAGTCACTGTAACACAGCGGCCGGGCCGGGGCCGGCCGGGGGGCGGCGGCAGAGCCGGGTGGTGGCTCCATCCCTGCATCCCCGGGCTCCAGCCCTGCATCCCCCGAGGGCGCTTCTGTGAGCAGCGGCCCTGACCGCCCAGGTCCGAGCTGCTGATAAACAACTGACCCTGTTACATTTGTCTTGCATGATGTGCTTGAGTTTATGGTTATGAAAGCAGATATTGGCAGAGTGCATTTTCCTGGATGTTTGAGGAATATCTTTATGTACCACAAAGTAGTGTAAAAAAAAAAAAAGCATTAATTTGTTAGGAAAACAAAGCAATTATTTCACTACTGCTTGTACACTCAGGGATGTGCTCATATGAGGTGCACAGTCCCATGGAAGGAATGGGGTTGGTCATACTATCCTCTTTCTGTAGACATGTGCTTCTGCGGAGCTGGAAGCTTTGGGAGAGAAGGAGACATGACTGGGAACAAACCCAGCTCTCTCAGTGTCAAATGAAGATTGCAAAAATGGACAGAGATTGACAGAGCACAGCTACTGAGAAGAGCATTGTCTTCGGGATGTAAGCTATACACAGTGAACCATGTATTTTACCTAAGAATTTTAATTTAAAACTTCCATCTTTTTTTCCACTACTGTTATACAGTAAATCTCACAAATGTGGCAAAGATTACAAGGGATTAAAACACAAAGCAGTGTACACTGTGCAACAGTCTAAATTGATGCAATGCGTTTTTAGCGTGCCCTTTAACAAGACAACATGCTATATAACAAGTGAACATTAAAATAAGTGATTCTCAATGGTTCGGTTGGCAGAGAGGTAAAAAAGCATTATAGTGGTAAGGAACAGTATTAAGAGTCTATTAAATTATTACCTTACAGTTTCAGTCACTAATAATTACTTGAATTGACATGAATCCATTCCAGTTTTATAAAGAAATCTTAGGTGTATTTCAGTGATGGGATCATTTTCCCTAGGCAGAAACAAGCCTAGTTGTACACAGTCATGTTTCTCATGAAATATTCTGCTGTCCTCTGTCCCTTCTCCACATTGTCATTTGCAATCCAGATATTTAGACCACGCCAGAGCATCAAAAGAGACATTTACAGTGGCTCTGCTGCCATAGTTGCTACGTCTCTTTTTGTCTCAAGCATTCTGATTACAAGGGTATCTTCCAAACAATATCCTAAGCCACCAGACAAATACATATTGAGTTAGTTTAGCAAAGGATCAAACCAGAGTACAGAACTGATGCTGAGCAGACTGCGGTTGCAGGCTGCAATTTTCTGGGCAGCCCCAGAGAGGCTGTGGCAATTGGTATTTAACAGCATTTGTCAGAAGGGTAAACGTGGTGTAAAATGCTGAATAGGAAGGAAGCTACTGCCTTTAGTCTATTAATGGCAAGACATATTTTGGATCTAACTTAAAACATACATATTCTGTTTTTCTGAGTATGGTTATTCTGAATAAAGAATATATTCTATTTCTGCCTGAGTGATGAAGTAATAATAGTTTAAAAGTCATTTCACTCACCAAAAACCAAAAGGCTGTTTAACAATAATCAACACATAAATTTACTTTTTTTGGATAAACATTATGATATGTTCAGGAATGATTCATTTATTTGAAATGGTTTTCAACATTAAATATTGAAATTCAAACATTAAATTTTAATGGTTGTCATAACACTGATCTTGTCAGCAAAATATGCTCAAAGAAACCAGAGGATCCTATTGGGAATATTTACACAGATTTGCTTACTTACCACAGAGTAGAGCATCAGTATTTTGCAATGTCCCAAGGATAAAACAGCCTTCAGTGTTGTGCAGGAGGACATCTAAATGGAGACTCCCACAGTGTCTGGGGGAATCTGAAAACCTCTTCCATATAACTATTCAGGAAAAATACTAGGTTTTGCTCCTGGCTGGATAGGATCTCAGTCAATCTCCAGTAGATCTGAGTCTTAAGAATGCAAATGGCAATATTTAATTATATCTTTTTTTTCCTTCAGCTGCTTACTTGACCTGAATTATGCTTTCCATCTGAAGTCTAATTTGTCTCTGCTGAATGGCATAATTTCCACTATCTGTATAATTAAAAATGAACAAATGCACACTATAGAGTTTCCACTGTGGCAAATGACATATTTGATTTGGTTTCTTTGCCTTCATTCTGTATGCTTAATCCAGCCCCAGTTTGCATGCAATCCATTTCTACAGCAAACCCTCTTCCTATACATTATGTATATAGTGGGGTTATACTTGTGACTTTTAGAATTCCATAAAGAGCCTAGAAGCAGAGGACTTGAAGAATCTGAAATATTCCCAAGAAATACAGGTCCAAGAAAATGCAGAAATTTTTTATGTGAGCATTTTCAAAACGAAGAGAAACCGTTCAATAAACTTCCACAAATATGTGGTCTCTTTTCTAAGAAGTGCTGTTACAGAACTATACTAGCTGCAATTTAGGATTGTATATACTATAAACGTGGTCATTTGGCTCTTTTTAGCAAGTGGTGACAGCTTAAAATTTTCCAAATTGACTGTATCACAGCATTTTTCAAGGTAATTGTTGCATTCATTTTTTATTTGCTCAATAGAAAGTAATAAATGTTCAATAAAACACAACTTAATGAATTGTTGGATACTTTAAGTACATAAAAACTTGCCTTTAAATTGATTAGATCGTATGTTCTTAATGACATGGAAGGTGAAGAGGGAGGGCAGATACATTTTACTGTATGCTGCTGATACCTATTGTGTCATGAAGGATTTTTCAGTGCACAGCCTGGAGTTTAGTAGTTGGCAGTGAAACTGCTTCAAATTCCAGGAAAATGTGTTTAACTCATGTATCCATGATACTGTCTGGGTTAAACTGCCGACAATAATTTAACCTGAAAATTGGTACAAGATTTTAAGGGACATTTGAGATGTTAATGATTTATATAAAGGGAAACCAATTGCCATTTACATTCTGAAGTCCTCCTCCCCCCGCAGAAACTTTCTGGAGCTTTTAAAGCTAAATATGCAACACCTGCCTAGGACATTGCCCTGGGGCACCGCAGGGATGATCCCTGAGCTGCTCTGCAGTAATGGGCTGCTCCCTCCTCTTTGCAAGGAGAAAACCACCTGAGGTGAATCCTTCCTGGAAGCAGAAGGAGGATTAGTTAATTAAGAATTAGGAAGTGTCCCGAAAGGGTAAGGACCCTGGTTTTGCCTTCTCATGGTCATATGAGAATGGAGGAGACTGAAACGCAGCTCAGGGAGCCCCGGGAAAGGGCAGGTCTGTGGATACTCTTGGAGGCATGGCACAACCCATTGCTGCCCTCAAACCCAGTTTGTAAAATGTTGTGGATAAGGCTCATTTTATGTGTGAAATCTCATGGTGCTTCTCAGTGTTGAAAGAACAGGTTGGGCTTTAGGATGATAGAACAAAAGCCACCTGAGCCCATTGAGGCACAGGGCATCCCCCATTTTGCTAGGGAACGTGTCCTTGTTCCTTAAGCTTTCAAAATTGGTATTATTTCACTTGCTTTGGACCAAGAGTCAGGTTTTGCACTACGCTGAAAGCCCTTCAGAAAGCAGGTTGTCCTGTCAAAAAAGACAGCTACATCTTCCCAAGACTTCAGTAAGGTGAAGATTCAGTCTAAAGGTGTGATCTTGCATTGGATGGAGCCAGGGACAAAAATATCACTCACCTCAATAGGACTGGACTAAGCTCACCAAGTGAAGATTTGGAGGTTGGTCTCCCATGGACTAAGTCACCCCCATAAGCTGTGAGTGCCTTGGCAGTGGTGGGAACAATCACACTTCTGACACTGCAACATCAGGGAGAGTTTCTCCCAAAAACATGTATTTTGCTTTGAATGCCTTAACTTTAAAAAATGTTTCCTTGTAGACTGGGGTCCCTTGTGGGGAAAGAAAATGAGAAAAAATTTAAAATTTTAAATTACCTCTAACAAACAAATTGAAATTTTTAACTGGTAGGAAAGTATTTACAATTTCCAGATGAAAACTAACTTGTTGGATGTTGGAGTTTTTTAGTGTCTGCTTTATTTGCTTTTCAGGGGTTTTTTTAATTATAATAATAATAATCTTGGTGGTCTTATGTGAAAAGATGACTCCTGCAGAGATTTTCAGTTAAACAAAACCAGCAAAATTAATTTTCTACTCATCTATCTGAAGCAAGTGAAGCAACAATATAGATTGCTTATTTGTGGTAGCTCAAATTGTTTAAAGTGCTTAAAACCCTAGACTCATTATGTATACATAAAAATACTTAAGAGGACAAAAGTGTTATTTCTTTTGCCGCATGACAGAACCACAACTCATCAGACCAAGGCCCACTCATGCTATCTCTAGCATGAGAGTGTTGCTCCAACCTTAGACATGTGTGTATTGGCATGCAGTACAAATACTAGGCTTCATGTAGAGTCACAGGGTGACCATAAAGTCTGCGTCCCTCTTTGGTCTCCTGCAGCCTTTTCCCTTGGCCTTCCCCAGCCAGCTGCTGCTCCCTTGCCCTGCAGCCCTTCTTCCCAGTGCTGCCAGCTGCTGTGATGTTAATACCTCCCTTCCAATCCCTCACTCTGCCACCATGTGAGCACGGCAAAGCCTCAGCTTCAAAATGAGACAGGATTTTTGTCTTGGGGTGACTTTATGATGTGTATCCTGTATCGCTGCTCTATGCTCAAAAATCAATCTTCTGCCTTTCTGTGCCTTTAAACTGAGCCTGAGAGGGGGAAGAGAAAAAAAAACGAGGGAACTTTTCAAAACAGTTGTTCAAGGACACAGACAGCACTCCTCTGCCTTCTTCTGCTGTGGTAGCAGGAGCAGAGGAAGCACCCTTCTTGCTTTTCAGCCAGCTTTCGGCTCCTTTTCTCCGGAGGGAGACGGAGAGTTGAACTTTGTTTTCCTCGGACTTCAGTTTTTCCCTTCTTCTCTTCTGGACTGTTTCAACATCAGAACACACTGGGAGAATTTTCCACCGAGGCCCCGGAGGTGGGCTCACACTGACCCAGCTCCGAGGAGGAGGAGAGAGACCACACCTACAGAAGGGCTCTGAAATCTTCCCAGGTTTCTCTCCACAGTGAGAGGTTTTATTATTTAGCATTATTATCCTTTTCCTGTGTGTTTGTTAAATAAATAGGTTGTTTATCTCTTTCTTTTTTTTTTCCCCAAACCTACCGGTGCTGGGGTGGTTGTAACCTTCCTTCTATCAGAGGATATTTTCCTTCAGATTTGTCCAAACCAGCACAATTTTCTTGTCCACAAAGGTGGTGAAGAGAAGCTGGAAAAGTTGACTCTAAACTTCTGCCCACCAAAAAACTTTCCAGATCTTTTGTAGACATTAAATGAAGCTCAAAATCATGTTCATTTTTCAAGAATTTGGAAACACTCGTTATGGTTTGTTTTGGTTTATTTTGTGGTTTAGGGTCTTTTTTAAACAGTTAGTGGCCCAGGGTTTTTCATTATTTCTCTAAGACGCTGACAACAAATGTTTGCAAATCAGCTATTGCTGTTTTTACTTGACATCAGTCTGACAGTTTTGTTCACATCTGCCTGATTCCATAAGCTCTTTCGTTGCTTTCTGGTTTTCACCAGTTCGAGAGAGGAGGCAGATCTTTTCAGTTGTGTTTATTCATAAATATCTGACAGATTAGTTCTGCTTTTTCACCTGTAGGTCCCAAAAATGTTTTATGGAGTCTAAACTGTAACTTGTCATAGATAAAAATGCATAGAAATGTCTGTCATTGTGGGGGGAGAGAGGAGGAAAAAACCCCACCAGTGAAAACACCAGAGAATGGAGATTAGAAGCTCTGCAGACAACCTTTTTTGTGAGCACTGTGAGCATGACACTACAGTAACTTGCTGACCTCCTTATTTCGTATATCTTCCTGTGAGTCCTTGCAATCAAACCTGGCAGAGACCTACAGGCAAAGCAGTTGGTTTCAGTCTGGTCTTTTGGGCAGGCTGGGCAAAGGCATCTGCCTGGGAGAGCACCCTTGGGAAGTTTTTTTAATCAGTCTCTAACTGCATAAAGAGAAAGCACATTTCTGAGAGCGCTAAAAAATTGTAGTGCCACCACTAAACAGTGATAGAACTGATGTCAGCAGCTCTGATGTTGAATGGCACTGAAGGCATGGAAAGACAGTTTTCAATACCTCCTCCTTCCTAATGACCTGAAAGGGTAGAAGAAAGAGAAGAGGGGAGTATTAGGATGGCTGTTTATCTTGTAGAGAAAGGAAAAATCTTTACTTCCTATCAAAAGCTCCAGAAGCTTGGACTTTTTTTGTTTAATGCTATTGCAAATATTTTTGCTGCAGGGTAGGTTGAGCGCTATTCCCATTTCATTGCCTGGGATAGGAGTTTTTTAAGTATCATGTCCCACCCAGCTGTGCACTGAGTAAGTCCTCACACTGAGCTGGGAGCAGATCCCGTGATGGGGGGATGACATCCCCAGAGGCTGGGAGAAAGTGTGGGCAGGCTGAGTCATTCCCTGTTTCCTTATCCTCCCTGGTAGTGTCTCTGATTTGGGTTCCTTTCAGCCCTATTCATGAGCAGGTAACTGAGGGAAGGGCATGGGGAAAGTTATTTGCATTCCAGCATTACATTTAAAAGTCATAAATTACTGGCAACTATAAACAATCTCTCTGCTGACAGTACAGCTCATAAAAATCTGGGTTTGCGTATGTGTTGCATTCACATGTGTGTCCACATATTCAGCCTTGTGGGATTTCTCTCCTAGTTGTGACAACAGTGTTTATTTTTCTGGACTCTGAATGCAGTGCCCAATGGAATGAAGATTTTTGCTTCTTTCTCTCATTTGACATGGATCTAGCTGAAAAGTACGTTTGTTACCACTGCCTTAAGTTTCGGCTTTAAACAGGGAGAAAAGGTTGTGAAGACCTGGGCTAAAACCTAGACAAACGTCAAGAGTATTTTAGATCCTGTGATATTTGCTGTAGCCAGAAGGCTGCATGCTTCAAATCACTGCTGAAGAGGAAAGAGTCTTAGGGAGAAAAAGGAGGAGGAGGGCAGTATGTGTTTGCTATGTGTCCACAATCCGACTACTGAGTGCTTGCGAATGGGGTTTGCAAATGGAGGGAAAGCTGCTCCATTTCTGCCACTGCCCTGCCCCAGCCTAAAGATGTGAATGTGAGAGTAAACTGAGAGTGGTGAGGATGTGAGGTCTGTATCTCTGCTCTGCAAAATCTGTCAGGTACGTATGATGGTGTGACATCAATGCAGGGTTCCTTCAGCCTGGTGGATTCCTGGTATCCATGTACACTTTTCAAAGCATTCTCAGGTCCCTAGTTTGATGCATAATGGAAATAATGAAATTCTCCTGGAAAAAATCAGTCTGTTTCATGTGTATTTTATATAACCATTCTCTTAGGTAAACATACAATAGTAAACTGCCAGATTTTTCCCTCTGGGATATAATTCCTAGCATTGCTTCGTCTTGTACTTGTAATGTCTTGAAGCCAACACAGTCCTCAGTCTTTGTGCTTGGGAGGTTTGAAGGTTTTGATTGTCACAATCCATTTCTGCACTAAGGAACAAAAAAAACAAAAAAAGAAGAGAGAAATCCATTGCTGCTGCAATAGACTGAACGTCATCTGTGTACACCAAGATGGGGCTGCTTTGACTGAAGTGGCCTGACTGATGATTTGGGAAGAAAGAATGTTGCAGCCCACCATTTCATAACCAGATGGGGAAAGGCAAGAGTGCTGTAGTGCAGTGGAGGCATTCATAGCGAGAACCACAGTCCAGAGTTCTTGGCTCAGGAACAGCTGTGGTCTGGGAAAGTTTTCATGTGGTTTCAGCTAAAACTACCCGTAGAAGAACCATGCATAAAACCCTGTCAGGACAAGGTCACAGGGCAAGGATGAAATTCTGCTATGAACAGCATGACTTCCAAGCAGGGCTAGTATTTTCAGTCTTAAATAAGAAGACACTTTCTGGATCCAGCCAGTGCTAAGCCCAGTGTCACAACTCCTGTGTTTCAGTGGCATGTCTTGCGTGAGAAGACCAAGCATGTGTGACCCAGCTAACAGGCAAGTTGCTATTGAAAAGCCACTCAGGAGTTAGTGCTGATAGTAGACTGACTGAGAGTGAATGTCCACACCATGCCTTTGGAGCATTGCAGAGAGCAGTTGAGCCCAGACACAGAGATGGGAAAAATGAAGAGGTGGGGACAAAGGGTGAAAGAGACAGGGAGAGCATGTGCTGTCAGGAAAGTGCTAGAGAAAAGGGTTTTCTTTGCACTGGTCACTCTCTAAAGATGGGGCATCACCCTTCCCCTGTGCCCTGGTCCCCTCTAAGGATGAGCAGGAACTGCAAATGTCATCTCACAGGCTATTTGGAGATTAATTTTTTTCCTGTCTCTTGCTCTCATGTGTCGCAGTAGCAACATTTTTCAGGTCACTTTCCATACTTGTGTTGGGCAATTAACTTGGAGCAGGAGGCATGGCAGGATCATGGATGCCTCTCATAGGACTGCTGCCATGTGCTGGAGACCCACCAGTTCCTCTCCAGAGAAGGAGGTATTGGTTGGCTGGGCCACCACCCTGACAAAGGCAGGGCTATCCTTAATGCACAGGCTATGCTGAGGCCCAGGTGACTCATTGAGAGCTGAAATTCAGTCTGGATCACCTCAGGGCAGTTTCACAGCTAATAACACTGGCAAAAAATTCCCTCCGTTTGGTTTTGTGATGGTTTGGGATAGCAGCATGGCAGGAGCATGAGCCTGGACACTGGGCATCTCCAGCTGGATGCTGCAGTTCATAGAGGATTTCCCCTTCATTTCCCTTCAACCCTATGGGCTGTTGCTGGAGGAAAGCAGCAAAATGAAAGTCAAGAAAAAGTAAGCGAGGCTTTTACTTGGCTGGCTGCGTTTTGCATGGCTGTGTGATTTGTCCTGAGCTCCTCCACTGCTGTGCTGCTGCTCTTCACAGCTACCCGCAAGATCAGACTGCGACTCTATTGGGGGTTATCAAGGTCTTATCTCCCACACTGTGGGTTAAAGAATGCAGTGTTGTGGGCACTGGCAGATAAATGTCCCTACACTGATCTGCGGCTGAAGCGAATCACAGCAAGGGGTGTATGATGCTCTGGTGGCTCCTAGGCTGGATGGAAGGGACAGGTTTAAAACCTGAAAAATCAGAAGCAGGTCCTGGCCAGCCCTTTGCGGGTGCTGAAGGGGAGAGAGCAGGCCCTATAGATCTCCATGAGAAGCGCCACTCGCTCGGCAGGGAGAGAGGAGCAGGCTATGCCTGCAGTTCACATCTCTTTGTCAATGGCATCCAGCCCCTGGCCTTGGGAACTGACTGGCGGCAGTTTGCAAATGTATGTGCTTGGCTGGGAGCCTGCAGTTCCCTTTGTCCCGGCGGCACAGGGGGGCTAATAGGGAAGCCGGAGCGTGTCATCCCTGACTGCCAGAGCTTCCAAGCAGTAACATGACGGGCAACTTTTCAGACAATATCCAACATGAACATTCAAGGCTGAGTCTATTCTTCTTCTAGACACTGGTACTGACTGATTCCACATGCTGTTTTCCAGACTCTGTTGCTGTAACAAGCTCCAGTCCTGAATATGGACCATCGTCCCAGTGAAAAGTCCCCTTAAATTTGAAAGAGTAGAAACTATTTGGGATCATTAGAAGTTGAATGTCTTTGAACATCATGCCTGATGCTATAGGTGCAAAAGAAGTGAAGTATTTGTACAGAGTTTCATATAACATACACACAATTATTTGTATTTGCTCCACTCTGCTTTGCACACTCTGCTCCTGGTTCTTACATGCCCTTTGCATGGATGTGTGTGCAATTAAGCGTGTGCTGGACCTTTCCTTAAGATGAAGTAATTGCAAGTTAGAGAATGTTTGAGATGGGAGTGACAATGGAGGAAACATGCTCCTTTTCATTCATGGGAAAATCTGAAACAGGTGGCTGTA
>NW_008238632.1:2035774-2065361 GCF_000691975.1 Corvus brachyrhynchos
AAAATCTTTTGGAGCTTCCATTGACCTTCCAGCTTAAGGTAAGAAATTTTGTTTTTCTGGAAGGCTAATTCTTTTGGAATTTGCTAATGAGCAAAGACAATTAGTAGAGAGATCGTGCTTCCCAGATTTGATTCTGGGTTCCACTGCTTTGGAGTAACTGAGCTTCATTGTCAGCCCTGCCTGCTACTGTCACCTCTCCACTTTCAAACCGTGTGCTGGTGGATCTCAAGTCATGAAAGCAAGGCAAATGGAAACATCCATAAAGACACGGGTGGGCTGGGGACCTAATGGATGAGCTGTACGTAGACTTGCATCCAATCTCCTGAAGACTGGCATGATGGCCACGGCTGACCTGATCCAGGGCTAGAGATGGTCCTGCTTTGAGCATGGGACTGGACAGCATTCCTCCAGTCCATGTGTGAGCTGCCTACATTTGCAATACGGTGCAATTCCCTTAAACCAGCTGCTACTTGTAAATAGCTTGGAAGTCCTGCTGAGTTTGATCCTTTCTTGCTTCTTCTTTCCTTATTGCCAAAAGCTAAACATAAAAGCATCCCAAACAATTTATAACTAAAAGACTCAGTCATTGGAGACACCAGCCTGAATTTCTTCATTGCTTCCCTGGAAGAAAAGCTGCAATCTCATACCCCTGTCTGCAAATGCTCTCATGTGCCTGTGAAAAACAGACATTTTTCAGTACTGCAGTTACAGCTCTGTTTTCTTCTGCCAGAAACAGAGTAGTGGTAACATGTGATTTGCAAATCTGGCATACAGGCATCAGCCTGGTTGAAAACAATCAACAGAAGCCATTTCCTCAGTGCAAGTAAATATATTGACATGTGTTGACAATAAACTGATTTTGTGCACTTTTGGAAGGGCAGACGGCAGCTCACATGTTTTAACTGCTTAGTTCCTCTAAAGCAGTATGCAGAAAAATGTCTTTCATAGGCTATATTAGGCAGTTCATCTTCCATATCTCTGGAGCAGTTGTGGTGTCCTCTAATTATAAAAATATGATTTTTACAGACTATTCATGCTGCACTGACCATGACGATAATATGTAAAAAAGTACATCCAAAACATATGTTTTAGGGTATGTGATGGAGTTAGGGTTGTTAAATAATAATTTTTATCCTGTTACTTCCACATAAAATGCATAAAGTATTAGCAAAGGCTTAGAAATCATTTGCTATCTTTGTTGTGTCTTTAATGTATTTGTTCCTTGCTGAATGACTACAACCATCCTTCCGCTACTGTCAATAATCAGGAAATATGGGACTTTGTAATAACTGAGGCCCCAGTCCAGCGAGGCCCTGAATCTCGTGTTTAATTATACTGCTCTTGCTTTGAGACAGGCTGGCTGGCAGGCAGGCAGGCACCACAGCATGGCATGGAATTCAGCTGGCAGCCCAGAATGGTGGGAAGTGCCCATTGCACCCGGCTCTGCCGGCAGCCGGCAAGCCCCAGCAGGGCAGCTGAGCTGAGCCCCCTGCCCTCGGGAGCCAGACACCCAAACCCTGGCTCTTGGGACAGCACCACAGCCTGAACTGCTGCGCAGTCACGCACCTCCAGAACAGGATAGCCCCCATGTGAGCGCACATGCAGCCCCGGGGGAGATGCCAACAATGCCCTGGGTGCGTATGATGCCAGTGGGGGATGAGCAAGGCTGAACATCAAAATATCCCCCCTTTCCACAGGGCTGTTTTCAGACTGCAACCTGGCATCAGGCTGCTGAAGGGGAAGCTGCCTTTGTTACAATCACTAGATGACCAGAAAAGAACCAAAAGAGAAAAAAGAAAAAAAAAAAAAAAAGAAGAAAAATATATCCAGCCTAGTAGTTCTCATCACTAGATCTCAAACTGAGTCTGTCCAAGCAAATGGTCACCTCCATGAAGGTCTGGCTTCCTTGGGAATCAAAGGTTTAGTGACCTGAGGGCAGATTAAAGAAGAAAACACGGAGAGAGCAGCTTATGCTTGGATTTTGTGGTAGAGATCTGACCAAAAAAATGTCTGCTGAATCCTACCCAGGTAGGGAGTTGCAGGGGAGGCTGTGGCCCTCCCAGGGGAAGCACAGCTTTGCTGCTCTAATTGCAGGCTCTTCCACCAGCATTCACCTGTCAGCACAAGGTTGTGCCAGCACATCTATATTAAGTGGAAATTGGAACAAGTCCCTAAAATGGTACTTCTCTACTGTAGGCGTGCTGTGCCTGCATGCCTTTGGGTTCCCAGCGGCTAAGCTGGAGGGAGCATAACAGTGATTTTTTTGAGGTGAAATTTCTATTGTTTATGGACACAGAATTATTTCTAAAACCAGCTGAAGCCTGGAATAAAGTTGGCTAGAAGGAGCCTTAATGTGGGTAAAATGGCCTGGCACAACAATGGAGAGAAGTCCTGGATCTGAGACTCTGACTTCAAATGGCCCAGGATTTGGCTGCATCCCTCAGGCTCTGTGGATGTGAACATGTAGTAAACTGATGGGAAGAATTCAAGGCTGCAACCGAAGTGCCCCAGCTCTGGTTTTGGGCAGTGCTTGAAGATAAAGGGAGCAGACTGGGCATGTAGTCATTCATTATCTGAGACCGGGAGTCCCTCTGCAAACAGGCTGTGATCCTGCCTCCATAATGATATAGCACTGTTTGCTTATAACCAGATTTTACAGTAAATCCCATTTGCTCCCTCCAGCTCTTACCAGGGTTCACAGCTTTGGATCTGCAAGAGACTTTTTTATGATGGCCTGGGAGTTTCTTCCCTCTTCTCTGCTCCAAAGAATGCCAAAATTTCTTCACCAGAGTAAAACAAATTTGTTAGATCCACTTTCACATCTCTGGTCTAAAACTTTCTTTTTAGCACGGACATAATAAATGTCTCAATGAAATTCTCACTTGCAAAAAGAAGCGATCCTATGGCAGTCCTGTGCTGCAGCTGTTCCTGTCCAGGCTCAGGGCTCCCCACGCAGTGGCTGCTGCACTTGAATGCACTTGCCGAGACAAAGACCTAACGCCAGCCTCCACTTTGGAAGCCAGGGATTTGGTGGCTGCTGTGTCAGAGAGACGTGTTTAAATAAAAAACAGTAACTTAAACACAAGCTTTTCACTCCTATAAGTCTGATGTAATGACAGCTTATAGCACTACCGCACGGAAGGGGAGCTTAATGCTACCCTCATCGACACCTTTAGAAGATTTTTACCTCATCACCTAAATCAATACTGCCGCGGGCAGTCAAATCTGCACCCATTGTAATTGTATTTACTCCTCTAGCAGTTAACACTGCCTGGAGAGATCTGTGAAGGAAACAGACACTGAGTGTGCAGACAGGCTATTTGCTGAAGGCATTAATTTAGTAATTAATGAAGTGTCAATGCAGCTATTTAGCATTACAT
The DNA here is from genome assembly GCF_000691975.1 of Corvus brachyrhynchos. Taxonomy (NCBI): domain Eukaryota; kingdom Metazoa; phylum Chordata; class Aves; order Passeriformes; family Corvidae; genus Corvus; species Corvus brachyrhynchos. The sequence continues at coordinate 2,039,155 of NW_008238632.1, forward strand.
TTAGGCTTTATTTAACTTTGTGCTTGTGCTTCAGCCATTTGATGTCAAGGATGCTGCTGCTAATACCGAGCTGCCACCTAAAACTGTAGCAAGCAGTTCTGCATTGGGTTCTCAGAGTACTGGCTTTGCACAGGCTACTGCCCTTTGAACACCAAGAAGCATTTTCAAAAAACTTGAGCAAATTTTGATCAATAATATCTTGGGCTGTATTTCACAAATGGGTTAAGATAGATATTTTTCAGCAGAGCTGAGTGGAATATGCCAGCTGATTTTCTTTGTGGGTTTTCCCCCCTTTTCTCATTTCTGTCAAAATTTGCAGTGCTTTAGGCTTTTGTTGTTATTGCAGAATGAAAACTAAAACAGTAAATGCCCCATTTTTCAAAAAAGTAATTTCAGCTAAACATTTTTACTATAGATAAAAAGTAATGACCAAAAAAAAAAAAAAAAGGAAAATCCTACAGACATTATTTAACAGTTTGCATTTTCTTCCATTAAAAAAAAACCTGAAAAAAATTTTCTGCAGTAACTTTATGTCTAAGAATCAGTTCTCATTTGAATTACTCTTTGAAAAAGGAAAAATTCAGCCAGCTTTCATTTCAAGCTGCCTGAGAACAAGTTGCTCACAGAAGGGAAAAGAAGAAAAAAAAGTGCCTTTGAAGCACCAAGCTGAGGGGAATAATGGCACTTCCAGTCATCTCTAAAGGTCTTCCCCAGAGATTATGCTTTAATTTAGGAGAATTTCACAGGGTGTATTCAGTCTCATTTCTAGGGCCCCTCCTTAAAACTACCCAGTTTATCTCATCTAACTGCACTCTGAAAATCATAATGTACTCACTGACGGCATCTTTTCATTAGTACAGCCCTGACCTGCCCCAATGTACCAGAGAAGTGCATGGCAGCCTGTTTAAAGACAGGGCTGGGCTGTAGCAAACAGTTAAAAAATTGTGAACTGTACACTTTCTGCTCACATTTTAACGGAAAATAATTGTGGAAATACTTAATTTGCCTGGATATATCCAGAGCACTTGTGCATTATTTTAGCTTGTATCTGTCGTTAAAATAATCGGCTTAAATGTTGTAAAACTCATTAATTTTTCTTTTTTAAACCCACATAAAAAAACCCCCAGATAGAAACATTTACAATATTTCTCTGTGGCTCTGCTTTTCTGTGGAACTAAGGGACAAAATTCTATCCAAGGTGCATGAACTTGGGCTCAACAACCCAAGACCCCAACAGCCATTGCAGACAAGTGGAAATCCCAATATTTTTTCCTATGTATTCTTACAACCATACGTTTCAATATAAATTAATCTCTGTTATCATTTCCTCAGCGCTCACACTAAGCAAGGAAAAATGGCTATAGCATTAGGATGAGTCAGAGTTTAGCATGAACTTGTTTTTATAAACAAAAGGCAGGAAAAAAAATCCTGAATTTTTGTTTTTTGTAAGCACTTAACTTCCCCAAATTACAGCGGTGGCTGTTTTGTTTCAGTCCTGTTGGCAGACACATTTAGCATTACCCACACTCCATCTCAAACGATGCAAATGACTTTCCCGAGTTATTTGCAAAGTGCATGAAACACTGCGAGCGATGTGGTTTTACTATCAGCATGATTGAATTCTTTTGCAGCACAAGAAAGCAACTAGTTATTTTACTGTGCCAGAAGATTGGTAACTATTTATTTACACATTTATTATCTGCTCCACTCTGAGAATAAAGAATGAGCCTGAACTACAAAAGCTGAGCCTGCATGAAGGCCCATCAGTCTCTCCACACTTCTGCTGTCAACCCTATTATGGAGGAAACATTATTCAAACTGCAGGCTCCAAACTCCCAGGTAACTAGAGACAGCAGGAAGCTCTGTTTGATATCAAGTATATTCTTTATCAACCTTTTTGTTGTGATGGGAAGAAATGATCGAACTTTACTTTCATCTTGCTCTGTCCTCACATCACCCAGTAGGTGAATTGCTTTATTGGTGAGCCTTGGCCAAAAGCTCTTTGATATATGCTGCCCTTTGCAGCCATAAATTTTCCATCTTTCAGACAAGGTTTGAGACTTTCCCTGTCCTGCTATTCTGCCCCTAAGTCATTAGATGCTCTTTTCAAAATGAAAGATGAGCTTTCAGGGAAACTCTTGGCCCTCTCCTAGGTACCATAAAATAGCCATAATTTGATTTTCCTAGCACTGATGAAAGTTGTGGGTTTCAGACCAAGGCCCATCATGTGGATGCTGAGTGTCACACCAGCACAGCTGAAACATGGAGGGGCACTGAGCTCCTCCCCTGAGGCATGTCCAGACTGAGAACCTTGGGTGTGCTGAACATGATTTCCCAGTGGCCCTGTCCTGAGCACAGTGTCCTCTGGCCAAGCCCTGCCCACACTCCCAGCTCTTGCCGTGCCTCTGTTCCATGCCACCCTATTCTCCAGCTTGGCTCTCCAACCTACCCCCTCAGGCAGAACTGATCAGAAGCCTAGATAACAACTTGCTTTTGGAGTGACATGAGGCAGCAAACTGCACCCAGCCCACAGAAAGCAGATGGAGGGTCAGTGGTCCCTGCCATGGGGAACAGAAATCAGCCAAGACAAGGCTTCAAGGAGAAGGTCACCTGTCCTGGCAGAGAGGCTTGCCATGCCACCTTGAGCAAGTCTCTTATAAACCTTCATGATCCAGCAGCAACCTCCAGATCTCCAAAGGTGCAAGCAGGAGCTCGGTGCATCTGGACACTTCATCCTCTGTGCTAATATACCTCTGTGGCATGGGCAATATGGCAACTAACTGCTCCCTCTTCTGCTGTCTGAAGGGGTCAACTATGGGGGCAGTGTCAGTACAGGAGCAGCCCCTGCTTGTGCCAGGTTCTGAGCACCAGAGAGGGTTATGATGCCCAGGGATATCAAGAGGAGAACCAGTGAAGAGCTGACAGCATCCTGCCTTCACAATTAGATGTCTGTGATTTAGTAAAGATGGCTGGGGAACCTTTATTTATTTTTCCCCTGGAAAAGACTAATGATAACAGTTTTTCTCTGTCTTGCCAAGATATTTCTTTGACAGCTTTTGAATTTTCATTGAAAATGAAAACATAAAATGTTTCATGAAAACTAAGCATAACAGCCTTTCAGGTGACAATAGTACAAATGTGTGAATATTTCTGCTTAGGCAGGAGGTTTTAAAGAAAGCAGAAGGCCAAGCACCAACTGCATTATGCTCTAGACTGTCTGAGAAGAGCTGGCACAGCCAAGCAGTAGCCTATCCCCTAGGCTGCCATGTTCTTTCTCTGTGGTTTCACCCTGGCTGTGACTCAGATGCTTGGTGGTGGCTGGGGCTATAGGCAAGTGAGGAGGTCCCACATTAGACTGTGTACCCCTCTGCTCCAGGGCTGGCTGTGCACCGTGTGGATCCCACCTAGAGCAGCCCAAAGTCTGTTCCCAGTTGTGGTACCTGCCAGTTCTCCTTGAGACTGTAAAGATGAGACAGAAATAAATGTGTTCACACATCTTTCAGCAAGGACACTAGAGAACTAGGTGATCCGGCTGTCTCTGTGGTGCTGAAAGATCCTCCTGGTATCAGGTATTGTGGGACTGATTAACCAGGTTTTACCTGGTGGTGGTGAGGATTCTAGGCCTTTACGGCTGAGTACATCCTTAAGCAGCAGAATTCAGTGGTCTAAAATTCTCTGAAACATAAACCCCACATGCTCAGGGAAGGTCAATTGTTTGACTGACTACACTTGAGATGAATACAGTTTTTATAAAGAGGGTCAGATTTATTTCCCTGCAGAGCCTCTGACAGCCAACAACTGAAATACCTGCACAACTTGCTCAGCTAACACCCAGTCTCTCACACTGTGCCACTTCAGCCCCTTCTTTCCCCAGTTTCTGGGCACTCTTTCAACTTCCATGAAAATGCGGACCCTGCCCTCTGTCCCCATGAGGTGCCAGTGTCCTGTCAAAATTAACCTATTCGTTGATTATTCGCTTTTGAATGGGAAACGAGTAGGAATGTCATTCAGTGTTTCCAAGCCAGAGTGGCAGAAAGGGCACTTTCCGGATGAATGGAGATCATTGTGCATGATCTCCAGCATGAGGCTGAGCATACACGTTGGGAACCTTAAACTAACATCCTTTGCTGTAAGCATAAGGGTGCTCAGGGGTGTTGATGGAGACTATCATACTTATAGCTTCTGCTTTTCCTAGAAGATGTGATTTTGATCTTGGTTTTGGCAATTTGATGTTGAGATTAGTTCCAGTTGAGTCTGGTGGTGATGCTGGAGCAGAACAGGGATGGAGGGGACCAGAGCGAGCTCACCGACTGCCTGCTCAAAACCCTGTCTTTTTGGAAAATAAGCTGCTGCTCAGAGGACGCTGGCTGTCATCCGGCTGTGCTCAGCCAGGATGGCTGGGCTGACCCCGGGCATGCTGCGAGGACTGGGGACCAGAAGGCTGCCCAGTGCCAGTGGCAACCAGGCTAAGAGCTCTGGCCCGAGTCCTCAAGAATGGAGTGGGTCCTTCAAAAGGCGACCAACCTTCGACCTGCAGTCGTCATTTTGGCCATCAGGTCAACAGTTGTTCCACAGAACATCGGCAATTGTCTTTCTCCTAGTGTCAGGAGGCTCTTGAAACATTATACGAGGATAATTAAGTGGTGAATAAGGGTCAGCGTGGACAAATAAATCAAACTGATAGTTTGAACACAGACCGATTGAGCAAAAACAAGGAATTGTGCCATGCCTGTTAGCGCTGCTCTTGATGTTAACTGACTTTGTTAACATTACATCCAAAGGCAGCAAGTGGGAAAGCTTTGTGAGGAATCAAAAGCTGAGCAAAGAGACATGGGCTTTAATTGTTCAGCTTTATTTTTGAAATAAAGACATGCAGTGCATCAATTTAGCTGACTTTAATGGACCACAAAACTGAACCTATTCTTTAAAATGCTAATTGAGTTTGAAGATTCTCGCCTCTCGCAGAAGAAGGATGCAAGTAATGCCAGTGCCACATTCAGACGTGTCAGGAGCTGTTGTACAGTTTCATTCAAAGCAAGTGGGTGAAGCGCATACCATTGGGCAAGAAGAATGTGTGCACATAACAGGATAATCCATCCACAGAGAAGATAGCATCCAGGCAAATAACACGTCTGTATATACAGTTTCATAGACAGGAATATGTCTTTATATGTACTATAATACAAAATTTATTTGTGGGTTTTTAATTTGCTGTATGGCAAACCTCCAAGGTGCATGAAAGCTTTCACTCTCAAATTCAAAAAAGTAAAGGTCATTAACATATTTTAATAAGAAAAAAGAGGCAGTCAGTCCTTAAAACACTTTGTTATGGGAAATAATGTGTCCACAAGTTCATATGTTTCTAAGGAAAAAATGCAGTTGGACACAGGGATACAGAATTTGCATTTTACTCTGTCATCCCTAAAAAGAGTTCTGGGTACAAACCATACTAGTTTTGACTCCCAGGATCAAGGTGATGCATTTAAAGAAGGAAGCTCATGTTTTCATACATGCTAGTAATATTCTTTTAAAAACTAGTCAGTGTCTTTCCACACTGCTATATTTCCTTATCTGCACACCTAGCTATTATTTCAGTGAATTATTGATACTGATAAAAAAAAATTCTGAAATTAAAAATGAAGATTGAGAGAATATGCTTTTCTCTTTTGGGCAACCTTAATCCTCTCTAAAGCAGAGTTTGCAGCCAACATTAATAATGCCATTATTATGTTCTTTCTTACTCATAAGGTACTGTGCATGGCACATTGCAGATACATAAACTGTGTCTGCCCTAAATACTTCACAGTCTAGCTCAAACAAATTTAAGATATGGACCTAGTGTAATAAAGTTCACAGCTTTCCTGTGTTTGGGGTCTCTTATTTTTCCGCTGCAGGTCATTATATAGAATCTTTGCATGTATTTATTTCTGTGCTGCAGAAACTTTTCTTCTGACTGGGTTCCCACAAATTTATTATTGCTGGGTTTTCACGCTGCAAGATGCAGAATTACTTCTTAGACAGGACGCTATGAATGCTTCAGCATAGGAAACTGACACTTCACATCACAACTGGACTATACAAAGGCAAGTAAGTTATAAGAGATAAATTTAATGATAAGCATGTAAAAAAATTCTATGGGAAATGTATCTGCGCGGCTACATGAATTACGAGGGTTTGCCAAGAAAGGTGTAATGGATTATGGTGGAAGATGAAGGGGAGCTCCCACCATATCCAATCAGCCTTTTACTTAAAGGTCAGGACATTCTGTCTGGGTCCACTTGAGTTTTTGATTCTGCCGTTTCACTATTCAGTGGCACAATGTAACTGTCAGTCTCAACAACGGTTCCTCGAGCCACTGGCTCCACTGCTCACAGGGCAACACACAATATTTCACAGCCACAAAACAATTCACTGTCTGCATAGGCAAACCATATGATTTCCATGGGGAGCAATATTGACACACCCTACTGAGCGCTCTTAAGGGGACTCTTAAAAGAGTTACATCTTAAAAAAAAAAAAAAAAGAAAAAAGGCCTATGGCTCTGCTATTCTTCTCTATGACTAAGTTACCAAATAGCATTTTAATGTTCTGTCTCCATGAGATGAAATTAAATGCAAATATTCTCTATGCCTTCTACACCCTTTCTCATTTTACCAGAGGGAGACAGCTTTACTTCTCTGCAAAGTCTTTCTGGACAGTAAGTAGTATTATGATAGACCCTAGGAGAAAATGTAGCACATGATGTTCTGTTTGGAGTTTCCCCAGTGAGTGTTTACTGTGTTATATTACTCATTTCCAGGTCTAAGATAAATCCAGAGACTGGTACAAATTTATAAAGACAGAGGACCCTGCTGGTGATGTGTGAATCACTGTAATGCTGGGGCTCTGCTCTGCTCTGCTCCTTGCCTTCTTTGGAGGAAGTTACCTGCAGGAAGATTTGTGAGCACTGGGGGGAATTTGCTGTGATACAGCAGAAGGATTGCCCTGAAAGCTGAGAGAGAGGAAAAAAACACGGAAGTAAAGAGTAGAGGCATCGAGAGATGAGAATCACTGCAGAAATCTATGGGCTCAGCTGCTCTTTGGCAGCTTTAAGCAGACTTTGTTTTAAACTCCTGTACCTTGCTTATTACAAGCATGATGTGCTAGGTAGGGTGTAGTGCCACCTGTCCCCACCCACCAGCAGGCCACTACCTGGGCTGGTTTTCTGCCTGACACTCCTGACGCTGCCATGTCTTTTTATAAATGAATTTTCACTCATTGTCCCTGCAGCACTGTCAGCCCTATTCAGATCATGCAGCCAACTGCAAAATGAAAACAGCATCAGACTATTGTCAATGTCTCACTCTGGCCCCTGATTTCAGGGAAAGCAACATCCTGATGGCGCAGAGAAAGGAGAGGGGTGAGAGCTGCCTCACCCAGACAGAGGAGCAGAGGGCTGTGTTGCCACAGGGTGAGATCCTGGGCACTGTGCAGGCTGCAGACACATGGCTGCCAAAGCTGTTCATGGAGGGCTGGCTCGCCTGACGCCGGGTCCGCTACCCTGGGTGGGCCGCCACTGCCGTGTCTGTGTGGGCTGCGGTGCTTGCGAGCACTACGGAGAAACATTGCTTGGAAGAATGGCACTCGGGTGGTAACCCTGACTTGGCAGGCACCTTTCCAAGCCTTGCACAAGGATCTCTGTGCCAGCATGAGGCACAGCTCAGCAGAGGCTGGCTGCCACAATGGGAAGTGAGGCTGGAGCTGAGTGATGGCCTGGGCTGCCAGGCCTGTGTTAGCTGAGCACATTCCCGGTGGCCCTGAGATGCCTCCACCAGGTCGCTTCACTCAGTGCTGGGAAGCCACCTTGCCAAAAGGGCAGGTAACCTAGACGACCTGGAGCTGCTTTGGCCCCCAGTCCTGGATGATTTCCCCCTGCCAGCTGCCTCCCTGCTAGCTTAAAGACCAGCTCTACCACCTGGAGAGGGCACAGCTCCACGAGTGGTGGCAATCCACAGCTCCTCTGAGGACATAACGGCTTTGAAGCAGCATGGTCTGAGCCTTCAGCAAAGCCCCGACCCACTTGAGTACCCCCTGCTGACAGCATTACACTATCCTGTGGCTGAAAAGCTTCCTGCTGTTAAAAGGGGGGATGAAACAGTGTGGCAGATGCCAAGAGCCCAAGGGAACCTGATTTGTTTTAAAAACATCATGTTCTGATGCTTCTAAAGGAAAATACTGCAGGGTTGGGTTTTCATTTTCCCTTGCTGATAAAGCTCTATACGAAGTTTTAGGATTTCCTGCGTTTGGGTTGCTTTTCTTTTTTTTTTACCCTGGAAAATTATTATAAAGCAGAATTTTTTTTCTCCTGATGAGCTTCACTTGCATGTCAGCCATCTGTTGCCTGGGCAGTCCCAGCCAGGGCTGGTGATGGCGTCCCTTCTGGCCTTCAAAGCTCTGAAAACAGTGCAGCAGGGTTTTGCTCAGCAGCGAGAGCAGGACAAACATACGGACCAAGCTCCACTGCTGCTTCTTTGGTTGTGCTGGACTGCTGATGGCCAGCACACACTGACCTTCCTTGGCATCTCAGTTCAAGCTATATAATGTGATCATTTTGCTTTGTCAAGCAGCAACTTGATCCCTAATGATTGCACCAGAAATGGGACTGCACATACTACTGCAACAAATATGATTTAATCTTCTGCAGACATTTTTTTTAATGTTCCTCCCACATGCAGGGGACACTAAAGTGCACCACCATACCTCCTTTCCTTCACATTGGAAAAGGCTGGGCATGAAGGAAGAGAGTTTTACACTTGTTTTGCATTGGTTTTCAGGTGAGATGTACTCAGTTTAAGAAAAAGAAAATGTTCGTTTTCCTTTGCAATCTATGAAGGAATGTGAAAGTCAGGCTGACTTCACAGTTGCCCACAGATTTCCACCAGTACCACAAAAAAAGTCCCTCCAAGCCTTCCTTGCTAAACAGCTCTCTTGGATGTACAGAAATCCACCTCTTCTCCCTGGGCTGTGCTAGTTCTGCACTGTGAATGGGAGTAAAGCAGAGATCTTTCTATTCAGTAAAATCAAGAGTGTTTGCTGTTTAAAAGTGGTACTTAGTACTCTTATGCTAGTTAGATAGGGAACATACAGTCTGTGGCTGGACATAGCCCGTGATTTCATCTCATCCAGCCCATCATCAGCTGGAAGAACCCCAATGCCAGAAGAGTGTAAATTAGATTAATCCACAGGCTGCTCTAAATTTAGCTAGGAGCCGAGACTCAGCAAGTCTTGGGAATGAGCAAGAGCATCTGAGATCTGGAAGTAACTCCCTAACATCTGCCTTTTTCCACTGTGTGTAATGCTACCAGAACAAAAAAAATCTCACTTTACGGTGCAGTCACCCAGGATTACAGTGTTTGCTATCAAGCATCAAATGCTGCTAATTGTCAGAGAAGAGATGAGATTCAATAGGCATTGAGGTCTGAGTCCTTATAAAACTCCTTACAGCAATTACAATTAGCTTTGAAGTGTCCTGTGCCACTTCTGCAGTGGTAGGGAAAAAAAAAGAATACTAAATAACACTAGAAGCCAAATTCACGTGTGTGCACTGTAGCACGGGCTAGGTTATTTATGAAAAGAAGATAGCCGTAAATAGACTTGTTTCTTGTCAGGAAGGATATAGTCAAAGTATCTCCTACAAGATGGGAAAACTTGCACGTGCAGCAGTCCATGACAGGCACATGTTGTGCCAGACAGCTCCGTGCTGGAACAATGCTTGCCTGATGGACATCCAATGTTGGAGTGATTTGTGATGGTAACAGTTCTGTCTGCTGCCTTCAAGCCCAGGAAGCAAGAGACAGATAGTGGCTCTGAGTGCTGTAACTTATTTCTTGGCAGCTGGGAGCTGCTCAGCCATGCTTGCTTGGCCTTGGGGGCTCTCCTCCCACTCAGGTGGGTCCCACAGTTTTGCCTGGCAGAGGAGGAAGGTGATATCAGTGAATCTGGATTAAAATTGCCCTGATAAACCTGAGACACTACAGTAACACAGATTCTGTGAGCCTTGCTTCAAATAGCAACTACCTAAGCTTTCCTTGATTAGTAGGCAGCCCTCAGTCCAAAAAGGGCGTCAAGCCCTCCATGTATTTCCAGAGTGAATGTTGCCCTGTGGTCACAGTCCTGAGGCTCCTCACAACCTGATGTATATTTTCACTTGCAGCTATCCTGCAGTGTTGTAGGACTTTTCTTTCTGGTTCACAGGCAAAGAAACCAGGGCTATGCCTACACTACCAGCTAGACCCAGGGCTGACTTCAAGGTTGTTCCATTGCTGGGGTCTTTGGAAGAGAGGGTCAGGACTGTTTTTTTCTCTGAGAGCAGAACTGAGCCCAAAGAGCACGTATCTGTTTTCACGATAATTTTTAAATGCATGATGATCCTGTATGCTACAGACCCCTTTCTGTAGGTGTTGACTATAGATTTCCTCAGCACATTTGGCCTTCAGAGTGTCACAGATATGCAGGAATGGTGAAGAAGAGTAAGTTAGACACATGGCAATGCTCTTTTTAAAGCTGTATTCGTGTTAGTTCTTGTCATGCCTTCTTCCAGCAAAAAGACAGAAGCAAGCATGCACTGGGCAATTTATTTCCCCCTTCGTGTGCCTGTTCATTAAAACCAGCCAAGCCTTTAAAAATTCTCTAAAACTTATAAAAGGCAGAGGTAAGAGAAGGGGAAGAGGAAGGGTAGGAAACTCTCTGGGAGAAAAGTACCTGTTCTTCACAGCTTTACATCATCAGCCTCAGTGACACATTAAACTCCTTCATTTATACTTCCAAGCCAGGTAAGTGAGGAGCTGCCAAGCAGCAGGCCAGTCACTGAGCAGCACTGCACTTCAGCTGGTACTGTAACTCCAGTATTGGCTCTAGGAAGGTTGAAATGACACATAATATCCTATTTCAAGAAGTATTTTGTCTCTCACACCTGTATTCCCCTCCCCAGAAGACTCTTAACACCTCTATGAAAGTAGAATGTGGTGATGAAATATGTTGATCTGGAAAAACTGGAAGCTCTGATTTGCATTATCAGATGTATTAATTTGGTTTTTATTATTTCTATTCTGAATTAGATAGACGTTCGCTCTGTCCTTTTGATTTAAACATATGATTTTTATATACACTAAGGACACATTAGACCACTCTGAAAGCACAGAGGGGCCTTAATATGAGAGTAAATTATTTTTTATACCCACTTTAAGGTCTATTTATTCAAATTGAGCAAAATTCTAACTCTACTGTGAGTGAGTGGGAATTCTGCCATTGATTTCAGAGACTCCGGGATTTTGCCCAAGCGCAGTATAAAATTATTTATATAGAAGTGGCCAGCAGTCTTTTTTCTAGAAATTGTGATCTAAAGGTGCAAAAATCCCCCAAGATTTGTGCTTTATTCTTTTTATGTGGTACTGGAGCATGCATTGTTTCTTGCTTTAAAAAAATCAATTACATTTCAGAGTATTAGCAGACTTTCCAGTTGCCCAGGGGGACGTGAGGAAGGAAGTGAGAGAATCTTGTTTGCTGCTTGCATCGGTAGGCATTCAGTGTACAACACTGTACAGGAGAGAATTTAAAGAAAGAGGAATCAAATCTGCCCCATAACATGGTAGAGAGAAGAGAATGTCTCCCCGGGGCGCCTCTATGCCAGGTTGCAGAGTACCATCCCTGGGCTCTAACAGATGCCCAGCAGAGAAGTTCCAGGCCCTAAACCTCACCATAGTCTCTTGTGTTAATGAGGACTCTTGATGCAGTTTAAGGTACACTGGTGAGCGGCCCTAAATCAGAGCTCACCCTGCTCAGGAAACATCCCAGCGGCTGCGGAGGCAGGTCTGTTTTCATTCCAGATGTGGTGCCTCCAGCCAGCCTCTGACCAGCATTCATTTCTGCACTCCACAGCTGGTCCATGTAAATGTGCCATATTGCAGCCCATCTGCTCAGAGAGTGCACAGTGGCACATCTCTCTCTGACAGAGGACCATTTTATTGAACGCTATAAATATTGAAATTCATAGGCATGAAGCAGCAGATTTTTAATGTTACTTAGAGAGACATTTGAGCCACAACCTTTGGCAGCAGCACACGCTGCTAGTATCTCAGTACACTGCACGCCATTTGGTTCAGACTCATGAACAACTTTTCCAGAGATTTCATGGCTCTCCAATCCCAGGTAAAATGGAGTACAGACCCTGTGGGATGGTATTTAGTGTGAATGTCACCCTGCATACAATGTGCATTTGGGATATGGACTTTCCAGCCCTGTGCTGTGTTAAACCATATGTTAATGTTTTCATACTCAGAAAAGATTACATCAGGGACCAATGAAGTTTCAAAACTACAAATAATAGGCTAACCAAAATGAAATGTGAGGTATTCCTAAGCCTGAGTGTTGTTTTTTTTTTTCTCCCAAAGTCTCTGCAGTTTTTGTTTTTTAAATGGAAATGCTGCATTTTGCAGCAAGGAACGGGCACATTCATATTTTATAAGCTAATACATGTAAATTTTGTATTAGAGAGTAAACATCTCTATTAATTTGAAATTCATGGCATCTGATCTAGAGCAGAAGCAAAACACCACTCTGCAGTTTTCTATTTGTCAAGTAGTCCCTAGTAAGTGTTCAGTGAGTTGTAAAGAGCTAAACCCCAAACTAAGATAAACATATATATTATTTTTGATGGATTTTTTTTCCTCTTGCCAAGCCATCAGTTTCTACACAGCATCAGGAACCAGCCTTTTCCCTTTTGGAACCAAAAGGAATTTTTTCATCTACGTTAATTAGAGAAGGATCAGGCCCTTAATGAAAGAAACTGCATTAAAAATGGAGAACATATTTGAAATTCTCCAAAATGCTTTAAAAAAAACCATGTTCATTTTTATGGGAGGTGTTGAGCCTGCCATGACATCCACGATATTTTCCTCTCCTGGAGCTGTTTGAGCAGTAAATAACATCGTGCTGCCCAGGCAGTGGCTCAGGGAGTGAAACAGGGCATTTACTTTATTTAGAGGTGTGGATCCCAGCTCCTGTGACAAGCAGGCTAAAAAGTTTTCTGAGCATATGGAGTAAAGTGGGGACTGGGGGGAAAAAGAACAGAGCAAAAAAGACCTGCTGAGGATATTACCTTGGCACATGCATTTCTCAGAACTGCACTGTTTTTTCAGTTTGCTTCAGTATCTCTTTTGCAGTTGCTCTATTGTCTTCATTATAATTTAAAAAGAGGCAGGGAAGGCAGCATCTTTAATAGCAAAGTCGTACTGTTTGGACAATGAGCTGTGTCACTGCTCAAGCCAGTCCCCCGGTTCCCAATCAGCAGTGTTATGTAAGGTGGCAGGTTAATAAATGCGACACACTGAAATCATTTGTACCAGATTATCTCTCCTTCCAAACTCTGACAGATGCTAAGTCCAGCTGGTAAAAAAAGTTTATAGGCGAGTTGGATCTGGGGCCTTCACACACTCCACAATGTTGGCTACCAATGCTTGTTTTAATGAGTCACGAATTGCCTGTTTATCTTCTGCTCCCTGCTGTTTCTGCATTTTCTCTTCCAGAACAATCCTAGAAACACATGCTGCTACAGACGCTGGAGCAATGTGTGTAGACATTTGAGCCAAATTATTATAAAGAACTCTTTCTTCTTGGATATTAAAAAAAAAAAAGGCGAGAATTGCACATTGCCTAGCAAATCGTTGTCTCAGATGTTCGCTGTGACATGCTCAATATGGCCTACCAGAGAAAGTTGGAGACATTTGAAACCTTAACAACTACACAAAATGACACTGTAATTGGCGGGTTTTGTTGTTCATGTTCTGGCTCTGTGAAAACTGCTCTAAACACTTTGTTTAATGATGTTACATTATGACAACACATGGCTTCTATAGAGCAAGTCATCACATTGAACATGCAACATCACAGGAAGGGGAGTGGGGTCCAGTGGGGCTCAGTGTCCCCTCGGAAGGGGAGGGTGCCCACACATGCCAGCACACACGTGTGTACACGTGGGGAAAGGGGGAGGCCCAGGGATGATGCACTCCCATAGACAGGCTCCTCTGCACATCCAGGAGAACAGCTGGCTCTGGAGTGCAAGGGGGCTCTAACCCCTTGCAATGCAGCAGCTTCCATCACCCTCTGACTCTTCTGCTGTTGCAGCTGTAGCCCTCTTATTTGGACAAGCCAGGCTGATTTGACAGAGCACTGCCCTGATATACAGCTGGGCTGGGAGCAGCCATGGTCCAGAGATGACTGTCTCCCAGAGACAGCCAGGCTTCGGAGCAAGAGACTACATGGCATTTCTATGTGGGTCATGTTGCCCTGCAATATAATCTGCCATCAGATATTTAGTTGTCATGGTCCTTTTTTAAAAGAGATTCCTCTTGTACTCTGAAACACTTTGCATGCATGATGCAGGTGCAAGACAGCCCCATGTCCACGGAGATGCCCTGTGTAACTGTACGGAGAGACACAGGATAACCACAACCTGAGCCCCTCAGCACAGGTGAGGGCACTGCTCCTCTCATGCAGTGTGGTGAGATGTTGTATCCCTCTGGTCCTGAAGGAGACCTCCTGTCCAGAGGGATGCAGTGGCAAGGAGTATATGCAGGAGGTCAATGGCACGGAGTATGCCCAGCAGGGCTGGCTGGGCTTCGGGTAGATTCTTGTGGAGCAGAAATGGACAGCTAGGGATCATTCATTACACCTTACAACCTGGTTCTGTAGCACCCCCACTTTGTGTGTGCTGAGCACACAGGGCAAACCACCACATCTGATGTCTTTGTGGAAAGAGGGGCCAATGCTGTGAACCTTGACACAGACTCAGTTTCTTTGGGCGTGCTGGAAACAGCTGGTTGGAGCATCTCTCCAGTGGCACAGGAAACTGTCACTAGCTGTGTCTGTTGCATTTAGCATTGCTTTGCAAGGGGCTAGAGCAGTGGCTCCTCCATTTGCAGGTTTTCCAAAGTTTCTTTGTGTGTCAGCTGCCTGACTGAATGGCCTCCCTGACATCCGCTGAAAGAAAACAGCGAGGAAGCCATTTTTGCTAGTGCTTCAGATTATTAATAGAATGTTTCAAATTTGTCGGTTCTTTGCACATGGGAAACTGTATGGTCATTTGACAGATGCTGAAACTCACTGATTTTATATCCAGCAGCTAGGAAAAACAATGGATGACATACTCTGTTTAACAAAATATATGCTAGGCAGAGTCCATCCTCTGTGCTAGCAAAGTGAATCTTACTCCTACCGATCGCTCACTGTCACGAAGCCGAAGGAACCACTGTAATGATTTGTTTGCAGCAGTAGCTTTCACCTAAAATGGTCCAGCTCTCCTATATAGCCAGGATGCAGTTATTGCCAATGCTGCCTCACATCTGCCTTCCCTTTCTATATAGCTGCTTTAGGAATATGCTAATGACAGGAAGAAAACATACATATAAAATATTGCAAGCATCAAGACATGGAAGGAGAAGGTAAATTTGGCTCCCAACCATGAAATCTTATTCTGCAGTTGCCTTCTTAATGGCATCTCTTGAGGTCAGTGGCTTTGAATTCTCCCAATTGTATAGGGTCACTCTGGCAGCATTGACCAAGTAGAAAAGATTCAGCCAGGGGAAACAATGGCAGAAGTCACCCTTTAAATGTCCTGCCTTCTATATCATGCAATTGGTTCCAAGGCTCCCCACCACGATGTCACTGTTTGACCAGTTTGCTTTAAAACAGCTTAATTAGCTGAAAGAAAAGCTATGTCTGAGCACGTTTGTGAGAAAAAAACAAAAAGCTCTCGCCTTTCAGAAAGCTCATGCTCTGTCTTGTCGGAAATCTCTGGTTCTGAAATGAAACAACATTCCTTTCATACAGAGTTAAGTCCCTGACAACAAATTTTCCCGGATCAGGGAAACAACCGATCATGCCACATGCTGATGTCGGTAGATTTGGTTTGGTTTGGTTTGGTTTGGTTTGGGGGGCTGAGAGCTCTGCACCTCTGCTAACTTCAGAGACACTGCGGGAGGAGATCGTGAGAGGCATACACAGATCAATGGCTCCTGGTCAGAGAGGCAGTCGAGGCTGACTGCTTCAGTATATTGGTGCCACTTGTGTGTTAGCATCCAGGCTGCCAGCTGGAGAGGGTTTGAGAACACTAGAAGGAGCAACAGAAGCCTTGCAGTGCTTGAAACCAATTTTTCTTATGGAGTTCTTTGTTTTCCCAAATCTCAGGTGTGAGCAAGTGGGTGGGAAGAGAACTGATAGGAGAGGGAAGCAAGGCTCCTGGTGTCTGCTGGGAAAAAAACGAAACCAGAGGTCCCAGTCCTGCCTCCCTTAGCACAACCCATAAAAAGTGATGCTGCCTTGGGATTTGGCAGCATTAAAATATTCAGCGCAACAAGTGATGCAGCTGCTGAAGTAAAACACGCAGAGAGATTGTGCTGCTCTGCCTTTGGTTTCCTCATCTGCTCTCTAAGGTGTAGCATTTACAGTGAGAACATCAAAATACAGACTTTGTCCCACTACATGTTCTCTCCAGCAACCAAATCTCTCCTGAAGGAAAGAACATTAGCACTGAGGGTCTTTGTTTTGTGTTGGTCTTGGCAGCTTGTTGGCATTACCAGGCTGCTGAGCAGCTCTGTAGGAACTGCTGCCCCTCCTGAGGGGTAGAGAGAGGTTTGAGTAATTTGCACATGGCTTTAGGAAGAACCAGTTTCAGAGCTGGATCTACTGTGCAAAAAACAAAGGCACGTTCTTTCTGTTCAGTCTATTAATCCACAGTTCTTTCTCAGGCATTTTTGTGTGTGTATTTACATGGTATGCCTGGCACCAGAACTGGTGGAAAATATGGGAACCCAGCAGCAGGGATGCGGGGGGGAGTGAGGCATATAATGCCAGAGTGTTCAGTGAAATAATGTGCTTAAAGTATTTATGAATGGGAGTAAAATTTTGCAGAATCAACGTCTTAGTGTTATTTTGACATTAGTGTTATTATAACATTTTGATAGCCTCTCATCCCTGTCCTTTATTTTCCTGGGCATTTATAAAAAAATTCAGTCTCTTGTGGCTCATTTGTTCATGTCCAGAAGAAAAAAAGTATTTTTAAATAATTTTGCTTTCATTTCATGAAGGATTTTGACTGGAAATGAAGTAAAGATATGCCTCATTGCTGAATCATAAGCTTTAGTTAAAATATTTTCTATGTAAATGTTTTTCCCAAAAAAACCCCGAACACCTTTTTATTCGTGTGCTTATCTTTGAAACAATAGCTTTACAGAAAGGTGAACGAAAGGATGATTAAACCAGAAACAAAGTCAGTAATTAGCAGTATAAATCTCTCAGTGATTTCAGTAGGTCACAAAATTAACTGGTACAGGCTTCGGACACATCTGCTCTTTTGGCAAGTGGTGCCCTCCGTGAGGCTGCTCATTGGCTCACACTAACCACACGATGGGTCTCGGGGAACGTATTTGCACTCCCTAAGCCAAACACAGCGCAGCAATGAAACCCGGCCGTTTCTAAAATGCTGCAGCACGTCCCAGGGCTGAGCACCCCCGGTAACCGAGAGGCAGTCTCACAGCGTTTGGCAGTGCTGGGCCATCGTCCTGGGATCCCTGGAGAGAGGGAGGACATCAGAGTTTGTTACGTGCGGCCGAACGCTGCTTTGCAAGGCTCAGATCAAGGGAGTTTATGGAAGAGGGACCTGGTTGCCATGCCACAGACTATCAGGAGGGTGGCTATGCCCACAAGCCAGCAAGGAGAATCCCAGCACCAGAGTTACTGCTTGGTTTTCATCTTGGCCACAGCTTCACTCTCCTAATGGCAGAATAGCAGAGAAGTAGGAGCTAAGTGCCAGAAATAGGGAAATGGAGGGCAGGGAAAGGGAGGAAACAACAGTTCTGTGTCCTTTCAGCCCCAAAATGTAAAGGAGCAATGCAGTGTTGTATTGCATCAAGCCTTGTTGGCTGTAGAGTCAGGCCAGAGGTCAAGTGCCCACTGCAAGCACTTCTCTGGGCTGCTTGTCTCAAGAAAAGCCTTCACCTGTCTGCCTGTGGGCAGGCAGGTAAACACAGCAGCAAAAGCTCTCAGTCAGACATGTGCTTGCCTTTCTGTAGCTATCCTTGCTGAACTCTTCTGTTCTGAGTTGACGACTCAGCCCACTTTGGAGGGCAGACACTCTGACCTGCTTTTCCAAGGCACTGCAGGTGGAATCCTGGTTCCTTTTCTCAGTATTTCATTTCAACAGAGTTATGACTGAGCTGTGTTGCAGCACACAGGAGCAGCAGAACTGACTGCACCCATCAGAGCAGGAAGGGCTGATTCTGTCTGGGCTGCCTCCTAATTCATAAAGCAGATTCATCTGAAAGTTTGGACATTCTCACATTTGTGTAGAAAACCCAGAATTACATAAATTATGGAATTTGTAGCTGTATCTCCAAATACATGTGCTTTATTTGCAGTAGCCTTAGACCTAGGCTGGGTTCCTGTACCTTGGGCAATCTTCTAGGGAAGACATTGCAGCAGTAAAGGAGCACATGAGACTCCAGGAAAATCAGCAGTGCTTGCTGCCTTGCTAGTTTCCTTGCAAACCTCCAAGTGCTAAGGCTGTCAGTGTAAAGGCTGTCTGAAGGAAGCCTGCAGAGCCATTGTGGCACCAACTTTAACCTATTCCAGAAGGAAAAGAAAATGAGAATAAAATAAAAAAGTTCTTCTCTTTCTGAAAGCTCTCCTCATATTTTACCATTTTGTTTGAGCTCACTTTCTTTCTCTGTCTTTCTCTCTTTCTTTCTTTCTTAGCTGGAATGATGCTGTGTCCCACTACCATTTCTTCTGCTTTAGAGTTTAGGGTACAAAAGCTGTCAGTGTTACAGAACTTGATGCAAGCTTAGTGTATTTATGCCTCAGTATCTGTGTCACGAGATTTTTTTGCTGTATGTAACTAGTGTTTCATTTCATGTGTATTTAAAACATGTATTTTGACACTGCTCTTAAAAGCTTTTTACATTCAAAATGTGGTCTCCTGGTATGGGAACTCACCAACATATTATAGCCAAAGAAGGGGAAATTATTATCCTGAGCCAAATATACTCCTCTATAACAGACAAACTGGGCCTCCAGATCCGCTTTGTGTGTTTTTTACATGTAAATATCTCTTATTTTTCAGATCTCTCTTTGAGTTGTATCAATACAAAATGGTGGGTGATAGCCTTTAATTCCTGGCTAACATTTTATTCCACTGGATGAAGGCACTGCCTGCTGTACTATATGCATGAGAATAGTACAGAGTGTCCATGTGGTCACCAGACTCACCGTTTTCCTAACAGTTCTGGTTGTTACTGCACCAGTGAAAGGTAGTTGACTGATGTGGGTGAAGTTTATTGAATTTCAGCTTCCCAGAGCACAGGGAAGCCAAGCCACAGTGAGCTGGAAGAATAAGTCCCAGGAAATCCTGTTTTGTTGACAAGCTATACTTCTGTATTCTTTTGGCCATGCCAGCAAGTCTCAAAAATCACTTGATCACTAAAGAGACACCAGTAGATATACTGGAAGTGGGTTAGAGAGCTCTGTAATAACATGTATTTGGATTATTTTTCTGTCTTGGAGCTCTGGTAAATGAGATCTTAATGGAGCCATTATACCAAAGCACAGCATTTGTTTCCCAAGGCTATTAGGCACTTTACAGATTTCATCCCCTGGGGAGCAGAGCTGGCTACTTAACCATCTGCAGAGCTGCCGAGACACCCGCCCCTGCTTCTACTGGGCTTGAGGTCGGAGCCCAGAGGGCTGTGAGCTATCACTTATGTGCCCCCTCACCATTGCTACCAAGTTGCTCTTGACAGAGAGTCCCTAAATGGCCTCTGGAAACACAGGTTTAGAGACACAGACTGCAAACTCCATCTTGCTGCTGTGCCCCTGGGAAGTTTGCACCCTCAGCTCCAGCCAGCCCCCTGGCTCATGCTGGTGGAAAAGTAGGAGCCAGACTGTGTTTTACAGCACCTTGCAGTGCCCACAGCCCCCCTGGGCCCCCACAGAGGTGCAAGGTGCCCTCTCCCACTCTGCCTTTGGGTTCAGAAGACCTGGACACGAAGTTGGCGGCGGCCCGGGCAGGCCCTGCACGGTTCAAAGGGAGGCGGTTCACGGGGGAGACCCTTCGCTTTCTCTTGCACCGCAGCCATTGTGCGAGTGTCAAAGGAGCATCCCTCTCATCTCTCAGATTGATGGCATCGTCTAGGACTTCCAGCATAGACAAGATAAAACTAAAGGCTTCTGCAGACAGGTATGTAACTGTGGAGACAGCAGCACTGCAGAAGAGGCCTCTGATCAGGGGAGTGTTTGTCCCACAGTCGACTCTGGCATAGCGGTCACCTTTGACATGACTTGCTGAATAGGAGTTTGTTTTCTAATTTCCATGGTTCAGTCACAGGCCATGCAAAGTAAATACAAGTAAACGGGCATCAGTGGGTTCAAAGGAACATAAGACAAGTATTTGCCCCCTTGGAAGACAGTTTGGGTAGTGTTCACGTGTGAATCAATCTGGTTTGGGTCTTTGAAGTGATTTTGTTTAAGAAGAGTAGGCCAGAGTACTGAAAACTGATGGGGCCAACAAAAGATTGCCCATCTTTTGAGGCATACTCTGGAGGGGAACTGCTGGCATGCCAGTGCAGAGCTGCCAGTGCTGCTGCTGTGCAGATGCAAACTCCTGAATCATTTAATAAGAGGCAAGAGGCCTCCCCTGGCATCAGCACTGTGCCCAGACAGCCCAGGAAGGGGATGCTGTCAGGTCAGTGCTTGCTGTCATATTCTTGTCAGGCCTTTTCCCTTATGCTGGCATTGCAGACAGATCTCTGAATATGACAGTGCTGTGTCATCAGACATAGGTCAGATCAGTGGGTTTAAGTGACTTCAAGCTGTTCTTAATGCATAAAGAGCTTCACTCCCTGCTCGAATGCACTGCTACGAGTTGTCAATCTCTTCCACACAATTCAGGATCAAAATAAACTTACCAGGCAGAAACTGAGACTCATGTCTCAGGAAGTTGTCCTTTTGCAGGTTGCTTGAGTTACAAAGGGAAGTCTTCGCCAGGAGCTTTTGACAGTTCCACACAGCCCCCAGACTGGCTGTCCTGTGAAGGGCTGGTTTTCTTTATTTGCTTGCTCTTGTCCTGGTTTTAAGTAAGTGTCTTATTTTTCTTCTGTTGGCTTTGAAGGAGAGAAAGTATGTAGTATTATATCTAATATTTCTTAGAATGTTGCAGAAATACCACCATGTTCTTCCTATCAAATCCCAGTTGTCTGACTGGGAAGTTCCTCTTTTGGAGGCTCTGGCTTTCCCTGGCACCTTAATTCTTTTACCATTATATACAACTTCCTTCCTCCTAGTGCACAGCGTATCCCCTTCAGGGAGCTATCTGGTAAGCAACTTGTGTTGTGATTGATTTGGTCACTGAAATTAAGAGTGTGTTAATCCCATAGAAAAGTAAAGACTATTAGTCAAAAGGAGTGATGAGTTTGGGATGAGACAAGATGTGGGTCCCAAGAGTGACTGGTCAGTTGTCATTCCACAAAAGATTTCACAGTGCAACACGTAGAGTGACTTCAGCAAAGTGAACAAATAAACTCATTTCTAATTTGTTTGTCTATAGTAGTTTTTTATTGCCTGTGTTCAGCAGCAATAGCTAAGTGGAGACTCTGCATGTCATTACAGACTTTTAAAGGGTTTTAATATATTTTAGAATAAAAGCAATTGCCTGAACATAATGAATCCTTGCTTTAAAATAGGCAAATTCTTCTGAAAAGCTGCAGGTGAGAAAAGGTTCCATAGCTGTTCATCATTGTGCCTTGGAGGCTCATATGGAAAAGTAGAGGCTGGTCAAGGCGAGGATGTGCTGGTTTTGCAATGCGAGGAAACTCAGTGTGCAAATAAGCAGGCAAGTGCAGGCAATTTCATAGAGGAGCCCCTGAAATCTTGCTGAAGAAGCATGGATGTAGCCATTCACTTGTTCATAGTCAGCCTCACTACTGAAAAGGTGCTCCTGAGATGTGGAAAATGCACTTGGTTGATTTTGATTTTTTTTTTTTTAATTTGGGTATTTTAAAGATGAACGTAAAGCTAGTGATGCCAATTCCGAAATCCAGCTGCCATCTGAAATCCTGATAGTGCCTGATTGCGCCTGAAGAAATGGGGCAGGAGCTGGTGTAGGCACATCCCTGTGGCTGCTGACACCAGAGCCCTGATCTCCCCATATACGAGCCTGACCTTCACTGTATGAGCAGAAAACCAGGAAGGGATAAGCTAGGGGAAGAGGTGAGCATCCATGTGGCTTATCCCAGTGAAAATACAGAGCCTTGTCCAAGAGTCTGCACTCTGCAAAACTCCCAGGAAGGCTGATTCCTGAGTCTGAGCTTAGCAAACCTGGTCACATATGCACACACATGCTGACACACCTGTATAACACACACTCCTCCCCAAGGCTCCTCTCACTGCTCAGTAAGTGTGAGTGTGGGATAATGCATTGACAAAGGCAGCTGCAACCAGAGCAAAAAGACAAGCAGGAACAAACCAAGTCTCCTTGTACTGCCTTCTCAGTGTCCAGGGCACAGATGTGCTCTGTCTGCTCTCTCATCCTTTGTTAACTCCATCTCCTGCCCCTTTGAACCTCATTAATTGGTTACAGAAGAGAGGGCACCAATTATTGCCCCAAGTGATAATCCAATTTCTTGGGATAATAAAGTGCCTGTGTCTTTCTACAGCAGAGTTTGGAGCAACCACTGCTGGTTGGAAAAGTGAAAGAAGTGAAAAAAATTGCAAAAACACCCGCAAGAATTTTCCCCTTCCCTGACCCACAGGATTGGTTTCCAGCCAGTCCTAACCGCTGCTCATACTGCCCATCTTGGACAACCTCCTCTGCAGCCCATCCCCTCTCCCAGCACAGGCCTCTGACATTCCTGACTGACATCAGAAAGGGCCCAGGAAAAGAAAACAATAGTGTGAGAGAGATACAGCACACAGACTTGGGGGAGAGGACAGCAGAAGAGGCCCTGCAGTTACTGCTGAGGTGAGCCCCTTGCCATGTGCTCATTGCAGCAGTGTTTTGCCTCCAGCAACTGCAGACACCCTCAAGGTGCCCAAAGCTGAATTTACTGAGTGTAGACTAGAAATGCTATAAATGGAATTTATTCCCCAACGTGGGCAAGAATAATTTTAATTCAGAATGGTGAGGGAACTTATCCCATGGTTAATTGCACTGCCCATAGGCCCAGGCTTTGAAGGTGCCCCTGGAAGAACCCTTGCCTCTTCTCGTAAAAACAAGTGCTGATACGCTGTTAAATAAGATGCCATTTTAGATACTGATGTTCTGGCACCAAACCAGGACATCAGACTGGTTTGTCTTATAAAGCAACAATTTTTTCGCATGTCTTCAGAAAGGGAGTTATATGAGAATGAGGAAAAAAAGCAAAGCAAGATGATTTATCCATTCTGAAACAGCATTGCAGATACATTGCTGTGATGCTGCTGTACAAAAAAAGAGCCTGTATAAAGTCCCAGGCTTTCCCAGTTGAAGGAGTCCAGTTCCTAGGAAAGATGAGTGGTGCTTACTCATTTTGCTTTTTGCTTTCTCCAGAGGATGGAAAATTGTGAGGAGGGTGTAAGTCTGGTGGAAGCTGGGGTTGCAGGAGTAATGGGAGGGCACAAAGGGTTCATTGTTAAGCCAGCAATCTGTCATGGGAAGGACTGTCACAGGAGTCTCCAAGGGGCTGGCAATGAAACGCCACTGCTGAGCAGAGGGAGACTTTGCCTCACCTTGGGCTGCCCAGCTCCGCTCCCCAGGCCAGACCACCCGCCAGCAGTGCTGGGGCAGGTTGACCCAGAGCCCTAAATCACAGGCAGAGGCAGAGCAGCACGCAGGGAGAGAGATTAGATTTATAACTATACAGTGTTTCTCTCTTTTGAAAATTAACTGGCAGGTTTGAGAAAATAAAAGGGTGTTGATGGGAGGGGCTGAGCCCAAGCACGGCCAGTTCAGCCTTCAGGGCTGAGTGTACACTGGTTTAAGTACAGCAATTAAGTCACTGTAGTGGATGGGAAGAGCCACACCATGAAGGGCACTCTTGATTTCTGCAGGTCTCTGGTGAACTTTCTGTCCTGAAGCCATGGTCACCTATGGAGAGTGTGCCAGTACTATCAGTGACCCTCCTGTCCCCTGCTACCCACAGCACAACATGGGCAGGGATAACAGCCTGCATCCACCTGCTCTGGCCCTTGGAGCGGCTTTGCTGGCTGCCTGTGGGGACACCAGCCCTTGGGCTTCACCCAAGAGAAAGAGGCTGAATCAGGTTTTGTGTCTGCAAAAACAATGAAAGCTTTGAGTTTTTCATCAATACCGGTGCAATTGGCTTTTTGGTTGCTTGTAAGGAAGCGTTTAGTGGTGATTTACTTTGATAAAACACATTTGATTCCTGGGATGGAAAATGAAGTATCCATCCCAAAACGAAGGCAAGAAGGTCATGCTGAACCTTGGAGACCTGCCTGAACGTCTGTGCCACTGTCAGCTGGTATAAAGCAGCTTGACTTTGTGGAAGGCAGTCCTGCAATGACCAATTTACATCAGCTGAGGATCCAGGCTTTTGTGTCATTAAAGACATAGTAGAAAAAAAATCTGTTGTAAACGAAGGAAGCTCTGGCTAAAAAGTGCCAACAAGTTCAGTCTTTATTCTTTATCAGTGAAGTCTGCACACAATGAAAACATGGACAAGGGAAATTTGCACAGCATTTAACTTAGGTCAAAAAAACAAGTAATTTGTTAAGTGGCAAGGGCACCAACGCGTGCCATGTCACGCTGGATTTTCTTTAAAAATAAAAAAAAATAACAAAGTTAAACTTTCAGTCAACCTGAAAATATCTGCTTTTTATGGGGGCAGTGCGGAACGAATGGGACAGCAAATCTTTCTTCGGTCACTCCTTTACAGAGACTGAAAAGCTCTATAGAGACAGTGGGAAAAGAAGGAAAAAGGAGGGGTTGTAGAGAGGGAGGGAAGGAAAAGAGAAAAAGAAAGAAAGAAAGAAAGAAAGAAAGAAAGAAAGAAAGAAAGAAAGAAAGAAAGAAAGAAAGAAAGAAAGAAAGAGGAAGGAAAAGAGAAGAGAAGAGAAGAGAAGAGAAGAGAAGAGAAGAGAAGAGAAGAGGAAGAGAAGGAGAGTGGAAGGATATGTGTATAAGCTCTGAAGTTGCTAATACAGCATTTTCAAAGGTAGTTAGAAATTATACCAGACTGAGGAAACAAAGCCCTTGGACTTCCTGATGCATTTCTTGATGACTAGAGAGGAATCTCTTACAAAAACAGAGACTACAGGAAAAGACTCTGACCAGGAGATCAGATAGAAGAGGTAATGTGAAAACTTCCCAGGTAGGAAAGCAGGAGCTGACCAGAGAGAGAAGAGGGACACGCTAATGCCCACAAAGCATAAAAACATACAGGTATAAATTCAATCTCTGAAGTGCCAGGCATTCATTCTCCCTAATTATTCCAGTTTAGCTGATTTGCTCCTGTTTGAAAAATATTACAAATGAGCAACTAGTGAACTCTCAGAAGGACTGATGACTGGTCATTGCAAATGTGTTGTTTTGCTGAACTCATCCGACCTCGTGTAAAAGGTGGAATCATCAAAACAGATTCCATCTTTTTTTGCTATTCTTCTTCCCCCTTCTGGTACTATCCCAGAGAAGTGAAAAATTTCTCTTCCCCTTTCAAATATGCATACCCTGATCCTTATAATTAAAAATCTTGTTTCTGAGCTTTGGATTTCTTCTCTAGTTTTTCAGAATTTTTTCATCTCATCTCACTCACTGGCAACAGATTCACCAAGCAGATATTTCTATTTATTAACATTTTTAAATTCATTTTTGCCCTTCACTTTCTGAATGCAAATTCAGAAAGCCAAACAGCTCTTATTACCTAACTATTGGAATGTTATATCCCATTTAATCTGCACTGCTGTACTTTCAGATAGCAAGGGCATATCTCTATTTCAATGTCTGTGTCCATTCTCATGATCTCTGTTTCCATGTATAATATACATATGCACTTTTCCAGCGCTTTTGAAATGCATTTCATATTATGAATTACTGTGCAAAACGAGAAAGTAAAACAACAGTGTGGTGTAGTCTTGCACTGCCTTCTTGTTCACCCTCTGGCGCACACAGGAACACACACACAGAGAAG
>NW_008238632.1:2065509-2110844 GCF_000691975.1 Corvus brachyrhynchos
GCGGACGATGCAGAAGGTTGGCTGCTTCTATACAGACCTGCTTTTGTGCTCTTGTCCAGGGCTTGATCCTTGGAGCCCTGTGTGCTCAGTAGACGCCAGAGAGATAGATGTGATCTGTTAGCCTCATCCAGTGCCGGCAGCTGAGCCGTTTTCACACAGGCAGGCAGGTATGGCAAAGCCTGGGTAACAGATGAGAACCCATGGGGAGCTCTTGACTATGGAGAATGAAAAATCAAAAGAAACCATATTGGACACAGATACAAAAGGAGTCCCCTGTTCCTTTTCTATCCCTCCTTGTTTCTTTTCTCCTCTTCCTTACCAGGCTGTAATGAATGTGGAGAAACAGCTTCCCCCCCTCACAGTATTTGAGGACGTGTAGATTCCAGATGCTATTCTATGCTAATACTTCCACCCTTCCCTGCCCACAGCATCCTGAGTTAACCCTTCTGTCTAGCTCTTTGCCGCCTGTCCCTTTCCACACTGCAATAAGAAAGAAAAAATTACTTAAAAAAAACCCCTTAATCATTATTCTCAAAGGAGAGATTTACACCCTAAGTAGTGCATTTGGGCTCAGCACAGCTGGAGGCACAAAGCAGCAGTTAACACATTTCTGGCACTGAAGTTAGTTTGATGTTTCAATCATGTAACATCTTGAAAAAAAGAGGTTAATTCCTAATAGCATTAACACTGAGGTCTTTCTTGAAATCACTGTTTCTAGCATGCCCAGTGTCAGACATCGGTCTCAATGAAAACAGTCTGTAGAAGACTTTTAGCACAAATGCATGCAATTTAGAGGAAATTAAAAGAGCGTACTTAAAGCACAGGAACCCTAAGGACCTGTTCCTTGAATGTCTGTGAGACTTTTGTCTCCCACAGGCCGATTTGTGATCCTTGCTTCACACCAGCCATAATCAAAAATGTTAGGATATTAGGAATTAGTTCTGCTGCTTGTGTATGAGCCTTCCGAAAAACATTTCCGTACCCAAAAAGAAAATAAAGATGTGGAGAGAAACAGGAAAAGCTAATGTGACTGAAATTACTTTTCTTCCAAAGGAAAAGAAAAACCTCTCATGAGATTTTATCTCCTGAGACTCTTCTACCATCTAAAATTGTTTTCATGGGCCGCCTCTTTGTAGTCCCTGAACTCATGGGCAGGTCTATCTCGATGCACATATGCCAGGATCACCCTAACAGAAGCAGTGAAGCTTTAGGGTTTAGATCAGTATGAACTACAATTTGATTTAGTTCCTCCCTGAAGTTAAAAATTGATCACTTACTTTTGTTTTGACAGATTGATGGTGAGATTTGAGAGATTATGGTAAGAGACAGAGAGGTCTCAGGTGTGAGCACAGAAGGCTCAAGCATTCAGACATTTATTGATAGAGAGACAGATACATTCTCCTCCACCAAATAAATATGCTTTTTGTATGGCTCTCACACACTCTGATTCCCAGCAGCAGCCCACTGCATCTGGTTGTGTGGGAATGAGACACTTATGAGAATGTTTTGCTAGCATTTCATTAGGCTTTCCAGGGTTTCCTTAAATTGCAGGATGTATTCTGCTCCATGAAATATGTTTTATCTAATTTGCAGTTGAGATCCTACATAGAGATGATGTGGGCTATCTGCATTGGTTTGCACTAGATGTCAAGATCACATAATACTTCTTTATGAACTTTACTTTGATCATACAATTCAAAAGCATCTTAAGATCTGGGGGGGTAACCAGTTTGTAACTCTTGCCTTTCCCTTTCCTTTTCCCTTTCCCTTTCTTCTAAAACCCCATGCATTTGGGGATGGGGTGGGTGGTTGTGCATGTGGCTTTGCCTCTGTGGTAATATGTGACAGAGTTTGCTAGCATTTAAAAATACCCTACGAACTGTGTTTTAACAGAGAGCAGTTATTTCTCTGTTATTAGAGCAGCTATTCAGAGCTCAATATTTCTCTGTGTACCTTTTTCATCTCAACTTTGAATGCCGCAAAGAGAGCTTATTATGCTACCTTATTGTCTGTGACTGTCATGCTAAAGCTTCTGTATCTCAAAACAGCCTCCATTTGCTCTCCATACCTTCATTTGGTGTCCTGGCTCCCTGCCTTGGGATATGTGTCCTTCCAGGCTGCAGCTTCTTTCCCTTCAGAGACTCTCTGCTGTGTTCTTTCTGATACGGATTTGGGATTTAGCTTATGATGGTTCTTAAACTTCTGAAAAGCTCCTAAATGTAAAAGTTATTCAGCCCCTAATGACTTCCTTGATTACCCAGACTGGTAGGAAAGCTGTCTTTCCAATAGGCTTCACTACAGAGCTTACCACAGAAGATCTTTCATGGGTGTGCTACTTTCTAGCGACAAACATAAAAAATCTCAGACACTGACCTTGGAACTTGGCAGAATTAACCACTAAAAACTCATAATTAAAAGAGAAGGTCACTCACCATACTCAGGTGATAAACAGGAGGACCACCAAATCACACAGCATGTGGTCTCTGTGTTTCAGATGCTGCTGCAGCAAACATGGGTGGGTGGTAAGTGGAACTTAAGAAGGATGTATGAAAAACGCTGAAAAAAGTCACATGAGAAAATTTCTATTGTCTTTGGAAAGAGGAGCATTTTCATTAAGGAAAACAGAGCTTCACAGCTTTTCTAAAGTGCATGAACTAAAGGCTCCCCAGCCTGAGAGTGGGCCAGTGCACAAGTATTCAGTGTGCCTAAAAGGCAGTGTTGTTCCTCTGAAATGAAATCTGTTAGTCCTAAATACAAAGTAGTACATAAAAGAGGCTTTTCTGGAAGTCTGTTTAGGGAAGAAGGTTGTTGAAACCTTCTACTTTTCAGAGTGCTTCAGTTTTTAAGAGTTAGCAATTCAAAGATGCAAAAATGGTCCAGTATATACCATATTTGAGTGTGTCAACATCATAAAATATAATGGAGTGCTCCTTGATCTAATATAGTCGGATTTTCCATATGGCCTGGCATAAAATGCTGTGAAAGAATCTGAGAATTAGGAATGAAAAATATTGTGAGACAGAAAACAAAGAATAAATGTCATTTTGTCATTCCAACACAAGCTAATGATGTTGTCTCCCAAGGTTGCACACATTATGTTTCATGTTGCAAAGCCACTTGGACAAAAATTGGTGCTGGGGCTAAACAGCTCCCCGCAAACTAACACATCTCACAAGATCTGATCAATTCAATTTGGAAAAAATCTGAGAAAGATAAATTCTGTCAATATTCCATTTGAATGATTGGGAAATGAAATATGCGTCTTGCATTTGAAAATATTTTCTTTAAAAAAATAAAGATTTGTCTTCAAATGCTATATTGTTCTATCTTATGCCTTATCATTAGAAAAAAATAATCTGTAATGGAAACATAGTTTGTGTAGATAAAGTATTTTAGGTAAGCCAAATGATTCTTCTTCTGTAATTTTCCTTTGTAGACAATTTCAAAATAAAAGCCCATTCAAGACAACATATAGCATGTTGGCTAAAGAACTGGTGGCAAGAATTGAAAAGTTTATTAAAGGAAAAATATTAGACATATTAGAAGAAAAATAACAATGTGTTACTACAGTCAATTAAACAATATTAAGGTGCAATGAAAAGTTGACAGGAATAATATTGAGACCAGTGTTGGGTCCTGTTTTTATAACAAAACAGATAACAAGGAGCTAAAAATGTCTGGATTGCCTGACTTAGAAAGGTAATTGAACCCAATCACCCATAATAGACTAGACAGAGCTAGTGTGTATTTCTAGACTGGCAGAGCCAAAGCAAGTAGCTCTAGTGAAACCTGCCTTAGAGAGAACATGCCTTAGAGAGACAGCATGACATGACTGAACAATGGCTGTGATTTGAGGATTTGTGTATTAGGAACCCCTGGTGCTACTTTGTAGTCTGCTGGGAGGGGCAGGTCTGACGGAGGGAGAAACTGGTTTATGAAGAAGTGAGATTGGTTCACTAATGAAAAGCAAATCAGGCGATGGAGGAGGACACTATCGACTTGTTCAGACACTAAGATGTTTGCCCGTGTGTCCCATCATTTTGGTCCTCCCTTAGTCCCTGGCACCATCTCAGACCAGCTGTGCCTGCCAGTGCTGCCATCCTGATGGCTTTGATAAGTGTTACGTGCACTCCAAAACAAAATGCAGCACTGGGAGATTTAAAACAAAAGATTGGTTTACTTATATATTTTACTATTGACAGCTCACTTCTTTTTTTCCCTTTCCTGTCTATAATTTCTCTGCAGAATTATTTGGTTATACACTGTCATATCAGCCTCTGCATATAAAGTACAGGAAATGTCTCTCTCCATGATCTGGTGGTTGAAAAAACTGCAACTTCATGTTAGGTTCACCTGCTGAGCAAATTCCCTTTCTAAATCCGCGCAACAGCAACAACAAAAAGGTCTTGGAACTCCTCAGCTTAGGGGGCAGCTTAATTACAGGCTTGGGATTAATTATAAGTAAGAAAAAAATTAAAATGTTCCATGTAGGAACATGAGGCCTCCCTTTGTGCTTCATAGGCATGTTTAGGAAGTGCTCTGATTTAACACCCAAACAAGGAGGAGTCACGGTCAGTGTTGTGCTGTCACGTTAAGGGTCACTTCCTTCATTAGTCCAGCAATAGCCCAAACTGCTACACAACCAAAGCACATTCAGAGCTCCATATAAGCTTTGTGTAACTTTAGTAAGGTTTTCCTGGTTTTCCATATTTTATGTCTAGTTCAGAGCAAGCTGGGGTCCCATGCATGCAGGTTGACTTGTCCCACGAGTTAAAGAAGAAAAAAAGCAATTATGGGAGATTATTGTTCCCAGCTCTGCAAAGTACACATGGAAAATCATCTGAACAGTGCAACTCATGTCCTGCATGGTGTCATCTATGGGCTGGGCAAAGTAATTTAATTTCACTCAGACCCCATACATTGTAGTTATTATTTATGACACTTTGATCTGTACTTCCCCACCAGTCTATCAGCATTAAAGAAATGGTTTCTCATCATTATGGTGCCTTGTGACAAGAAGGATGGTGCTGAAGTGGCTGACATCACCTCTTCTTGCCCTGCAACATATGAGGTCATTTACCCATCATATTCATTCTCCTGGAAAAAATATAACCAGCAGCTCCCATTCCAGCCTGTTTTGGGAGTTCTTCCTTACCCAGGTTGTATTCTGAGCATGAACTGGATAAACTCAATCAATGCAAAAAAGGCTCATTGATGTCAAACTGGCGGTTCCTAGTCCCAGATGTGTCATGCTCAGTTAGTGAATAACAGAGTGTCAAATAAAGCAATAAATCTTCTTACTTGCTGATTGCTATGCAGGGCTGTCATGAGAACACACTCACATGCTCACTAATTCTGTGTGATGAGTGAGCCTGGCTGCATCCCTATAATTTCCAGAGACCAGCAGAGGGGTGCAAACATACTGAGTTGGGATGAAAGCTGGATCAGTATCCCTTTCTCAGCACCTTGAGGCCACAGTTGGAAATTTGACAGCAATATGCCATGGAAACACTGTCAATTTTAAGCTGAAAATTTCAGCAAGGCTGTTCGTGGTGCAAGATAGTGCCTAGAGCAAGAAGAAATGGTACAGATGGGCTGTGTGTTTACTGAATAAGTGACATTGTTCTCACTTCTTAGCAAACATTTGTCCCAGGAAACACTCTGGAGTGCTCTGGGCAAAGGGTAGTGACAGACAGGGCTCAGAGAGGAACTCCAGGATGGACCACACTGAGTCTCTCAACCACGTCTGGATAAACCATACTGAAAGAAAAGTGAACTCAGTATTTGGGACCAACCACTCTTTGAAGACTCTGTTGAATCCCTGGATAAGAAAGCTGAGACTACAGGACTGTTGGGCAAAAGCCACTGACTGACAACAGACAAAAGGCTGCCAAAAAGGTCCCTGGCTGAAAACGTGAGAGCGAGGAGTCTTAAATACCTTAGGGACATTTCAGTGGGAAGGCAAAACCCCAACAGGTTGTTGCACATTTGGTATCACTGCCACATGGCGATGACTCCCAGTTGATAGTGGACTGCCTGATTCTGGCTGATGTCAATTTCTGTTATTCAAACTCCAAAACTGGTTGTATTAGGACTGACAATTGAGAGACTTCAAAAAACTCTTACATCACGCAAGGACACTGGGTATCAGAGCTGGAACCCATGAAAAAATTAGGCCATAATGTGTAGGCAGAGGTTCATGTAGATAAATCAATATGAACATCATCAAGAAGCTAAACTTGAGTTTTAGTAATTGCTGTTTGCTTAAGCCCCTTGTTGCAGTGGGTTTTGCCTGTGTCCATGCCTGTGTGTGGTAGCTGGGCTAAGCTCTATGTATTTCAGTGAAGAATGTCGGACTTGCCCCACATTATACCTTGCTCCTCTATTCAGTTTGGGTAAATTATGCTGCAGACTCACCATCTCCTTTTTTCTGTTGTCTAAGCTCTGAGTCAGTTTAACACTGGGGTATACCTGAGAAAAGAAGCAATGCTGGAGGCAGACAAGGAACATGGATTTTAAGTTACCTGGAGCTGGTCAACACTTAATGTCTCTGAGGACCCAGAACTACCACTAGCATGAAGTGTCACACCAGTGAAGTGCTTGAAAATAGATATTAACAATTAACCAGACAAAACCAGGCTGCACAATTATTTTGCTTTCAAATAGTTACTGTAGCTTCCAGTCACAAAAGCACTTGATTCTGTGTCTCATTTTAAAGCTTTGTTTTAAAAATTAATCTAACAGAACCTCGGTACATGCACTTAAGATGGAACAGAAGAGGGATCCCTGCTGGGCAGGGCTGGGCACAGCTGCACCCTTTGGCCAGCACCAGTGGTGTTGGAGAGCTTGGGCACCCTGATGCTCACTTGTGATGTGCCTGGTAGGTTGTGGGGGGTTCTGCTGTTAATGATAGCACAAGAAGATGAGAGGAAACAAGGCAACCCTGAAAGACTTTGGTTTGTCCCTGGAAGGATTTACAACTTGGCTATCTCTCTTAACTCAAATATTAAAGGAGGTAAAGGGGGAAAATAGAGAGAAAAAATGAGGAAATGCAGCAAAGGCTTTGATTTGTCTGTGGCATAAAACTGGATTATAATGTCATTTGCTAACTGACAGATCATTTAGTGTCCTGGAAGAGTCTGTTTTCACACCGTTGAAGCTCTCACAGGGGAATTCTGTGTGGGCTCCTTATTGTCAGAGCTATTTTTCACCCAATTTGTTTCCAAATGATGTCTAACCTGAGGTCTTCCCACTGAGAGGGCTTTAAGCAATGATTAATGAGAAGTGTTTTGCCAGACCCACCTGGGGAATGGCCCATCTGCGAACTCAGGTAAGATGGAGCTGCCTACAAGGCACTGGCTTGTGAATGGCAGGCAGCTTCCCATGGCTTGAGGCACAGCTCACAGCAAAGGCAAGGTGTACTCTGTTTGCGTCTCGGTGATTCATAAAAGGACTGGAGATAAATGTCACTCACTCTACCATTAACATCTAGTTTGAAGAAACAATCTCCCTCTCTGGGGACTGATCCCCTTTCTGTTCCATATTCAATTATATTGTGCATTCAGCATATGTACAGCACATACCTGGGATACATTTGAAGTGGCCTGAGACTGTCAGAGATGCTAAGTCTATTTAAAGATGGCAAGTTAAAGCAGGCACAGCTTCACATAACTACCTGGCTTTCAACTACTTTTCTTATTTGAGCTACAAGCTCGTGTCCCTTCCTTTCAGTGGTGGCTCTGCATGCAGCTACTCATTCACCCCTACCTACCCTAGGCAGCATGGTAAATCAAAGGGGAACACAGTGATTTTCAGTCTACATTCATTTTGTCAATTGAACAGTTTTGTTCTGCCAGGAAATCCAATTATCCCTGACCTCCAAAAACAGAGATCTTTTCATATTTCAGCCTCTTAGTAACTTGTAGATGGGACAACCTTATCTTTTACTTTCCTGAGAGACTTCTCTTGTGCATAACATTGCTAATAGTGAACGTGAATTTCTTGGTAGCTGCCTAAAATGATCATTAAAATGCTCACATAAAAGTGAAGAAGCCCTGAAAATTTGGTTTCTCTCTGTATTTATGAGGCTGAAATCTGAACATATTTCTTACAGAATAATTTTCCTGCCCTGATTTATGCAGAAGCTCCAGGCTCAGTTATCATCTGGAAATACATTCCTATACAGTCTGTGTCATTTAAATGCAGCATCCAACTGTCCTGTCTGTCAAGACCAAAACATAATGGGTCCAACTGTCTATGAATAAAACAGATTGTTTGTGGGGAATATTTATAGCTGATAAAGAGCAAGAGTTTATATTGGCAAAAGCCGTCCTTCTTGTAAATAGCTAGAGGTTCCCGACATGCCCTGACTTTCAGCAGCATTTATTCTGTTGAATGTGGATCAAAAACATTCCTCACTCACAGCTTGGCAAGATGAGTTTGACAACGGGTTTCAAACCAACTGTTGTGACACCAGCAGTGCATTTTGCCTGAAATTTCACCTACAAAGCAATGTTCCACTTTCTTTAACTACTTCTCATGCCAACAACATGTTTACCATGATTTAGATGTCTATTATACGCATGAACGACTTGTCTACATAATTTCATCAAAAAAATGAACCCTCATAAGTGGCACAGATGCTGGTATGATGGTAATCAAATTAGGTTTTGGACAGGTTTATGGCCACTTGCTGTCAGTTAAGCTCTCTTTGGCTATCTTCACTCCTAATACAGTTTTGATGGTGATTAATGGCTCCATTAATACACTGTTTGTGCTGTGATAGACACCACATTATGGTCTTGTTTGCTGACCACAGCTGAGCATGTATTTTTGTAAACTCAGTTCTGAAGAAAATATTAATCATATTTAATATGTCACTGTTACGTATTGCCAGGCAGAGGTCACACAGGGAGACCTTGCCCTTCTAATTTCCTCACCACAGATGAGCTTCTGGGCTGCTAAGAGAGGCAGAAGACCCATGAAGAATGTGTTTGGATTAAATGTTCATCAAGTTTCCTCATGCTGGGAACATGCCAAGGGTCTCACTACAATTGTTTTTCTTGTCTGTGCTGCCATGCTGCTCATCCTCCTTTTCTCTCTTGCATCCCAACTTAATTTCTTTGTCTTGAGATCCATAAAGATGGCTTGGGTTTTTTCAGGGGGTTGGTTTGTTGGGGCTTTTTTCTTTTGGTGGTTTGGTTTTTTCCCCCTTTTCTAGATCTGATCTCTCGCTGCTCATTTTAACATTCTCTTCTCAATTCTTTCCCTTTCACAGGTTTTTCTGAGCCATTCACAATCAACAAGTGAGTCTGGTCAAACCACATTTTAGCTCATTTTTTCTATTTCCACTCTGCCCCTAACTCTGTGGAAATAGGGTAGAAACTGATATTTCATTTGGAGTATATAACCCAGCAAGTAGTGATGGACGAGTTACACCTGGAAGGCGACTGTGAAAGGTAGAAACTGCTACTGAATATCCCATCATACATGCTGGGACTCAGTGCAAGAGCAATGTTGGGGGAAGCTCTGATATTGAAAAAGCTGTAGCTATTTTTTAACCTGAGTGTCATTGTGGAACAGTCATTATGTGGAAACAGTACTGTAGACCCTGGCATTTTGCCATTCACCCTCAGATCCCTGCATACCCACAGAAGCACACATGTATACTCTCAAACTATTTGCTTGCAAATGAAATAGTGCATAGCTCTGGAACAAACCCACAAGCTTCTTTTATTCAGTCAGTGAGGAAGAGAAAGAAATCAATGTCCCTGGAAAGAGGCACGTGAACTAATTAGAGATATTTGCACTAATTCTTTTAAGCAGTTGAAGAAATATGTGTGCATGCGTGTGCGCATTTTGGTTGTTGGGGTTTTTTTTGTTTCCCTCCTGTAATTAAGCCTAGTTTCTTTCCAGCCATATTTGATTTTTATGTTCATCTGTGCACTCGCCTAAACCCCACCCACTTGCTCCTCTGCAAATATTTATTATGCAAATGGTTTGTTTTGAATTGAGTGATCTGAGCAGCTGCCCAATTCTGCATAACTGTTCTTTAGGAAAATTGCAGACTAGCTGGGTAACATATTATTGAACTAGTTAAATAGTTATGATTGGTGTTGAATTGCTATAAATGCTCCTTGTAGAGTTCTGTTTTCCAACAGTGATGCTTAGACTTTTTCTGCCTACAGTTACCTTGAAACATATCCCACTCTTGGGCCAGCACCTGCGATTCTCTAGCTCTTTTCCTGGAAATAATGGCTGACCCCACTTTCTTTAAATCAAATAAATTTTCTGGAGTACCCCTTTGCAGAGTAAACCAGGGTCCCATTGGCCACTAAAATAGTTTCGAACTTTTATTGACTTTATCTCTGATAATGTAAATCTTTATTAAAAGCTGTTACTAAATGTCCCTTCCCCTACAAATTCTGAATCCTGTCTGGCCCACATGCTTCATTTCCTGATGAGTCCAGGAGAAAAAACCGTGGAAAACATTGAGAACTTCTATGCTTGGAAGAGGCAGAACTGAGGGGTGTGATGGGACAGCTTTCACAGCACAGCCAGCTAGATGGAGAACCAGAAAGTCTCCAGATAAGGCAGTTGAGAAGGGAGAAATACTGAAGTCATGCAGAGATGACTCATTTCATTTGCTCATATTAAAGGTTACCTAAGAGATTGTTGAACCTCTTTTGCATACAAACAGATCAGCATATGCTCAAACACACATGCGCATGCACAGACACATAAATGCTTGTGCATGTGTGTACTTACATAAAAACATTTACAGTTTCTACTAGACAGCTACCTCATGGGCTTTCTTGGACCCCCCTGTCACCTGATTCCCCCTTCCTTTGTTCTTCCTCCGCTTTTGCTAAGGAAGTCACATACTGCCTCATTTGTTTCTAAGTACTACATAAAACCGTAACTCCAGAAAATATCCTCCAGTTTGTCTGATAAAGCACTGTTATGAAATCAGGGGAAATAACCAGCAGCCAAAGTTTTGTCACAGGCCATTCTTCATTATCCTGCTACATTGGTGGTTCTCCTTGTTTACTACCTGCCATGCATAGACCTGTCATGAGACCTTGGCATTATTTCTTAAACTGTTAAAAAAGTGAGAGAGATCTTGTTCTTCCTTTCTGCCATGAGGTCCCCTTCCCACTTTTCATCCCTTGGCCCTAAAATAGATATTATTAGTGTGTTGTAAAATCACTTCTTTTGCATAAGAACAAACATTTTTCAGTCTCTTACAGTCTCAGCTATGAAAACCAGTGTTGTTTCAGTGAAATAATATGTATTGATATCTTGTTTGAGAGTTTAATCTAAACAAGCTGTATGTGTCTGAATATAACAGAAAAAAAGGCTTTTAATTTTAATTGAGTGATTGAATACAACCAACATTTAACTATTTCTGAATAATTCTCTTTGGGCCATATCCTGCTCATAACGAATAACAAAAACACCAAGAGTTCAGAAATTTCAGTTTCTGTATAAATATGTAAATTAGCTTACCTTACTTTATTTGTGTATTTCTTGGTCACTACATTTACTTCTTCTCTTACCTTTTAAGTGAAGAGATTATATGTGTTACATGTACACACATACAGTGCAGACATAGATGCACACAAATGGTCACACATATATTTACCTACTTCTACTCATAAACTCCAAAAATCATTAAACTCGTATTTGCTGATGACTTTTGTCACCCCCATGTAGAAAGACTGGCTAATGGATGGAATATTCCAATATAACCCAATATTTAAGAACTTTCTGATACTTAAAATTTAGCTAAAATTACACATAGATATATAACCATTTTTACAGGTAGGAATACACATATCTAGAGAAAAAAAGTCTGGTTGTTTCTTGCCACACATTCATATAATACGAGACAAGGAAGAATCTGCAGCCCCCATCTACCTTGGATGTCTGAGGTGACAGTATAGAGAATCCCTGGCACTGTTATCTTTGCCAGAAGCCAGTGAAATGCTTTCCATGAAACAGTTCAGAATCTGCCTGATGTCTCCACAGCTTTTTGTTTCACCCATGCACATACACACGCAAGACAGCTTTGTGGAAAGGAGGTTTTCAGTGTTATTTTAGGAGGATGGGATGAGAAAAAAGAAAAACAGTCAACAATTCACACCAGATCAGAACTGTCTGTGGGTGTGTTGAGCCCTCAGAGAAAATTAGTTTCTCCCCAGTGACACCAAAATCCAGTGGTCTCACTGCATGTGGCTGTGCTGGAAACAGGCGTTGCTGGTGGTGCACACCAGCCATCCCCGTGCTGGCTTTATTGGTGAGCTCTGCAGTCCTGCATTCTGAACCCACATGGAGCACCTCTACCTGACTCACCACACACATCTGTTGTCTCACCATGGGAGGCTCCCAGGTTTGTGCAATGGAAGATGGAATAGAAGCATTTGATGGTTTGGTTTGACCCCTGCTCCCAGGCTCTCATATTTCACCCAGTTATTCTTCTACTCGACCGAATTACTGTGTCTGGGTTGGGCACAGCTCTTGTTTGGCTACAGCTTAGTCATTATCCAATGTCACAGAGGGCTACTTAAAATTTAAGAGACAAAAATTTTCTTGTCTAGGATACAGATGTAGCAATACATAGAGGAACAGGCATCCAAATTACCACTGGTATCTGTCACTTTAAAATCAGGCCTTCATGAGCATCCAAATAAAGGCCCAATAAAGACATACAGATAAAAACTCACAAGATCTTTGAAGGGTATATTTCAGTTCTGAAGGAAAAACCTACAGCAGGTGAGCATGCCATGAACTTTTCACCTAACTTCATTTAAAGACTGGTCAATTTTTTTCACTAAAACAGCTTTTGAATGGAAAACCACTGGTTTTGACTAAACATTTGTGAAAAGTGTTTTATTTTCCTAGAATATGTCCAGGTCCTAATAAAACCTTTTACATGAACACAGGCTAATTTTTAGGCCTCAAAACTCAGTTTCCCAGAGAAAAAGAAATCAAAATTAATTCTATGAGATTCAATAAACAAATAATTTATACTAAGTTATTTTATTAAGACTGATCTATCCTCTAACTTGAACTATGTGAGCTGCATGGAGTCCATTTAAAAGCAAAATAATTCGGTAATCCTTTTAACATCCCAGTGCCTTTGCTGTTATTCTGACACATCCTTTGATCATCTTTTTGTAGAATGGAAGAGATAGAAAATACTGTGATATAACCCCCTTTTTCTCCCTCCTTGCATCCAAACTCCAGTGTTTGCCAGAGGCTGTTCCAGTACCTTGATACCATTTTAGCTCCTGAGATGCACTACTGTGCTGTGTTATTTTATCAGCTGTATTCGTGCTCATTGTGCAGGAAATCCTTCACCTGACTGAAGTTTCTAGCTCACCAGGTCAGTGTGAGATCAGTAGGCTTCATGGAATGGCACAACTCACCAGATTTCACAAGAGGCAGGGGGGACACATTTACTCTGTTTGCCATTCACTCTGCCATGACCTAACCCAGAGGAGGGGTGCAGCCTTACTATGGACTTCAGTGCAGGCTGGAAATAGCACACCTAGGACAGAACACCAACTTGGCTTCTGCTTGAGGACAAGACATGGCTAGTCTATGGCTATGAATATTATGGAAAAATTAGGTCTGCAGCTCTCTTTGCTTCAATTTTGCACATTCACAGGCTGTGGCAGGTTGTGTTTTTTCTCCACAGCACTAACCAGATTTTCTTTTTCTGGCAGGGGGAAAAATCACAATTACAAGTCCTCAGAAGACAAGAATAATCTTCAAAGAGTTAAAGCACCATCATACCTACTGCTAAGGGTGGTGATATTGTTTGTCTGGCCATTTCAAACCATTTTTTCAGATTGCATCAAAGTAAAATAGTTTTCTATGATGAAACACGTTGTAAATGGATGGTGGGGCTGGGGGGAGCTGGAAGAAAGAGGAATCAAATTACATTTGGAAACAAAAGCTTTAACTTCTGGCAACTAGACAATTAGTTTCTCTTTCTGTTGTTGGTCCTCGTGGTTTCATCTGTAATATGTATGGTGATTGTTTGCAGCCTGGCAACAGTGTGAAGTTGTGTGGGGGAGGGAAATCTCGAGCCCTTGTTAGCGGCGATCCAAAACTTCAAAGGCTTTGGGGACATTGAGCAGACAGGTTTCAGCCGACGTTAAGGCAGACATGCGAACAAAAGGGCTCCTTCCATTGCTGTGGAGCAGAGGTGACTTTTTGGCCCATTTTTGTTGTTGTTTTAATTTTGTCAGGAGCAGGGGGGAGAAAAGCTCCTGGCACTAGGGCCGATGCTTTCTGCCCATGACTGCGTGCCCTTCTCCTTTCTGCGTCAGAAGCAGATATGGGCATTTATGGCCCCATAAATCACGGGCTAAACCATACATGAGCAGCTGGTACATGTGCTAATAACTATAATTATTAATCATGTCGATTTCACACCCTTCAAATTTCCGCGCGGGGCTTTCTGCTGGAGAGGCAGCCCCGGCGCCTTGAGCTGCTTATGGTATGAAAATATGATGAGCTGATGGTCTTTGATGATTGTCCTATGACAGTATTGATCTCCCTACAATTGGGTTTGTGGGGTATCGCTACCCAACAAAAGTGGCTCTCCTCGCCTCCTGGTATATATCATTGTCACACATGCCCCATTGTTATCGAGGGGAGTGAATTACTTTCAGTATTCGTCCCAGTCTTTAGCTACTAGGTCACCATTATTCTAGCCTTATGTCAGTGTGGGGACATTTACTTTGATGTTTTCTTTTGTATCTTTCTTAGGGTGAAAGCATTTGGCTATATAGAGCTGCTCAAAAAAAAAAAAAAAAAAAAAAAAGAAAGAAGAAAAAAGTCAGCAGTTCAGGTTGGGGTGCCTGGTGGGAGCCAAGGGAATATTCCTCACAAGCACAGGCGTCTGACCTCCCTGGTCCTTGGTGTTGGCTGCCTTTGCCACTGAGGACTTCATCCCAGTCGCAGCATAAGCACTGAATCCAGCCCCGGGTAGGGCCCTAGCTGGTGATTCTTCAGACACCAAGGAGGACAGAAAGTGAAGCAATCTCCTCCCAGCTTCACTGCAATGGCAAACTCTTTCCACTGCAGGGCTTTTCCCTCACTAGCTCTCAGCTCTTTAGCAGAAGCACAGACAGTGAGATGTGGCAGTGCACCAGAATCAGCTTTATGGGTGACATTGCTGGAGGGCTGAAAATAGTACAAACAACAATAACCTTCCTTTAAGCCAAATAACCCTTTCGAGGTGGTGGGAGCATACCTCGGGCTAATCTGCTTGATAACGTGACACTGTGGTGGCCAATCATCTCCCACTGGCCTGAACAAGGGCATGGGACTCTCCCCACTTGTTCCGAAATCTGCATGGCCCCCATCAGGCAGCTTCTAAATTGCTCCTGCTGTCTTTACAGCTGCTCTGTTCCACTGACCCCCAGAAGGGCCCAGGGATTGTCAGGCAAAAATTTCTATTAATCAGGCCCAAACAGACTGTTACAATTTCACACTTTTTCTCTTGTCATTTCACACATTTAATGAATTTCAGGGTCTGCTACTTTCAGAAGAGTTACTCTCAAGGCTACAACAAAACAATTAATTAAAGTTATTGACAAAAAAAAACAAACACACACACAGAAGACTGACAGCACCAGGACAGGGAGTACTGCTTCCAAAGAGTTGCTTAAACAGACCTGGAAAAGTGCTGAAGGAGAATATGGTGCAACCCAGGCAGCAGATTCCCGCCTCCTCTGGGCCTGATCTTGCCCTGTTTTTAACAAGAGGAATTTTGTGTTTCATGTCAGTGTGAGCTAAATAGGTCGAGAGTCAGTTAGGGACAAAACACACAAACATTGCTTGCTTCAGGGCTGACGCCCACTCGCAATTACCCAGGATTGAATGACAGCCCACTATGATCCCACAGCTGGTTCATGTGAGGTCTTCTGCTCTTTTTCCTGGGGGCATAAACAGCTCATTGCTGCTGGGGACCAGTAGTGCCCAGACTGGACTGCAAGTCTCACCTCCTAGACCATCACTTTCACTCTGTATGGTGGTGCTGGAGTCTGCTGGGAAGTGGTGTCTGGGGAAGAAGGAAAGCAGTGTGAGAGCATAGCCAGCTTCACAGGCATGAAGGCTGAATTTCACAGTCCTTGTGTCCAGCCTTGGGTGTGCTACACAGGGCAGTGACTTCCATCTTCAGGTCTCTAAAGCTGCTCTAAGAGTTTACCTTTACAAAGGTCATCAGAGATGCCAAGAAAGTGTCTTGCATACTCATCCTTCTAGAGTGAAGACAAGAAAAGCATTTCCACAGACTTTGACATCTTCTCTAGCCATATGAGACATCATGCTCTTGAGCTCTGCCCATGACATCCTGTACATCTTCTCTTTCCATTTTCCCCGTGCAGGTCCAATGCAGTGCAGGCAAGAAGCAGCAAAAAGGAGTATAAGCATTTAACCACTAGAATAGTCATCTACGATAGAGAGCAGTATAAATCAGTCAAACCTCTAACAAGTAAGGTTATAATGCCTCTCATTGGACATCCATTAGCAGCTGCAGCCCTCCAACATCACTCTCTCTGTGCCCATGTGTTCCCTCCCCATGGTCTCTGCCTGCTGCTGTCCCATTGTTACCAGGCACCACAAGACATACCCTACTCAGTGCACCCCAGACACGACAAGGGAAACAAGCATAGGGGTGGGTGCACTGAGTCTGGGACAAGCACTGAGTGTGGGACATGGTATCCCTAAGCCTTTAGTGAGTGCTGCAGACTGTTGAATTTACCATGATATTTAGCAGGCAAATGGACTTGACAGCTAACCAGTGCAGCTCACCTGTGCAACCTATGCAACGAGGTCTCAGCTTTAAGTACTTGGAAGGCATGAGCAGACAGAGGTGCTCTGAGCCCATCTGGAACCACTGGATCTATCTCATCAGTGAGACAGCTTGAGAGAGTACAGCTCAGGGCAAGGAATGCAGACCAGCAGCAAGAGGAGACTCTTTGCTTCCCAAGGGTTACCAGAGACTAGCAGGATTTTATTTTGTGTCATGTTGATCAGCGTTGGGTACCTCAGACTCAACCCAATACCTCTGGATTTCCTTTGTGGAAATACATGCTTTTTGAGATTTCTCATATATCTAGCAGGGCACCACTTCTGATTCTTCCTTGGAAAAGTGGGCAATCCCCTCAAACATCCAACCCATCACTAAGCAGTGTCCTATCAGGGGCTGGAGTCAACAGAGTCTTAAATCCCTGCTCTGAATCAGCCACACAATCTCACACCTATCCAGGTTTTAAATTGCCCAATTTATGTTCCAGCTCCTCTGTCCTTCTGGCAACCTGACCAAGTAACCTGTATGGCCAATCTAACCCTTTCATGACAAGTTTGTCATGTGCTAAATCTATGTTTTCCAATATTAATTCTCAGCTCACTTTTGGTTTTGCTTGACTGAATTATTTGCCGTCCCCTAACTCTTGGCATACAGGCCTGACAATCTCTGTAAGGAGTCTTTCAGATGCAGCAGATTCATCTATAGATCCAATACATTCCTTTACAAGGAGGAACTCTTGTCTTGGTCAGGCCTCTATCATTATCCTTTCATGCCTCTACACAGGTACTCTTTATTTTACTCCTCTGTGTGGTAGCTGTCTCCATCAGAGGCTAGGTGGCCGAACTGGTAACTATGATCCATGTGGCTCAGGCACCCCCCATGGTCACCCCCCAGCCCTGGACCATAGTTAGTACCTGCCTCAGCAAAGCTGTGTTCGAGTTAGGCAGCGCTTACCGAGGCAATGCCTCCCTTCAGAGCACAGTGTGAAGCACAGATTGTCCCTGGAGGTTGCTGTGGACTAGGTCATGGGGACAAGAGAGTTTAGTCATAAGGACATGAGCCTCGCGTGCCACTTAGTCTTGGAGCCAGAAAATGCAGTGATGGTGCATTTCATTTGGTATAGATGTCACCTGCAGCCCTCATATGAGCATATCCTCCAATGCCTGCTGCATGTGAACAACCTAGAGCTCAGTTTCAACCTGGGGAATCATAGAAACTGACCAGATGTTCAATGTCTCAGATAAATTATTCTACCTTAACTTTACCAGATTAGCCTTGTTTCCTCTCATCTAGCCTATCTTCTTATTGCAAATGGATGGCAGTATAGATAGTCCCCCCAACAGCCATTCCAACGCACCCCCATCCCCTGACTCTCACCAACTGGACAGAACAAAGACCCCTCTGGAAATCCCCTGGCAGACAAAGAACAAAAGATGCCCTGGTGATGAGCTGAGAGCACAACCCAAATATCTGCACAGTTCAAGTTAGTGAAGATCAGCATCTCCCCTTAAGTGCACTTCCTGCTCAGCCTGATTGACATCCTTTCTAAAATTCCTGCTACAGGCCAATGTGCTGGAGGTCTTTGCTTTGTGTTTCTTTCCAAGTTTCATCACCACATTCAGCCCAGTACCCCCATCCCTGCCTTCCCGAGGTGCTCATTGTAAGAACATCCCAAATACCCCTGTGCTCGCTGGTTACTAGTTGTGCTATTACAGACTCTTTTCAGAAGGATGCTCAGTACCCTTGACTAAACTACTTCTGAGATGTGATGTTGGGGAATGGAAAAGTTTAACTAAGTTTACAATAGTCTGAAGTTGATAG
Organism: Corvus brachyrhynchos; assembly: GCF_000691975.1. Classification (NCBI taxonomy): domain Eukaryota; kingdom Metazoa; phylum Chordata; class Aves; order Passeriformes; family Corvidae; genus Corvus; species Corvus brachyrhynchos. The sequence continues at coordinate 2,084,159 of NW_008238632.1, forward strand.
GCATCCTGGTCCCTATGCATTTAGGCAGTACAGAAAGCCAGAGCTCTCTGGAGGGCTAAGTAATGATTCTCAGAGTGTCTAAAATTAGATGTAGTACATTTGGGCACTTTAGAACATTTATCCAGGCTACAGTGAATCCCCACTTCCTGGACATAACTTTATTGCCAGTGTCTATAGCAAAAATGTCCCACAGTTTGTTTCTTGAATAGAAAAGGCATCTATACATTATCCTTTCATGGATGACAGTACTCCTGGAATGTGTTAAAGATTTGCTTAGTGCTCTTTGTCTCACAGTCTGCAGTCTCCCTCACACTCCCACTACCCCAGATTTCTGATGCTGGTGTCTCTGGGCTACCACATACAGCAAAGTGGGGATTCAGATTTCTCTGGCAGAAAACTGCAAGTACTGCATTTGCACCAGTGGTCTGCCTGGTGCTCTTCCCTGGCAACTTCCCTTCCAGGCTGAGGGATCAAAGGGGGTTCATTTGCTGTACTTCTGCCAAAGCTTCTTGGTGCTGTGTTATGGAGGATTGGACTAATGGTGAGGTGCCGGTGTTTAGTGTGTTACACAGTTCAGACTAAATTTTTATATCAAGGATCTTTATTAATTGGGGTTTTGTTGTTGTTGTTGTTGTTAGGTTCTTTTGTTTTGTTTTGCTTAATTTTGTTTTTTAGTTGTGTATGTATATTAAGAAATGGAACAACCCATTGTCTGAAAAAGGAAATTTTTGCATGTGGTTTTGGTCTGTGTATAAGAGGGAAGTTTCTGAGTTGTAACTACATTGTTTCAGGACTTTCAGTTCTGGGCTATCAGTCCTTTCCTATTCCCACACTGCTTGTTTGCTTTCTGTCTCTCTCCTCCATCCTCCTGTTTTTTTCTAATACATGTGGTGTTGCAAGGAGAAAAAAAAAACGAAATGAAGGAAAGATGGAAAAGAAATAATTGGGAGAAAAATAAAGCCAAGATTTTAAATGCAATCTTTGTCAGGCTTTCACTCTACACTTTCAAGATGAAATCTCCTGACTTCAGAAACCCAGTCTCTTCTTTCATTAGCTTTGGGGAGGTGAAAGCTGCTTGTGCATGAGAAGGGTGCTTCATTGCCACTCTCCACCTCCACAGTGACTAACTGTTCTGATACAGGTTCCTCAATAGCCCTCATCTGTGCACTATCCCAGCAGTGACTGTCACAGCAGTGACGCTGCTCTCCTCTCACTTCTGCCCTCCTAAATCTACTTTTTCACTTTCACCACACAAAAACGAGAGAGGGCAATTAGACAGCAGTCATTCTCTACTTTTTGAGGTTTTCCACCCTCCCCCTTAAGAAATTAACTGGCTCCTTGCCTGGGAGCAAGGTTTCAGAAATGCTTGCAAGGGAGCTGAGGCTCACAAACCGGGGCTGTGATTTTTATTTGCCCACCGCTTCCGTGGGGTAGGAAACAACAAAACGCCGGGAGAAGGAGCGGGGCCGGGTGAATGGGTTTCCTGGAGGCTGGCTGGCCCCAGGGTGCAGTAGGTGTATAAAATGCCATTCAAGCGATTCAGGCCAAGAGGGTGCGGCGGACGGGCAAGGCTGCTCCCTTTGAAGATGCTTCTGTCGGGCTGGAAATACAGGAGAAAAGCACAGCTTCTTTCAGCTGTCCCCTTTTGTGTGCTTTCCCATACGAAACTATGTTGCCACCGCTGCTCTGCACTTTGTTATTATGACAGGAAAAAATGAATTTCTAATGAGGTATCTGTGCCAGCTGCAAGCACCTTGTGGATCTCCGTGGCCCAGGAGCTTTGTCAGCCGCCCCTTGCTAAATGTGAACCAGCCTGGGGGAGGACGAGACTGTCAAAGCACAGCCCCAGTGAAAAACCCTTTTCTGTACAAATCCAAACAAACGGAAACACCCTGGTTTCCCTAATAAGCTATGCTGTGACATGTCCTCATTTCACAGTGATCGACTCCAGGGACAGAAAGGGCTCCGGGAGGCTTTAACAATGTGCAGGGAGCCCTGATTTTTAAAGGCAAGGAATGGTACATGTAAAATTGATTAATACCCTCTGATTCCCAGAAGGCTTTTCATATGCAATGCAGAAAATGTTTTGCTCAGCCCGTAAAATGCAGCTGCATCTCCCAAAGCCTGCATCAGCTCTCAGGAAAGCCACAGGAACACAACCACTTTGGAAAACTCTGGAGAGAGGGTACCACATCCACGATCTGCTTCAAGCTGCTGGGCAGGCTGAGGGAGCTCGTGTCTGTTCCCAAAGAGGATTTCAGCAGCTGGTTCAGAGACTGCTGTTTTAGAAGTTGTTCAGATGTTAGCACTGGTTTAGCCAAGCAGCACAGAAATGTATTTGCTCGCTTGTGGGCTGTCCCACACAAGTGGTTCCCCTGTCCCACACATGTGGCTCTTCAGTGTGCCTTGGGCAGTGCAGGGCCACTGAGGCCAGCAGTGCTCTCTCCAGCAGTGGTGGGGCATGTGGGGTTTGCTGGGGTTCCCGCTTTTCCTGAACTTGTTGATCAGGCACTTTCAACCAGTGGTGTAGTGAGTGATTCACTGCAGGGAGGGGAAAACTGAGGAGTTTTCTAGGAGACCTAAGGGTGATTTTGATCCAGGTCTTCAAAAGAGACCACCGTGCTTCCCTTCGATGATAAGACTCTCCTGAAACACAGCTTTTCTGTCTTTCTCCAGCCAAAGGCACTGCTTTTTGCATTGATTTATCAACCTTGGGCATTTGCACGGGGAGTATCAACACTGTACCTGATCTCCTAAGGGCTTCTTTATGCTGAGAAACTAAGCTCCAAGTGCAACTTGCCTAAGTCATCAAATGGTCTTCTGTATCTCCACTGCCTTAAACAAACCTCAAGAATTTTACCAGTTCTGATACTGACTACTGATATCCTCTCCTTCTGTGCATGTTGATGGACAGAAATAAACAACCAAGTGAGTGAGTGACTGGGGGTAATGTCTCTGCAGGTGGTGGTGACACTGATGGAGTATGATGGATGAGGGTGACAGGGCCCCACCCCACCCACTTGCTCATGTGCATGACAGAAGGTCCTGCAAGCCAGCCCCTGATCTCTGAACAATGCCTCCGAGTAGGTATTTGGAAGTGTAAAAACAATGGGTTTGGCTCCAGCAGTGATTGTGCTACAAGTTTGGAACCATTTAATGAGTTGCTAATGTGAAAATAATTTTCTTTTCTGACTTCAGAATGGAAGGAGTAAAGACAGATGGCCCCAAATGCAGGGAAATGCAGGCATAGAATTGGTAATGGCTCTGCCAAGACTTGAAAGGCAGCTCATCAGGAAAAGAGGATGTTTCTGCCACTGTCAGAAGTTGACAGAAACCCTCTGATTTTTTCCCTTCTCACCTCTCTGGTTAGGGCTTTCCTGCCATTCTTCACCAGACATCATCAGGCTGGTGATTGCAATTGCAAAGGCTAAGCTGCTGTTTCAAGTTGAAATGCATCCTGTAGAGGGTAGGGGAAGATGTTCCTGGCACATGCCAGAGAACACAACTGATTGCTAATCCAGATACAGGGGGAAGTATTCGGTGATTGATCATTGGATCTCAAGTGTCAAAAGAAAAAGACTACAACACTTGGGGGACCACAGGAATAGCAAAAATGTCTGCAAGGAATGTCTGTGTCTTGCATAGTTTTTTTGTTTTAGATGCAGATTGGAGTTAGGAAGAGACATTTGGCGTTTAAATGGGAGCTGTCAGTTCTGTCATGTTTTCTAAGCTCTCTCACACAAACAAAAAGTGCCAAAAATGTTCCCAGAAAAAAAAAATTTCATATTTTTATAAATTAACACTAGTGAAATCTTTATTCGGGGAAACAAAGTCAACGTAGTTTAGTGTTAAAAGTGACAGTAAAAAGTAGACACATTCTTGGGGAGCAGTAATTTGTGTATCGAAATTCATCTGGTTCTAATGACTGCAATAACAAATCTGCTAACATCCGATTTCATGAGGTTCCAGGTCCTTGCCAGCTATGAATGAGCAGAGCCTGCCTGCACCTCTGCTTTTAGACACATTGGTCAGGATCTATAAGATGCTTTTGCTGAAAAGAAGATTGATATTTGCTCAGTATCTTCAGATGCCATTCATGTTATAGACCCTCTGCAGGGCCTTTGCCCATAAAAAAGCACAAGTTCTGTGCTGGGAGATGAACAGATCAGATAGGAGAGACAGGTCCCATCTGTCTGAAGCTGAAACCACATCAGTCAGCATCCAAAAAGAGAAAGAGCAGACCTGGTTTGGCAGTGCTGAAGACAGGGCAGGAGGAGCCCTGTGCTCTGTGGCCAGCACTGGCAGTGATGGGGCCCACTCTGCAGACGTGACTCCCTTAGAACAAACCACAGCAAGCATGGCTCACAGATATATTCATCTTAAGTAGCAGTTATATTTAATTCTGTGTCCATCTTCTACTCCACTTCTGACTTACTTTAGGCAAGGTCCCTGACCCTCTTTGCCCACCCACCAGACTGATCACCTGGCCAGGTTTGATTCCTGCACAAAACCTAATCCACAGCCACATTGTCCCTCCGAGCCATGGCACAGCACAGAGTGCTGCAGCTGGCAGCAGCGCTGGGGGCAGCGCTCTTAGCAGAGGCTTAGCTGCAAATCGCTGTCTTTTCAAATTAGAGAGGTGTAAGGTAATCCTATAAGGCTGGATCATGGCCAGACCTGGTCTGGGAGCATGACATGTAAGAGCAACAGAAGAGTCTGCTTTGCTCCTTCTCTGCAGCTCTTGGACTCTGGAGAGCAGTTTAAGAGTTTCTCTGCAAAGCTCCTGGGGGAAAACATTCCCACCCCATTCCCTCCTACCCACTGTGCCACTAAAACCTTTATAGCTGTAAAATTCTGCAGGGAAATAGTCAGTACTTCGCAGAGCAGCATCCCTGTTAAAGATCTCCGTGAAGACAACCACCAGTGATTTGATCCATTACATGACTAGTTTTCACTCACTCGTTCATGTCTGAACAAAATGAAGTGCCATGAATCTAAGGCATACAAGTCAGGGAAATACTCCTCATGAATGCAAATACTCCTTAAACTGAGGAAAGGGGCTGTAGCATCACCAGCTAGATATATGGAATAGGCACTGACCAGCAGCCCCCTGTCCTATTAATAGATGAGAGAGCCATGTTCCTGCTCCTGGGGAGCTCACTTGGCGGAGCTGGTCTCCGGAGAGCCAACGTCTACAAAGCACTAACATCTGGTGCCCATTATTTCACCAGCTCTGTTGTGATTAGTCCATATGATAAGTCTGGCCAATTGCTACTGGTAAGGGATTGCTCCATTCCCTCCACCAGCTTCCTTGAGCTGTCACTTCTGGTTTGTGGCCCCTGCTAATTTGCCACTGCAATTTCCAATATTTGCTCAAATCCCATATGGAAATCTCCCTGCCTTTCAGACAGAAGGGTAGCACTGATAATAAAAAGGGAAGGTTTATCAATTAACTCAAACTGCTCTATTGAATCAGGCTCAAATCCCCTCCTATTTCAATTATGTGAGACTCAAAAAATGTGCTGGAAAAACTTTTGCTCAGGCAAGCGTTTCATGAGGGGGCTGGTGGGATTTACACAGGCTTTAACAAGCTAGAGAAGAGGTTAAAAAAAGAACTCCTCCTGCTTCCCAAAGGCTTTTTCAGCCATTGTGATAGCTGGATTGCGCCCACCTGACAGAAAGTCTGCTTCTCAGAGGTATAGGAGTGGGAATTGGGGCCTTCAGACAGAAGCTTCCCCATAATTTTTCTATTCCTTTCTCTTTTGTTCCTTTGCTTGTTCATTCCCTCATTTATCCCTTCCTTCTTTCCTTCTTTCATTTTCCAAATGCTACCTGCCACACTAAAACACTTGTATTGTTCTGTAGGAAATTTCCATTACACACATTTCACATTAGTGGAGGTAGACTAAAACAAGTAAGTCACTAGGGACCAGAATGGGAATTGCTGGTTTACACAGATTCTGCCCAAATATGTGAAACTATTCAATAAGTGAATCAGATGGCTTTACATGTTATGAAGGTTCCTTGAGAAGATATGTAAGAAAAAGCCTAACACAAACAGGCCTAAATAACTCACAAACATACAAGGATCAAATTTTAGGTTTTTTTAACTGGCATGTAATATTTGTTTGATTAAATAATTCCTATTCTTTCCCACTTTCTATTTAGTTTTTCTATAATTTCTGTATTAAGGAATTTTCTTTCAGGGACAGAGCTCCACAAGGAGAGATCCAGAAGTGAATTCAGCAAAAGCATTAGCTCCAGGCAGTCCCTCATGTTTGCAGCTTTATTACACATATAATGCACTTCACTCCTGAAATGTTTAGTTCAGGGCATGCGTTTACCATCTTTATGTTCCATCAAAAACTTATGCCTTGCAACAGTGGGTGATGTTTAAGCATAAGTCAGATGTCAAACCAGACAACACTCCATGCTTTTGTGGAGATGGCAGCACTCCATTTTTCTTCTTCTGCTGAAGTCCTTACAGTGCTGAGGTGATAAGCACCACTCAACTGGAAGGGAAGGAAGCTAATGTGCTTCTGAAATGAGTCACAAAAGCAGAGGCCACGAATTCCGTAAGATTTGCACTATCTTCCTGGACACTTTCAGCACATGATTTGGGCTGTTCTCATTAACTAAGATTTGACCTATGCCAAATCCTACGCTCTACCATCAATGGTCATTGCAAACACAACATTTTGTTCTAATAGTGCTCTGAGGAAGCAAGGATAGTCATGTTTTGTAGGTGTAGAAACGAGGTACAGAACAGTTAAGTGAAATGGCCAGCACTGAGAGGAGAGTTACTGTTCATAGTACAGCCGCAGATTTCTCACTCTCTAAGTGTTACAGCATCTTGATCTTGTAGTCAAAATGTATAGCTTGTCTGATTACAGCATATATGTGCACACATATGTATATGGATGTACACAGCTCTGTGCATCATGCACGTACATCAAATTCCTCTTATGTTCAGAGATTGGTGAAACTAAAAGAGAGGCTTAACCACAGAGGGTGCCATGTTCCAGATAATGATTCCCAGCAAAACTTCTATGAGCTGGTCTTGCAAGGATAGCAGATCTCCTCCCCTTGCTCCTGATGACACTCAGTGTAAGACAGAGCAATCTTGAGCAGAACTGACACAAAACGATATGCTCAAAATCCCTTGTTAAACCTCTTGTGTCTCACATTTGTTATGCTAGAAATTCTGTGTAGGTTAGAATGCAGGTCTGCAGATGCAGATGCGAAACTACAGAAGAAGCCTGAATGTAGTTTCATAAATTTAATACATAGTTAGCTGTGCACCCTTTACAAGCAGGACACTTTGCTTTCTTATGTCAGTGCAACAACAGCTGCTCATGAAAGATATGGTGAAGGCCTTAGAGAACTAATAAGTGTTGGCCACTTTTCTCACTTTGCTGAAGGGTTTGGTCACTAATTCATGTTTATAAAGTCTCTCATCGGACTTTACAACATACCCAAACATTTTCGTCTTCCTTTGGAAGAGAGCTAAGTATGTGAACCTCGGGGACAGAGAGAGAGAGAGACAATGAAGAGATATGGTTCGTTTGGAGAAGGATAGAAGAAGAATGCAGTGGAAGGACTTACCAGAAAATGTATTTGCATTTGTGTTACTCAGGGCATAAGGAACTGGAGACCTGTACCTGTTATGAAAGTCACTCCAAAGTGTAGCAGAGACCTTCCTGTTTGTCTGTGTCCTCAGCCTGGCCTTGGAGTTGGCCCATATTGCAGGACTCGGTGGATCTCTTTGCACGGTCATTTTCATATGTAAAATATTAACAGTAATTCATATTTACATAACTCCTAAGAAGGTGGGAAAGTAACTTTGTTCTTACAAAGGACCAACCATAAAAGTGCAAAATGCTAAGGTGATGTAGTTTGAATTTTTTGTCTGCCTTCTTGGTTACAGAAGTGGTCCTTTCTGATATTGCTAATGATTCTTTTTGCTTTTTCAGAAATGTTCCTTGCCAGCTTGCAGAAAAGCATCCAGGTCCCTTTAAGAAGTCAGAAACAGAGGCCTACAAAAGGTCCATTTTACCATTTTACTAGAGTTTGGGCAGCTCTTACCTACTCTGAGCTCAGCTGCACCAGGCTAATTTCCATAAGCATCATGTGGTGTTACAGAAACCACATTTTGCCAAGCTGTCAACTGTACAGCCTTCTCTTTGCTAAACAGACTCCCATTAAAACTGTCTGCACAATTTGTCAGTTAAATGAGGTACAAGAGGGACGCTCTATTTGCCCCTAATTAGCTGTGCAGACTACCTTTGTCTGTTTGATTAAGTATTCACATTATCAATTTTGTTTAATCTGATTCATTTCACACACCTCCCCAGGGACTCAGCCCATACGGTTAACTAATCTCTGATATCATCTCTCATATCAGCCCGCGGTAGTCTCCCACGGCATGCTCAACCCACACACACACTGCTCACCAAAATCTTTGCTGGGGAAGATTCTTCCCAACCCACAAAACCAACACTGTCTCCCTGGAGATGAGGGCTTCTACCTTTAAAGGAAAACAGAAAAAGACAGTACTGTGCTTGCTTTGTGTCCTGAGCACCTCTGCAACGACTTTTTTAATCTCAGAAGCTTTTCAGCTGCAGCCAGCTGACTCCAGTGAGGTGTGAGATGTGTCCTGCACCAGCATACCCCTTCCCACTCCCCACAGATGCCTGTGGTGCAACCTGCTCAACTCTTCAGCAGGTCTCTGATTTTGACAGGAGGCAACACCAGTGTCCCTATCACACCATGAAATAATCCGTAATAATGGGGGATGGACTTCAACCAAGAGGATCTGCCCAGTCCAACATTGTTTAAGAGAGAAAAACAATCACATGTATGCAAAGATGATCCCTTTGCAAGCCTGCAAGTGTCCAACTAACTGCACCTTTGAGAGAAGGCAACCCATTAAGAGGCAGAAAGGCTCTCCTGAAAAAATACGGACCAAAAAGGTGCTCTCAAAGCCTCTTTTGTGGTTTTGCTCAAGACGTGACTGCAAATAGCTGGGGAGAAGCAAACAGACCTGAGCAGAGACCAGGCAATGGCTAGGAAAGAGGAAGTATTGCCTCAGTAGTGAAGTATCTTTAATGGGTGGGTTATTTCACTGCAAAATCTGATGCCCATCTGCACAGAAACTGGGTGCATTCCCATGCATGCGCCTTACTACACACGTATATATGCTTGCATGTGTATTAGCATGAACGCCATGGAAAATATTTCCAGCAAAATTTTTAAACATTGTAAATTCAAGACCTTATTATGCTGGCTTCTATTAAAATTTTTCTTAGAAGGTGTTAGTCTAACTCTTGCCACTGGCCACACTTCTGATAAAAGTTAAGCTTTCATAATTTTGCAGTGAGAATTTTTACCCGAACAAAAATCAATTTTTGCAATAAGTCAACATACAAACCCTGCCACACCCTCCACATGGTTTTGGTGTGTTTCAGTGTGGAAGAGTTTGACTCCTAATATTTTTCAGAATTGCAAATTTCCATTTCTCTGTTTTAAAGGAAGAGTGGGATGCAACTTGGATTTCAGTAGGTCAACTATCCCCAAATTCCTTTCCTTGCGCTACTAATATTGCATACCTGACGGGAGCAAAGAAAGCAAGGTGATTTACTCAACAATGAGTGCCACCCTTCTTTGGGTCAGGTTTTCTCATGGCAATACATGGAAAAGACCTTTGCAAACTCTGATCTGGCTTCTGCCCTGAGGTAAACACTGTCAGACAGAACACAGGCAGACAAACATTGCTGCTACTGCTATGCTGCCCAGAACACCCAAGGCTGACATGTACTGACATTGGCACTAGAAAATAATTTTAAATGCTAGATTGTAATATGAAAATCTGTAGAACAATGTAGATTGGAAAAGCCGTGTACCACTATATTTCACTGAGTTTCATTAGTGTAATTCAAATAAGTTTATTTTACGAATCCCCTGCTGACTCTGGGAGAGTGGTTTATAGCTGAAAAACTCCTCAAAATGTTTTGCAAAAGATCTTTCCCTTTACTGCTCAAAATTGTTATTTTCAAGAGAACAAACTGTTTTATGTTTAATGCAAAAATTTAACACCAAGATCAAACCTTGTGAATTACTTGACTGCTCTTCCCTGCACTAAACTTCAGTGAACAGATACAACTCAGGGGACTTAAAACCAGCAAAGAACATCTGGCTTTTGGTGCTAACAAAATGAGACTTAACTTTTTTTTTCTTGGTTTGGAAAGAAAAAAGGCTCATAAAATACTTTGGCTTTGTTATTCCTATTTCTACAGATCTTCAAAGAAACAAAAAAAGTTTTGAGCAATAACCGAAGAGAAAAAAATGGCACAAAATGTAAATTAAATACCAAATTGAGAAAGCATCCATATTTTGAAGACTATTTCAGTATACATTTGAATTTAAATGCAGGCAAAATACTGTCCTGAACTACAGTGATAATGAGCAAGTATTTAGCTGAGTGCATAAACAGGCCCAAAGGCAGGAAGCTGAAGAAATTACATGGTGAAGGGGTAATAGTTAATCTTTTAATTAATATTTAAATCAATTAGTCCCCAACATCTACAACAATAAATTGAGAAAGTAACTATTTCTGCTAGGATTCTGTTAGGGTTTCCCCATACTCGTTAATTTCTGTTCTGTGATATCAGTATCAATACTTATGCTCATTGGCATTGCATAAATTTTGTACCAATCTAATGAGTCACTCTGCATAGACAGAGCTTTAATTAAAAGTGGCATTGAGTATGAAAGGGTGTAGTTTCACTCCCAGTTGTACCAGTCAGCCCAAAAAAAACTGGTGTGTTCAAGGAATCTGGCACCAAGGAGGAAGCACCAAAAGTATTTTCACAGAAGGAAAGAAGATGCATGTTCTTACAGTGGTGGAAAATTGAGGTTGAAAAGTAAGAAGTTTTAGATCGATGAAAATGGATGAATGGAAATGGATCGAAGAAAACAGATGTTTCATTCCCTTAACTCTGGCCTGCCCTGTGCATACGTATTTGTATACATCTGATGCAAGGCTTTCAGTTTTCTGAAGAATTAACAGTAGCATAAGAATCATTTTCACCATCATTATTCAATAGTAATGGCAACTATAGAGTAGTACTGAGGAGCCTGAATCATAGTCCACAAATCTTTGTCATCAATGCCATAGAAATACAAGGCTGAAGGAGAATCAATGCGTCAGGGAGAGTGCATCTCCTCCATAGTTCTCCTAACTCATTTTCACATCAAGGGACACCTTGGCCTAATGACGATGATGCTTTTTCCTGGTGTTAAAATCAAGACTCAAACACCATTAGAAGGAAAAAGGGATTTTACCTTTGTATTTATTTTAAGGATCCTTAGGTGCACACATCCAGATGGAAGGCACCGAAATGCACACTGCAATGCACACCCACAACAGATTGAGTATAACATTATAGGTCTTACTAATTAGCATATCTATCAAAGATTCCCCTATGAGAGGCTCGAGTGAGCCCCCCTCCCCAAGGAGCCTTCCCCTGGATGGTTCTATCTTAGTTTACAGAATGTGTTCTGGAGAGGACCTTGGGGTCTGGGGCAGACTGATCCCTAGCTACGAAGCTTCTAAAATGTTTGGTCTCCTAGCTTGACAAACAAGTCCAAGAATGTAGTCTAAAAAACATTAAGAATAAAAAAGCTGTAAAAAGGTATATAGAAGGGGTATAAAAGAAAAGGCAAAAAATCATCATGGCATCAAAGATGACTATCAATATGGGGTTATTTTGAGTTCTGTGTTTAAGCAACTTACTGAAACATATGTTTGCTTTAAAATTAATTGAAAGCATAAGAACTTGGTTTATGCCAGTCAAATACTTGGATAATAATAATGTCTCTATTTGGAAAATTACTGCAAAAAAGGAAGTTCTGAAAAGCACTTACATCACTTACATCCTAATCCAAGTTGTACTGTCTGGGTGGACACTGCAAGGAGAGTGCTACTTTTCTTCCTTGGTGCTCTTAAACTCTACTGTTGAGCTCTGTGTTTGCTATGGGTGATTTGCCTGCAGGAGTCTTTCTGATAAAAATACTTGCAAAATGAGGCTGATAATTTCCTAAACTTCCTTCAAGTTCATATTCTACTGCTGCTTTCAGTTGTATAGATGAAAGCAGGGCAAGGTGCAATAAATCTGTGGACAGGAGGTTATCTGTTCAGTTATGAGTCTGGACATACACATCAGATTGCAGTGAAGGAAGAGAGGTAAAATTTAAATCTCAGAGCATCATTAGCTAGCATCCTAAAACTGAACTGATGAAAACAGAGGGTAACAGATCTGCACATAATGGGACATATTCCTTAGGCTAAAAATTTCAGCTTTTGTTTGCTGTATACAATGCCAGATTTGGCTGAACATGTGAGCTGGTTAGAATATAGCTGCAATAGTAACATCAGCATCCTCATTTTTGTAACTGGTGTCATGACTAAAAATGACAAGCAGTTGGCATTTCTGGCTCATGTCTCCTCTGCGAAGTGCCATTCTTTAGGAGGTCTGGTGCTGCTGTCAACCACATCCTTTGGGCTCTTCTAAATTTATTTTGTCTTGTGGAGAAAAAATCTTACATTTTTTGGTGGAAACATGACACTCATCTGCTATCCTGGAAATACCCATAGGCTCTGGCTGGCAAATGCATTATATTGAGACTAATGGATTTTGAAGAGGTAAGTTATCACTATTCTATGTTCTAGAGTACAGATTTTCACTCCACTGATTTTCAATATATGGAAAATTCAAATCCCGTTATTGCTTCACAAAGCTCCCCAAATGTGTCAGGTTCAAGGTGCAAGCACCAATACAAATTATTCCATCAAGTCTGAGGTAAAATGGGAAAATGGAGCACTTGGACCACTCGATGACTTTTGAGGGGTTTGTGGCCAAATTTTAGGGAGGCCAAGAAGTAGCAGACCTGGTTTGGTGGGAAATTCACGAGTTGCTCAGTTGCTTTTGCTATTTCCAAGAAACAGTGGTAACTCTGGGGGAATGCAGTCATGGTTACTTAGCACAGCCAGAGCCTTTCACTGGCATGTCGCCATCTCCGAAACTTTGCCAAAAGTCTGAAGGATCCAGTGATGACCACCAAGTGTCTGACAGGCCTTGGCAAGTTCTCCTAATTAACTTGAGAGCCCTTGCAGAGCTTCTGTGCCTCATAATAAGTGTACTCAACATTTAAAGCCATGTTGCGAAGCAGATCTCCTCTGTCCCCAAAGGGGTTCCCCTTAATCTCCTCAGCCCTGCCGAGACCTTCAGCTGGAGAAACTCTGGCAGAAGGCAAATGCTGCAAGGAATTTCTAATCCTCAGAGGGACTTGTGCAGGGGTCTGAGGCAGATCTGGTAGGTTAACAGTGTTTGTGAAGGCCCCAAGAGTAGCTTGGGAAAAGGGGGGGGAAAAAAAAAAGGAAAAGGCCAAAGTTTGGGTCCAGTTGTAGCAAGCAGGAGCCCAAGATATGCTAATTAACACCACTGCCATCAAGGATGTAATCTAATTTACATACTTGGTACTGAATAAATGCTTCCATATGGCAGAGTACCAGCATTTTTCCTTGACAACTTTATCAAGAAGCTAATGGAATTTGCATGCAAAAGAAACTTTTTCCAGCTTGACTAAAGACAACAAACCCAGTAAAAGAAGTGAGAGAAATGCAGAAGGAGAAGATCATGTTACAGTGAAGTAGATATTAGCAAGCTAAGAAACAGTGTTTTAAATATTTTGTTAATGGAGCAGAAGAAAAACTCAGAAATGCTCTGCAATGTTCCCCAAGTAACTTGTTTCCTCATCTTCTTGTCCCAACTAAATCCATGAAATGGCCTTACCTTGTTCATCCTGTACATCCACCACTGCCAACTTGAGGCAGATGCTCAAATGCTCAGGTGCCCAAAATGAGCCAGATGCTCAGATGCTGTACTATTGGACTTCCTGATGCGTGTAAGCCCACAAATCCATCCCTGCCTTCAGAGTCCTGGACTAGCACATGATTCACTGTGTGTGGCAGCAGAGCTCCCCATACTGCATGAGAGCACTGCAGACTGCCTCAACAGTCATGTCATCTTCCTGGTGCAGGCCATCTCTCTTAATCAAATTGGTTCCTCCAAAACTCTGTGCATACCTCCCATTCAGCTAGAGGAACCAACTTTATTGACCACGGCAGCTGTTGAAGATGGCCTCAGTGATGGGCCACACAATGGACCACACTGCTCTGAAGTGGCTCCATTTTTCTTTGGACTAAATTGGACCTCTGTGTTGGAAATGTTTGTCTGATCAATCACAAGCTGACCACCAAAGTGGCCACTGTGTTATCTCTGGGCATCAGAGGTCTTAGTCAAAGTCAACAGCGTGGTTTAGGAGTGAAGATCCTGATTCAGGGGGGCACTTTTCCCTAAGCATGAATGCCTTTCACACTGAAGCAGAAAGTGGTGGTTTGGGAAGATGTGAACTCACGTGGCCATATGCATTCTCCAGCCCTTCAGACACTTGCTGTCCTTCCCAAAGGGAAAGCAGAAAACATTAATGGTATGGTCCGAAAACATCCGCAAAGCAAATTCTGCCCCCATGGACTTTCCCAAAAGGGAATGCTCTCTGTTAGGAAGATGCTGGACTCTCTGGGATTTTCAACAGCCTCTTCTGTTGGGATCTTTGCCTGAAGCAAAGCTGCCTGAGAAAGGGCTACTCAATTTGCTGTGTAAGGCCGTTCACTATGGCCCCCCTAACCCAAGATATAGGACATGGCTGTCATTAAGTTATTCATAGTCTATGTGTAAGGGGTCAAGGATATGAACTTCACTCTCATATGTCCAATACATGCACAAACATGGTAACATACCCAAGCAAACCAAAGCCAGGACTAAATACCTAGCAGGTAGTACTGTAAGCTGAGCTGGGTTTAAATGTACCCTTTATAAGGAGCCCTACCCACTCTTTGCCAGATTCTAGTAATTTTCCCAACTGAAATGTAGTAAGAGTATTTATACAAGTGCTTAACCTTAGATATTTGTGTTCTCTAACTCAGATTCATGCTTGAACACATTGCTGGATGCACGCCAGGGCACAAGGCCCCTACTGAGGATCAAGCTTAGTCTAGTCATCATTCTCCTTTTTTACTCATTCTGATCTGCTGTGGAACAGATACTTCCATAATCTTCATGGAGCACCTGAGTTAAAGTCGCACGGCATTCTGCAGGTAGCCTTGCCTTGTCTAAGTTCTCTGTTTTTCTCAGAAAAGTCTTCGTAGCCAAAGGAGAACATAAACAGACTTATTCATATATGAAAGATCAAAATAAAAATTTAGTGTTAAAACTCAGGGACAATGGAAAATTTCTATATTGTTATAGATTTTAAGGAACAGAACCATGATTGGAGACTTGATTTTCAACTTTCCTTGTAGATTCCACCTTCAATAGTCTTTAAAAAATCTCATTTGTTGAAATAGTTGAAATTTCATTTCAAGTATGACTCCAATTAAGCAAAATTTTTGTGTTCCTTTTGTTCTGGTTGGTTGTTGTCATTGGTGTTGCGCAGTTACTGTGTGAATTCAGTTTAGTTTATGAATATTCCAGAAAGTAGCTCAAAATCTTCGTTGGAAATCAATATTTGCACTTTCAACTATTGAATAACTTAGTACTTTGTATTTTTAACATCAGTTCCGTGACAAAAATACGGAAGCTGAAGCAAAGCAATCCTGAATTTTTAGAATACTTCACTTCAAATGGATCATTCTGATGTTTTCTGAAGCAGTCATAATTTCTCTTTTGCAGGACTTAAATTTTTGTTTTATCTATCTTTTTCTCACAGAGGATAGATATGTTTAGGATGAAAAGGACTTCTACAATATTAGAAACTCTTTGTGAAAGGGAAATTCTGAAAATGGACTTTCTTTAAAATTCTTCTAGCAGGGCAGGACTAGAGCAGGAAAATTATAATGTGCCTGTCTATAGTAATTGGGGCCGATACAATCTGCCTTTCTACTGACCAGCGCAGGGTATTTTACTACCTAGTATTGATACATGCAATTCTTGACATATGTGAAAACTGGAGCGCTGGAATGTACCCTGTCACCAGATCCCTTTGGCAGCAGTGCCATGCAGTCATGAGTAGCACTCATCCCCTCTGCCACCTGCACCTGGATGGGACCCCTGCCCTGGCTAAGGCCAGTGAGGCCACTGAGTTTACCAGCCCAGATATCACTTGGAATTTTAAACAGTTTTCCATGCAGGAGCACCCTGAGTCAGCTGCTGTGGAGAGCTTTCAGCTTTGCTCCATGGACTCATCTTTAAGACTTCTGTGGAAATAAACGACTTGGGGTTGTAGCTGCAAGTGTTTGAAATGTGGGCGTGCACCAGTAAGGTAATGGCTGCCACTACAAGTCGCTGCAAAGTTTCCAAAACTCTTTGCCAAATACAGATATATTTGGTCTCCATCACTGATGTCTCTCTCCCATGCCTCCCGTTTCTGGCTGCTGGGACAAGGGTGCAGTCACAGGGGATGACAGGCTGCCTGGCTGCCTTCTCCTCAAGCATATGAAGACAGCGGCAAACCTGGCTGGTTCACTGGGACCTTTAGCCCATCAAAAGCTTTTTCCTGCTACAGGCAACTTCACCAAAGGTCATCTATTTCTCATTGCTAAAACTGGCCAAGAGAAATCTAAATGGCGCTTGGGAAAGCTGGAAATGCCATGCAAAATCCTGACACCAGGAGAGGGCTGTACTTGTATCCCCATCTTTCAGCAGAGGTCAATATTTTCTGTGGTAAAGGCAGCTTCTGCTCTGTAACCAGCACTCGCTGCCTCAAACCAGAGCTGAAGAAACATCATCTGTGCCAGCACGGCCCTTATTTCTTTCATATCCCCCTTGTCAACAGTTTGAAAATGAGATAGCTAATTTTGTGCCTGACAAGAAAGGACGGATCATTTTCTCAGATGCTGCTATCAGCAGAGTCAGTGCTGGTACACTCTCCGAGGGAGTCCCCAAACTACAGGTTACTGGCAGGCAGACAAACGCTCGCTGACAGCCATTTGTGACCAACTATGAAACACCATCTGCTGTAGTTGGAGGGAAGGAACATATCCAGCAAGTGATACCACTGTGAGAAATGATTTTGTGTGTTGACACACAGCAGTCTTTAGATAGCCCCAAAGAATAAGCCTATTTTGTTTTTCCAGATTTGTGTATGGGGAAAAGAAACATTTTCTCTTTTTGGGGGTCCGTGGGTGAGACGTCCTGGATCTATTTGTACTGGAGCCAGAAAAAGAAAGGGTTTGATATGTCTGTATTAACAGGTGTACTAAATACAACCATGAACTCAGCCAAATGCATCTTTAGCAATGTCACGTTGGGGGGTGAAGCACTATCTGAGAGCTAAAACACCCACTGGAGTGTGAATCTGCCACCAACTTGCTTGTGACATTGGGCAAGCCTCATCCCTTCTTTTAGGATTTGGCTCTCCGTTTTGAGGAACAGCAATAACATTTTTCTTCAAGTGAGTGTTGGAGGGCTAGGTAGTATTTCTTCAGACCTTTGAAATCCCTGGAAAATGGGAATAAATAAATTTTATTAAACTTCAGTGACTGTTGTCTGGTTCAGAGGCTGTTAAGTGGACAAACACAAATGCTTTGCCTTCAGGATGTGGAGGAAAAACAAACCACAATGAAACAAGACATTTTCAGACTTGTAAAGACATTCTTGAAAGATTAAGTGGCTCAAGTGCAAAAAAAGTACCCACATGTGTCCAAAATGCTGTCGAAAAGCAAAAGACTTCCCTTAGTAACTGACTCAGGCAGCAGATCCCAACAGCGTCAGGAGAAGGGATGCTCAGCTCCTTCACAGGGGGAAGGAATCTTACTTGCTCATTAACATAAATAAGGCATGCAGCCAAAGGCATATGCCAACTCTTCCCTCTATGGTCAGAGAACAAGGCTTTCATTTTTAAGAGTCTTAATAGTACTATGTCTCATGATTAAATAATGAGAGCTGGCATCCAAAGTATCTGAAGTTCAGCTGATCTTGCATTATCCTTCTAGGCCCTAGCAGACTATAAACCAGAATATTTTCAAGCAAAATATTCAGATGCAAAAATAAAAGACACATCTTAAAACTGAAGATCAGTCTTAAAGCAGAGGAATATCAAATTATTATGGCAGATTATCATCTTATTTCTTTGAATTCTAGCAAAATTTTTAAAAACTGGTACATATATGGATGATTTTGTATTTTTATGTGTGATTTTGTGTGTATATACACACACATAGATACATGTATGTTTTTCACACCACTTCTTTCTGACCTGGCCTGCATTTCTTTGAAATTGCAATGATAGTGATGTTTGTCATCAGAGGCTTACAAGGACATACATACTGTTTTACTGTAGAAATTCTTTCTGAAGGTTAACATAGAATGTCTGGATTCAATCTCTTTAGGCCCATATATATATCACATAAAATCAGCTATGGGAGGGCTCGATCCAGACCCTGTTGAAGTTGGAAATGCACTGTGTGCAGTGTCACCCAAACAGTAGGGTTTGGACTTCCCTCTGGCTCAGGACTGGACCCAGAGGTGGCCTGTGGAAGCCCAAACCCTGCACGTCCCCAAGGCAGATAGGAACAGAGACCAGAAGGGTGGCTGTAGCAGGGGCAGTGGAGGGGAGGCAAACCCACCTCCAGGGTCCAGCAGGCAAGGGGATGGGAGCACGGCCAGCCGGCTACAGGGGACGGGGAGAGAAAGTGGGATAGACAAGGGTTTTCAGGAAACCTTATTTATGATTTAAATATGCTGTCAGTGTGCCTGTGCGATATGAAAACCAAATCTAAACATTTGTCTGTAGAATCAGGTGATGACTGGCCCTCTACTGTCTCAAGGGGGGCAGGAAAATGGTCCGTGCACCTGCCACCTAATTCAGTTTAAAACCTGACACATTTACCAAGAGTGGGCTGGCATAATGAACTTCATTCATGCTGTCAGTGGAGTCAATAACTTATCCCCAACTGCTTTTGTCTCCCTGGCGGCAGTGCCTCTGATCGGGCTGAGGTACTTATTCAAGTAAAATTTATTTTCAATTGCAGGCCATAATACTACTGGCACAAGCCTTGCTTTGACAGAAGCTTTTGCTCAAGGCTAAACTATTGTTAAAGTTTGTGCCCATTGTCCAGGGTCTTTGATCTGTCAAAGCTGCTTAACAAGCTGGTTAAAAACTGTTTCAGATAACAGGTGTGTCCTTTGAGGATGCAGGGCCATTTTTCAACTTCTTTAAAAGACTAGTCCAGTAGCTGACTAAAATTTACATGCTGGTTGGTGGTGATATATGTAAAGCACTTTTAAAGCAAGAAATTCAATTTAGGGGTTTATTTCCCTGAAGTTCCTTGTAGTTTGTTGTTGGTTTTGTTTTGTTTTGTGGTTTAGGGTTTGGGGTATTTTTCCTGAGGAAGTAAAAAGATTTACAAGGTGTTTCTCTGTGGCCTTGGAAGTATTTAGTGGAAAAGTGATTGAGGTGCTAAATCTACCAGTGGCACTACAATGGCACCCAGTCACAGTAAAGCAGTGTTTGAAGCAGCAAGCACCGGTGAACACAGCTAGGACAAAGCTTACGA
Organism: Corvus brachyrhynchos; assembly: GCF_000691975.1. Classification (NCBI taxonomy): domain Eukaryota; kingdom Metazoa; phylum Chordata; class Aves; order Passeriformes; family Corvidae; genus Corvus; species Corvus brachyrhynchos. The sequence continues at coordinate 2,103,774 of NW_008238632.1, forward strand.
TGGAGAGGAGCGAAAGTGGGATCACATGGGGCAGGCTTTGCTGGGGTAAGCTCAGTAGGGGGACACACTTCCCTCCAAGCCAAAGCTTGCTTCAGTGCAACTGTGCTGCTCCAGCCCAACCCTGCCCCACCGCTGGCCCCTGGATCTGCTACCAGCTCTGAGAGCCTGTAGCATGGTTAGCCTCTACAGGATCTGCTCTTGCTACGTAGAAAGCCCAATTTCCGGGGGAAGATCCCCATCATATCTTGAGTCCCCACTGTATAAGCCCAGCCATTCATACATGGCCAATGGCCTGAAAAAAATTTCCTTTGAATGGTCCATATGTCAGCTATATTCTTCAGAACGTGCAAAAAATGGTTCCTCCCCTTCACATATGTTTTAAAACACTACTGAGGTCCTGAGGGATTTAACCAGTTTTAACCCAACCTAGTTGGTTTTGTTTTTCGTGAAAAAAAAAAATCAAAAAAACATGTCCATGGTCATTCTGAAATACATGGGGCTGGCCTAAAAGTTTAGGGAAAAGGAAGGAAAACTCACTGTATGTGCACTGTGTGTGTTAGAGAGGGTGTGGAAGGAAGAGAGAATAAGCATCTTCAGGAATGGTTTTCCCCCTCTTCGGATCAATACCACCTAGTTGTGGAGCTGCTGCTACTGGGATTTTTGTCCAGACCAAGAATTTCTGTGCCTTTCCAAGTTCCAGTTGAGCACATAACCAGAGCAACCAATCAGTCATGACTTCCAAACCTGTGTGTTTCTGCAAAGCCTTGTCAGAGGCCGAGGAGGGAACTGATGTCAGCACTGGAGTTAGAGGTGTCTCATACTACCCCAGCCTGCTGACTGCAGGTTACTGCACAGGTACCCCAACTTCTCCACAGATGTACAGAGGATGCAGAGCCCCTGGAAGGTTCACTTGCAGCTCTGGCCAGGCAGCTTTGGTTGTACAGTATATCAAGCATCTCTTTACAGGCAGGCACTGCAGTCCCCAGTGCTGGTGGGCTGCAGGGTCTCCCCAGGAGGGAGCTGACCAGAGGAGGGGCAGACAGCATCCTCACAGCTGGGGGCAGATCATGGATAAAACATGGTGTTTAGGAAACACCTGCCCATCTTTGACCTGCAGGAAATAAGCACTTTCAGACAGGGAGGGCACGGTCATCTTCAACAGAAAAAAAGAGCTGAAAGCTCCCCTTACACAGCAGGAAAGCTCTGAGACATATTCTCCTCCTTCCCCTGAGCTGCACCCAGCAGCTCCCCTTGCTGGAGAAGCTTGTGTACCTTGAGAGATGAGCATGACAAGCTGAAATAACTTTGCTTAAAAAGTGAGCCTGCTTCCTAGGCATATTTTTCTCAAACAATCCCATCTGAACCAAAAATCTGTCATCAGCTTTTTAGTTCAAGGAAGCTGGTGAATAAAACAAGCACTTTGTCAAATGTAGTAGTTTTGTGAACATCCCTAAACTGAATCAAGAACGAGAGTGAAAAAGCAAAGCTTTTCGAATACCACTCAGCTATGCTCACCATTAGGATCATCACAACTGTTCCAAGATTACTTTGGCATGTGTCTGTGCCATCGATTGGCTTCAGAGGTATGTTTAGAGCAATTCATTTTCAGCATTCAAATGTAGCCAGAAAGATGTGAGATGGAGAACAAATTCCTGTTGTAAGGCTGCCACTCAACTATGGGCCTCTAAGCAAAGCTGTCCATGACTTTACTGGATGAAGCATCAGCTGCTACATCAGCTACAACTTGTTTTCAGCACCCCAGTGACCAAGTCCATGTCTATGGGCAGGTTAAAGGTCTCTCAGTGAGGTAAAGACCTGTTATTGACCAGACACACTAAGGCAAGTTTTTGCCTTCTCTGTAATCTAGATTAAAACATTTTCTTCTCTGTGAAGAGGAATGTAGAGAAATCTCCTAGTCTCACCTCTTTTCTACATTTTTTCTGATGTAAATTATTAAATGTGATTGGTTTTTAAAGCTGATTTTCCCTTACCTGTTACAATCAGTGGGGTACCTTCAATGCTGTGTTGAAGCATAGAGTAAGTCCCTGTTGTGATCTCTCCAGTGAGAAGAGTATCACAGTTGTGAACAAGGGGAATTGACTAACAGCAGACACTTCTGGGGAAAATGTGAAAATTATATATAAGGTAGCCCAAGGACTCCAAACCACTTAAACATTACAGCCCTCTTTAATATTACTATATAATAATAATAATTGTGACTTGCAAAGTAAATTAAGAAAATCTACGAAGTGGCGAATGTCCAGTGAGACCACCAGACTATTACAGGAGGGTATCTGTAGCTATTATTTGTCACTAGCTGTTATTTATATTGCACATGATTCAACAGATGGTCAGGCAGATGCAATGGCAAGGTGAGACAGCCACAGCAGAGAAGGCTGGAATAGAAGACGCTGCAGCTGGAGGAAGAGGGCTGCCCATGGAGAGAGATGGATGGAGCTGGTGGTCGGGTGAGGGGATGAGCAGGAGATATTCAAGCGACTGAACCTGACAGTCTCAAAGAAAGGGTCACCTGCTGACTGTGGGGCCCCACAAGATGTGGGACATACTGGGGTCTTCATGGGGGCATGCCAGGCAAAGGAGCCTGCCCCAATATGACCAAGAGAGAAGGAACTGAAATGCTGATACTGCATTTACAGGAGAACTGTCCTTCTGCTGGATTGCTGGAAACAAGTTAACCCCAGATATCTCAGGTAAAATACACACGGGCAGAAGTGAAGAAGCAATCAGTGTTGATCTGATTCAGGGTATTTAGTTAGTGCTGGCTTTCTCAGTAGGCAGGATTTGGGGCAGAAACCTTGGACACCAAGACACTGTAAAAAACTGCTGTGACCCAAAAGCATGGATGGAGTGTTGCCAAACTGATGAAATGCACCAGTGGGAAGAAAAAAACCCACTGCAATATTTTAGGAAACACAATAAAAAAGAAAAAAGTAAAGTTTTCTCTTTGGATTATTGCTTTGCATTAGTAAGTTGAAATATGCTGAAACAAGTGAAGGATGGGGCACTAAGTACAGCTTGCCTGGTCTAAGCAGGTGGAAGGAAGAGACTAGTCCCAGGGGAAAGCCCTAAGCTTCTCATTCAGCTTGTGTCTGGAACCACTTTCCCACAAGGTATATGATCCCTACATAGCAGAAAGCAAAATCTCTGTGCTTTCCCCAGCTGCTCACAAATTTGGGAGTGGATTCATTTTTCTTGGTGGAGATTTGATGATAGGTGAGGAAGGGCTGTCTCCAGACATATGAAGAATTCTGATACTGAGGGCTATTTTATGTCTATGTGTCATATTTATGAACTGAAAAAGTGGCTGTGAAATGTGCGCCCGTACTGCCATGGCCATCTTTTGCCGCAAATTGATGTGAAACCTGGAAGGGAAGAAGGATTTCTTGCACATGGCGCAAAAGTAGAAATAGACGTTCTTCACAGCTTCATAGTTCAATAAACCAATCATGCACAACTGGGAAAAGCTAAGCATGGAAAGCCAAAAAGTAATGGAAAAAAATCAAATATTGGGGACCTTGATCAGTTAATAGTTCTGATAAATCTCTCACTTCACAAAGAAAATGTATTCTCCTGGTAATGTGGAGAGAAAGACAGACAGAGATGACAACAAGGGCAAAAGGTTTTGTAAGGGAAAAAGACTCTCAGACTGACGACATCTATACAAAACATGCCTGTGACCATTACCTAGTTCTGAAGCCAACTGGCACAGACTGGCATGTGTCCACATTATTAAATTCTTGCTTTCCAGGCAGTGTGGCTGAACACAAATTGCCTGCTGGGATTGGCCTTTGGCCTATGCTATCCCCAAACCATGCCTGGGAAATGTTCAGGAGAATGCTAGCTGCCTGGAGCCAAAACATGCCAGGAACTGTTGTAACAATTTGACTCTATAAATAATTGAGCTACACTGCCTGAGAACATTATGTAGCACTGGTTAATTTACTAGGAGAGATGAAGTCCATGATCCTAGCTTGGAATGGAACTCTTGGACATCTTATATATGAACCCTGAGAAATGGAAAATCCTGAAGTACCCAACAGACACAAGAGAGTGCTGATGTGAGAGAGGCAGGCATCCACAACTGCACCTAAATCGAGTAAGAAAAAGCTCATATCCTGGCAGAAGTAATGGAAGCATGGAGTAGTGAGGATGTACATCTACACCTCTGGGAAGGGCAAATGGACTGTGCTGGAGCATCTATGGGAAAACAAACTATGGAAAGGAAGATCCTGAAGCTTTGAAAAGACTGTGTTCAAGTGCTTTTGCAGAGCATACCTCATCCTGCTTCAAAACTGAACACAACTAAACTTCCTAAAGATGGTCAGTGAGAAAGAAAAAGGGGTACATGCCCTGCTTACAGTATGGTCTCAAGGCAACAAGGAGCAGGTGGCCCAGAGGGCTGGTATGGGCTGGACCCTGCTCAGGAAGCACCCTCCAAAACACACAGAGCCTGTTGGACCTGACCACACCTGAGGGTTGGCTGGGCTACAGCCACCTCAGCGGCCATGGTCACAGCAGTCATTTAGAGAAGCACGCTGAGGGAAGGGGAGGCAGGGCAGGCAGCACATGCCAGGCTCCTAGGAAGTCTGCAGACCACTCCTGCAGGGCAGCAGGGACTCAGCTTGACCCATCCGTAGGCACCAAACGGCTGCCCCACAGTAACCGCTCTCATTTATTCCCTGCAAACACCGCATGGATGTGTCGAGACTTCAGTGACAGAGGTCTGGAAACTACTGCATCCACCTCCCATGGAAATGAAACCTTCAGACCCTCCTAGTTTAGGTCCTTTGCCAATTTATGAGACTCAGAGGTGTTCAGACCCTGGTAGCAGTCTGGGCCTTTGCATGGAGTTACCCACAAGGTTCCCATGGTTTCTAGCCCTGGCAGGTCTGTGTCTGGTATATTTGTAGCCCGCTTAAGTATCAGCACTTACATGGAGTGGTGTCAAACTCAATTCTCATTGTGCTCATGCAAACCATCATCCCGCCCATGACCACCACAGTCGTGACTAATTTCTATCACTGTCACTTGCAGTTTTAGGAGGAAAGCCGAGTGCTGAAGCTGGGGATAGAAGCTCTCCCAGTGAATGTTTCAAGCTGCCTTTCTCCTAGTGCTTGGAAATTCACTTGCTGTGTGAAGATCTGAGAGCACGGGCCACAGAATCCACCATAGCCAATTCCTCTGCAAAGCACGAGGTAGGGCAGCATAAGGGACAAGCTGCATTTTTAGTTGTCTACTTCCTGCATGACACTTAACAGATCTTTGTTTATCAACAAAAACAAAGTCTGGAAAGAGGATGTTTGTGTGGTCACATTATTTTTCTTCCTCTAACCTCGTGGATGAGGGTTTGCAACTCCCTCAGGTCAAAGGTCAGATTTTGTAAAAATACATTTTTAGTTGTGAAACCTTTCACTGCTTTTTAAAAAAAACAAATGAAATCTCATGTTTTTCAGAGAACCACCTAACAATTTACAGCTGGAACACAGCAAAATAGCATCTGGTTCATGGTAGTCAGAGCCACTGGGTAGAAAACAATTAAAATAAAAGTAAAATATATAAAAAAAGAAAAAAGCACACACATCCTAAAAAAAAGCCCACAGAAATATGCAGAAAAGTAATTAAGTATTGTCAAAGACAGAATCTATTTTTTTAACACAAACATCAACTTCCTTTCGTGAATAATTTGTAAAATGTTTCCTCTGGTGGTGTGACTAAGGCACTATTGCATCCTCATGTACATCCCTAACATGGGAGAGGGTTTTCTGGAGGTGATAAATGCAATCAGAGACCGCAGCTCCTTTCCTCCCCTGTTTTGTGGAGACTCCACTATCTCTGTCTTAAAAATTGAATCTTACCCGCTCTTATTAGCTTACAAGGCATCATGACAAGGCCCTGTGCAAATATCTTGTTTTTAAAGGGACCCATTCATTTTTAAGTTGTGGGTCTCTACAAATCATCTTCATCCTAAATACTAAATCACTGCATTTCTTGTAGTTTTTCTTGTAGCCCCTCATGCTGCTCTGCCAGGTAATTTTCAAGAGGTATGTGTCAGCAGCCACAACACTTTGGGAAAAAACAAACAAACATAAAAATATTGAACTAAAATATAGATCTACAGTTTTTTTACCAAGGCTATATAGAACCCTGTCCTGAACCTACAACAGCTTCAGAGACTTGGGGGACCTAGGCATAGATTTTGGTCACATAGCCTCAACTAATGATGCTAATTTTTAAGAAGTTTTGCCCATCAGCCAAACTTTGCTCTTCTCCAGCTGCACTGTGCTTATTTACGTGCCTACTTCAATGTAATATCAAGCAAAAAGGGTTTGTTTCAACTTCAGAAGAGACAAATGAAGGGCATGAGAAAGAATATTTATTGAGGTAAGCAGGCTACCAGCACTTTCGTTCACCATTCTGGTGTCTTCAGTTCAGTGTCTCCAACTCAGCAGTTTTTGGATGCTGAGCAGTTGTTGGATGGGAGCACAGATACGGATACAGCTCCTTCAAAAATTGTATCACATCCCTGATGTGATGGAAGATGGGTAAGTCCTTTTCGTTTTATTCATTTGACCCTAAAATCTTTTATAGTTTTAATCTAACTGATCATTTGAAAAAACAGAGAACACAAAATTATCAACAATTAAACAACAATTAAGTTTCTTTTAAAAAGGGTTAAGCAACTGGGGGAAGATCCTTCTGTGAATATTGGGGTGGTTTGGGGTTTTTTCTCTTTGGTTAAAGTGTAGCATTTTGGTCAAAGATTCCAATATGCAGATTTTTTTGGAGACCATTTTGTTCTTACTCTGTTTCCCTGTTCAAAATACATTAAGCTGGAACTTAGGGACGTGGTTTAGTGGTGAACTTGGCAGTGTTAGATTTATGATTGGACTCAGTGGTCTTAAAGTTCTTTTACAACTTAAATTTTTCTATAATTCTGTGATTGTAAGGCTCAGTTCAGCCATTTAAACATAGGTATTTCCTGCCTCTGAGATGCCCGAGGACGTCTCACCTGACCTGTTCTGCTGGTCCAGTAAAATGTGAAGGTTCAGC
>NW_008238632.1:2110866-2112236 GCF_000691975.1 Corvus brachyrhynchos
TCTAATGCACCAAAAACAAAGCAACAAACTCAAATCCTTCACTTTCACAGAACTTTGGTGAAAAATGTTTGCTTATATTTTAGTATTTATCTTGTACTTAGCTACTAGTTGGCTACTTCTGTTTCAGACCTGAGAAGGGGTTTGTGTGCCCCCAAAGTGCCTATTTCCCCCCTCAGTCTTGCCCCTTTGTTTTCCCTGGCAGCAGCACGATGTCATCTTGTGACAGCACTTTCCAGCTCAAATCCACACCTGCCTGCTTCTGCAGGAGAGAAAATGGGGGTTCAAAGAATAGAAAATACAAAATTTAAAAATTTGGATAGGCACAAGTAAGAAAACACAAAAGAAAGTTGAAAGGAGGCAGAGCAAGACATACATTTCAAGAGACCTAATAAACTCATTATTAGTTTTGCTTGGAGAGTAGGGCCCCAATCAGGGCAGCTGGGCAGGCAGACGAAGTCTGGACCTGGGGCAAGGGGTAGCAACCTATTAAAAAAAAATTACTCTTTTTTTTTCCCGTTTCTTTTTTTTTTCCCCTCTGTGACTTCAAAGAAAAACTATTTGCTCATTTGGTAATAACTGATGGGAACTGTGAATTACTGAGCAAGGCCCCCAGCCTGGTGTTTATCTCCTCGCCAATAAATCTCTAAACTGAAGCAATGAAGCTAAGTACTGCTGCTATTTCTGCATTTTATTTCCATATTAATCAAAACACAAGCCTACTCCCACCTCTTCCCTGGCTCCATGTAGCTGGAGAAGAGGCATGAGGGGACTGTCTGGGTTGGGCTTGTCAGGTGGGGGGTCTGATGGGATGGGAAGAATGGGGGAGAAAAGAAACCCCACAACTTAGAGAGTTGAATATCAGTGCCTGGGGTTTTGGCTTCAAATTTGTGGCAGACCCCTGGAGGCAGAGGCAGTGGGGTCCTCCCCCATGGGAACTAGGAAGCACTGGGAAGGGAGGGCTCGTAACCTTCCCCTGAGACAAGGAGCAGTATCTGTCTTCTCCACGGCACGGCTGTGCCAGGACCCAGCAGTCAGCAAGGGGATGTACAGTGAAAATGAATGGTGTCCATCCACCTCTGATATATATTCATATTTATATTTATATTCATATTTATATATTTGTAAGTGTGTGTACATGTATTTTATATATGTACATGCAGACATTACTTATTTTAACGGAAGGAATTTCCTGAGAGCACCAAGCTCTCCTCATGTATCCCAGAAGCTGGCCGTCCTGTGCCATAGCAAACCACGCCGTGCCGTGCTCATGCCGTGCTCCCCACAGCCCAATCAGCGGGCAGGGACGAGCCCAGAGGGTGGACGCTGCCAGGCTCTGCCACCATCGGATCTTTCCTGCTTTCCTATTTCTA
>NW_008238632.1:2112434-2112727 GCF_000691975.1 Corvus brachyrhynchos
GGGAAGGGAAGGGAAGGGAAGGGAAGGGAAGGGAAGGGAAGGGAAGGGAAAAAGCATGAGGTGGCCTGTGCACCGTCCCCCCACCTTTGCCCCGCAGCTGGAAAACAGCCTGGCACTACAGGGGAATGCGGGCCAGAACCCGGAATGTCTGTGTGTGGCTGAGTGGGGATCAGATGTCCCCAAAGAGCGCTTTTGCTGAGGCAAGGCACTCTCCGTCCCCAGGACCGAAGGGGCCGAGCGACAGAGATTCTTTGGGGCGAGGCGGCACCGCCGGGGGGGGCGGCGGGGGGCGG
>NW_008238632.1:2113379-2115917 GCF_000691975.1 Corvus brachyrhynchos
GGCGGGGCGGGTGCGCCCCCCCAGCCTCTCTCCCCGGGACGGCGGGGAGGGTCCGCGCCCTGCACAGAGCCCGGAGCTCAGCTCCCACCGCCCCTGGGGGTCACCCCACGGGCCCTTCCCCGACGACAGCCCTCACTGGTGCACACCATGGTCACCTCCCGGTCTTGCGCCCCCTCGCCGGGCAGTGCCGGACTCTCCGATACGGAAAGACCCTCCCTCATGCCTGAGGCCGGAGCGGGACGGAAGGCAGGGAGGAAGGGAGGGAGGAAGGGAGGGAGGAAGGGAGGAAGGCAGGCAGGGAGGGAGGGAGGCAGGGAGGGAGCTGAGTCAATGCCCAGCGTTGTTGGATGTCTGTCTGTGCTCGGAACGCTGGCGTTGCCAAGGATTAGCTCAGTGCTCTGCCTTGGCAGCCGCTGCTCAGAGAGGCAGGCAGGCAGGCAGGCAGGAAGGCAGGAAGGCAGGAAGGAAGGAAGGGGACTGCAACATCTCTTGATCATCTTGCTGAATTATTGTAAGGATTTACTTCAGGGGGTGACTTTTTTACAACGTGATTTGTTAGTTCATGTTTTCGGGGAAAATACACATTCTTTTCATTTTCAAACATTTGTGTATGCGTGCCTATGTCTTAACGCTGGCTCGGGTGCTGCAGTAGTGCAATCTGCTCACCAGCACGGATCACCCACAGGTGCCTTTCTGAAAGCTGTTTGGCATTTCGGTTTAAATGCCCCATCCATCCTTCCTCTGTCACTGCTCAACTTACGACTCAGGGGGAGTCGCCTTCTCCTGTTTCTTCGGGTCCCTCCCGGATATCCCCTTTCGCAGAAGGCAGGGGGCCGGGGTTGGCCGGGGGATGCCGGACCGCGCTCCCCTGTGCCGAGCCGCAGGGCGCTGGTAGGTGCCAGCCGCGCTCATCTCCACGGAGAACAGCCCCCCGCCGGAGCAGGACTGCCTTTCCCAGCTCTGTCCATCCTACCATTTCCCTCCCGAATAAAGGACTGAAAGCTGGATCTCAAAAAAAAAAAAAAAAAGTTACTGCCCATAGACGTCCCAGCGCCCCTCCCCAGCCCCTGCCCGCGGCCCGTCCTCCCGAGCCTGGCGCTGTCTGCGGGACTGGCCATCGGCTGGTGAATTCCTGACTGCTCCCAGCCCGCTGGGAAGCTGCCGGATCCTGCCCGGCAGCTCTCACACACCGGAGGGCATCAGGTTCGTGGCTGCTTCCGAGGAGGAGCTGTGCCGGCCTCCTCCAGCTGCGCCCGGGAAGTCCTGGCGAAACCCGAAGCAATCAACACGGAGCCTTTTCTCAGCTTCCAGTCCCGGACAAAAGCGAAACAGGCAGCATGGAATTAATTTTTTACTTTATTTGGAAATCTCATCCAGAAACACTGGTCAATAATAAATATATCGATAGTTATTATCAAGAATATATAAAAAATAAAGACATGGTGGTGTCTTTGAGGCCCCAACCGAAAACAAACAAACAAACGAACGAAATGAATAATAACATCATTTCAAGCAAACTCCCAGGAAAATATATCGAAAAGGAAATAAACAGCAACAAAGCTTCCGATTTAGTTATCAAATCACGGATCTGGCAGGAGCTGACCCCGCATGCAAACCCAAACCCCAGCAAAGGGAAAAAAAATAAAATGTTAAAATTTTTTTTCAAATTAAAAAAAAAAAAAAAAAAAAAAAGCAGCGAACACGAATAAACCCAAAGCCAATAGAAATAAGTACGCCAGCCAGCTGAACCAGGACACTTCATTGAGAGCAGGAGATGGGAGATTTGACAAAACAGATCCGCAGGAGGGTTGTGCTATGTTTTGCACGATTTTCCTGTTTTTGGTTTATTTATTTTTTTCTTTTTTCTTCACAGAGTGAAGAAGAAAAACTACCGCAAACAAAACCGCATCACAACCAAATCTGTAAAAACAAAGCAAACAAACCAAAAAAACCCCACCAAACCACAAAAACCCCAAGCCATAAACCACACTCGAAAACTTTAGTGAATTCCCTCGGAAGTCCCTGTTGCCAGGGGAGCCGCCTGTGGTCGGTCCCCACGGGTGACAAGCTGGGGTGGAAAGCATGCATGCACTCTCTGGTCTACCTTGGGCTGCCGCTGCGCTGCCGCAGTCAGGTTTGGAGCGGGAAATTTCGGAGGTGTCGCCGTGCGAAGGGAAAGAAAGGAAAAGCCCAGGAAAAAAAGGGAAAAAAGCCCCAAACCGATTTCATCGTCTCTTGGTAGCTGTGAACACTACAATGACAACCATGTCTTTTTTTTTTTTTTTCCCTTTTACATACATTTTAAGGAATCATTTACACGTGATTACCATCAGCGGCATTATTATTATTATTATCATTATTATTATTATTATTATTATTATTATCATTCTGTTTACAACAGGGACTTTTTTTCCAGTTTAGTATAATAAGAAAACATCGCCCGCGGAGCCGGGTAGAACATTACCTTTGCAAGGTCCTTACTACACTAATCCCATGTTACAGGGGCTTGGCGGGCGGGGGCAGCGGGGGCAGGTCCGT
>NW_008238632.1:2116255-2117364 GCF_000691975.1 Corvus brachyrhynchos
CCCGGCAGAGTGTCCCACCGTGCCGCAGTGAAAGGCCGAGTGGTGTCCCCCGTAGATTTCCCCAACTAGCCTCTTCATCTCCTCCAGGGAGCTGGTGAGCATCAGGATATAGTTTCTGGCTAGCAGGAGGGTGGCGATTTTGGAGAGTTTTCTCACAGAAGGTCCATGAGCGTAGGGCATCACCTCCCGCAGTCCGTCCATGGCGAGGTTGAGGTCGTGCATCCTCTTACGCTCCCGGCCGTTGATCTTCAGCCTCAGCTGCTGCAGGTCCTGCTCCGAAAGCTGCTTCTTGATTTTGTACTTGCTGCCTTCCCCTCCGGCCTTGGAACCGTTCCTGGTGAGGCCTTCCCCAGACATCTTCTGCACCAGATCGTTCTGGGTGGAGGAGACAGAGTTGAGCCGGCTGTCTTGGTGGTGGTGATGGTGGTGGTGGTGGTCTCTCAGGTACATCTCATCCATGTCTGGCGAGGAAGCTCTGCTGGAGACAGAGCTGGAGTCAGAATTCATTGTATTCAGGCTTCTGAGCAAGAAACTCTTCCCTGCTCTGGAGGTGGCGGAACAAGACAACTCTTCTTCAAAAAGCAACAAAAACAAAACGAAAAAGAAATAAATGGACGTCAGGGTCTGCCAGCGAAGGGCTGGAAATGCTGGAGGAAGAGGGAAAAAGCCCCTCAGCTCCCTCTCTCTCCAATGTCTCCTCTCTCTCGCTCCACCCGGTTACTCAGCCTGTTTACAGGATGGCTAGTTAGTGTATGCTTGGACTAACCTCAGCCTGAAAAAGAGGGGCTTTTATAGAGCTGCAGCAGAGAGCAGAGACAAAAGGAGCCCTCCTATGTATAATGGTCTAGTTAGGATGACGTGCCATTATTCAGGGCGGTGCGCTTTGACTGTCCCATTTAGCAAGGACCCCTATTCATATTCATTGTGGTGCCACCCGGGACACCTCAGCCACGGACCATCAGGAGTCAAGGAGACACAAAACCCCTCTGATTGACACCGCACACTCATCGCTCCGTGTGAGCGCCTTCTCCTCCCCCTGCCTCCTCATTTCCAATATAAAACCTCATCCCGTCTACAGTAGGGAGGCAGGGGGCTGCAAGGGGCTGAGC
>NW_008238632.1:2117897-2120129 GCF_000691975.1 Corvus brachyrhynchos
AGCCAGCTCGGGGGGCAGCGCTGCAAACATCCCCAGGCGTTCGCGCCAGTAAGTAGATGGGTCCCGGGCACCGCCGCAGCCGGCGGCGGAGCGGGGAAGGGAGGAGGGTGCGTGGGGCCGGGATGGTGGGGACTTGACCGGGCAAGGCGGGCGGGGCACCTGAGCAGGTGTCGCCACCTTAGCTCTCGGCCGAGCCCCGTGTCTGCCTCTGCCCCGGGTGCGGACTGAGCCGGCGTGGCCGCCTGCGGGGTCTGCCGGGCTGGAGAGGTGAGAATCTCCCTGCGGGGACGGCGGCAGGAGCAGTCTCCGCGTCCGGGGAAGGGCGTGTGGTCGTCCACAGGATCTTCCCAGCCCCCGGTGGTGCGTACGCGATGAGTGCGGGGCTGTCAGACCGGACGGGACGGGAGCCACCCGCGGCACCCGTGGAACTCCCGAAGCCGACCCTGGTGCCCCGCTCTCTCGGGGGAAACCGACGGGCTGAGCGTCCACCTTCTAAAAGATGCTCAGGGCCCGGAAGAAATGTTGGCAGGACCTCGTTCCTCCATAGTGTCCGGGCCCCGAGGAGGGCGAAGGGTCAGGAAAAGAGGGATATTTTCATCCGATTGAGTTTAACTGTGGTTAATCTGCTGAGCAAAATTAAAGCCTTCTGATTCTAACACTGTCAGTAAATCCTGCGGTGAGAAGAAAAGAAAAGAAAAGAAAAGAAAGAAAAGAAAAGAAAAGAAAAGAAAAGAAAAGAAAAGAAAAGAAAAGAAAAGAAAAGAAAAGAAAAGAAAAGAAAAGAAAAGAAAAGAAAAGAAAAGAAAAGAAAAGAAAAGAAAAGAAAAGAAAAGAAAAGAAAAGAAAAAAGAAGAAATATAGTTTAGTAGAATATATCAATAGTAACTGAACTCGATCTCGGCGTTATCCCGCTTCCACCACGAATGCCGTAAACGCCCCTAGACTTTTCCTCATCTCACAGATTTCCCGGACATACAGGCAGGAAACGTGGCCGGCACGGAGTCCACAGCGCCGTCCGACCCCACAGAGCCGGGCGCCGCCGGTCTCTGCACCCTGCGGAGCCGCTCTCCTGGTGGCTCCTGTGGGCTGCCGGCTCCTCCCTGAGTCCTTTTCTCCCGTAGAACTGGGGTGAAGCAAATGAACAAAAATTGATACGGTGACGGCGACAGCGGCAGAAAACCGCGCAGGATCGGGGAAAAACCCCGGCCCCGGTTTGGAGGCTGCTCGAGGGGCTACGGCTCCCACCCTTCTTCTCCGCGTCTGCCGCTCCGGAGCAGACGCGCACCTTGGTTTGGGGAAGTTCAAGTCAGACCGGGACAGCAAAGAGGAAGGCAAAAAGACGCCGTCGAGGGAAGCAACAGGAGGGGTCCTGTCCTCACCGCCGGCAGGGAGAGCTGCTCCTGCGAGCCCCGCTCCCCTCCAGGCTTGGGGTTTCCTCGGGATGGGGCCGGGGGTCTATGCCGGACTACGGAGCCGCCGGTGCACTGCAGGGCGAGAGGGGCGGGCGCTGGGACGGGAAGAAAAGGCGGACTTGTCACTCGAAGGAATATTACTAACCATTTTCTCTCCCCTTCCCCGGCGATGTCGCTGCTTCCCGACGTCCCTAGCTCGGCTGTGAGGACCAGTCCCCCCTGCACTGCCGCAACATCCCCCTCACGGGACAGGGAGGCTGGACTCGGCTCCGCTCGGGGTCGCCTTAGAGCAAAGGAAGGATTTGGGAAAGATACGAGAGGTTAAATCCCGAGCACAGGGAGCTTCGCCACGAATGTCGTTTCGGAAATAAGAAGCCCTTCTCCTACACGATTGCTGGTAGTAACATTGCCTGACGCGTCCAGCCTCCCTTGCCGTTTTCTTTTGCAGCTCAAAAGAAAGAAAAAAACAGATGAATAAAGGAGAGAGAGACAGAGAGAGGAATAAAGGGAGAAAAAGGGGAAAGAGAAAGAAGGAGAGAAAGAGAGGAAGAAAGGAAGAGAGGAAGAGAGAAAGGGGGAGAGAGAGAGAGAGAGAAAGAAAGAAAGAAAGAAAGAAAGAAAGAAAGAGAGAAAGAGAAAAAGAGAAAAAATGAGAGAGAGAGAAAAAGGAAAGGAAAGAGAGAAAGAGGGAAGAAAGGAAAGAAGGAAAGAAAGAAGGAAAAAAAGAAAGGCACAGCAGAGCGGTGCGTGGGAAATGTCACTCGCGGGCGCAGCCACGTGGGAGCAGACCCGCCCGGACACTTTCCGGCTGAGCCGGCGG
>NW_008238632.1:2120150-2127217 GCF_000691975.1 Corvus brachyrhynchos
CCTCGGGACGCGCTGGCTGCGCTCGCCGCTGTCGCTCCGCACCGGACAAATGCCCGCCATCCCCTGGCCAGGGCCATTCGGGATAGGGCTGCGGAGAAGTCACGGTTCAGTCAACAGCAGAACTGCCCCTGACGGTACAGCAACGAAATTAACCCCCGGGAGTGAGAAAAACAAATGTTTTACTATTCGAGGAGTCGGAGAAGGTGAAAAATACGGCTAGGTGGTAGCTACATCAAATTAACGTGCTCTTTCCCACCTTTTAATTCCCGTTTTCATAAAGGCAGAGAGATTTAGTGAGGAAAGGAAACGTGCTTTTTTCTGGAAAGACAAACTGCTCGGGGAGACTCAGAGTGCCAGGTGCAGGAGTGCCCCGTCCCGCACAGCGCCGGCACCGAGCCGGACCGTGGGGCACTCAACCCACTGCTTAACCCGGCCGCTGCTCACGGGGAGGATTTTGAGTTTAGAGCCTACTCCGAATGGAAATCGTGCGTTTTCAAATACTGGATTTTAGTGTTAACGGATGCACTTTAAGGCAGTGCCCGATTTTGAATTATCATAGTTTGGTATGGAAATTGGATGTACTTTGCTCTTGCATAGTGTCACTATGACAGAATATTAAATCTTGTGCTCCCCTTGACTTTACTGACCTGGTCAGCAGCATAGAATCTAATTAGTGATATCAAAGCTGTTTACACCGGTGTTACATATTTTTCTTCTGGGTTTATTAGAAGCCTATTCGTTTTTATGCTTTATTGCTACTCGTTTTCGCTATCTCCGCTTGCTTTTAGTTTAATTTTGACATTTGACAACTGTGCTTTCAGTATAAAAGTAGTTATAACTGTAAGCACCACAAGTAGCTGTTGATACAATGTAAGAAGCCCAGAACACTGCATTACAAGAAAGCTCTCAGCTGGCTCCCTGTGAGAGAAGTGCTGCTACGAAGAGGTTGTGCTGCACCGCACTGGGGGCTAAAACTGAAATTTGCTTTTTTCTAAACTGTGCACATTTTATTTTAGAGAGGACAGCTGAGATTCCCTAACCGCATGCTGCTTTTGCTCAAGATATATTAATGGATTTCATTTAGATTGACGGTATAATTCAGATTGATAGCATCTTGTCATCTGACACTTTGACACTGCCAAAGTGAATAGGCTGAAAGACTGTTTCAGTTCTTGTGTTTATCATGAATTTGCTTTCTGGTAGCAGGGCAATATGAGGGCAGTGACTGCAAAGGGAAGAGGAGGCTGTCCTGGCTGCTGTAGTCAAATTCTGCAGGCATATGGACCTGGAGATAATACTCCTCTGCCTGGATGGAGAAAAATTCTTCTCCATTCATATAATTTTAAATTCGTTGGCAACAAGGGGTCAGAACAAATTCTTCCCATTCTTTAAGTATGAAACTGGAGCACTTACTGATATCTTCAAAGTATCCTGTGGAAGATAACGGGATCAGGTCCATACCAGGCACTGCTTCTGGACATAATTTAAGCTTAAAGGAAATAACTGACAGACATTCCAGTGCAGTTAATTAAGGATGATATTTTATTTTCTGTATTTAAATACAGATTTTCAAAACTTCCAGAATAAATATGGCACAAAACCTTAGTAATAAAATCTAAAAAGTCAAAGACTAATTAATTAGAGATGTGCAAATTGTTAATCCTCTGATATATGATATTTGCTACCAAAAGTAGGAAATTGGTTTCCACAAACAATAAAAACCACTTAATCGACAGTTTTAATGTAATTCATTTTTTTCTTTTTCCTGTAGTGACTGCACCTGAAACCTGCATTTTATACAGAGAAAAGATTTTAGAAAATCAGTTTGAATGTTTGTACAGGCATCAGACATGCCATCACAATAGCCAACAGTGAAATATTTTTCAGTCTTTGGAATTCCAGAAAAAAAAACTCAGAATAAACTTGTCAGTATTATTGAATATGCATCCACTAAATTGTTTAATTTTAGCTGGTTGGTAAAACTTGCAGTGATGCCATGATGATTTTTTGCCTTTTCTTTTATACCCCTTTTATACCTTTTTACAACTTCTGTATTCTTAGTGCTTTTTGCCCACATTCTTGGACGTCTTTGTCAAGCTAAGAGACCAAACATTTTAGAAGCTTCGTAGCCGGGGATCAGTGTGCCCCAGACCCCAAGGTCCTCTCCAGAACACATTCTGTAAACTAAGAGAGAACCATCCAGGGGAAGGCTCCTTGGGGAGGGGGGGCTCACTCGAGCCTCTCATTGGGGAATCTTTGATAGGTCTGCTAATTAGTAAGACCTATAATGTTATACTCAATCTATTGTGGGTGTGCATTGGGGTGCATTCAACCTGGACGTGGTGCACCTAAGGATCCTTAAAATAAATACAAAGGTAAAATCCGTTTTTTCCCTTCTAACCGTATTTGAATCTTGATTTTAAGACCTGGAAAAGGCATCAGCATTACCCCTAAAATAGAGCCACAGAGCTGAGACTGTGATACACATTTCGCCTGTGCAGTGCTCAGACACTGGTGCACACTTCAGGCATGCTGAATGGGCTAAACCTGAAAGTCCTGGCAAAAAAACCTTGTCACATAGTTTGGAATCACATCTGGCATGTCACAGTGTTGAAGGATAATAGTGCTGCTCAAAGGCCTGTATTTATTTTCACTTTTGCCTTTATGTTCTGGCCCATATTCACACTAAAATATTAACATTCTCAAATGACCAAGTTTTCTGTTTATTTCTGCCCTTCCATGTCACTTGCAGTTATTTGCATTCTTATTACTGTGAACTTTCTTCATCTATTAACACTTGATACCAAACCTCACACTGTGACTTTTAAGAACCCTCTCCCTCACTACTTTATTAGATAATTGATGATTACCATGTCAGTCTTTAAGTCACATAGGGTATTTAAATATCTGCTGTAAACAGAGAGAGCTCCCCTCAAGCTCCCCCCAAATCCTGCCCATCAGAAACCCCAGATGCACTGCTGTTAAGTAAGCTTCTCAAATATTTACAGTCATCTCAGTGTAAAAGCATTGGTGTTCTAACAAATAAAGATTGAAATGCTTTGCCATCTCAGAAACAAGCGTAATGCAATTTAGTTTTCATAGCTATAGTGAAAACAAATAAAGTCACAGAAATTATTGAATAATTCTTCTACTACACATTCAAAAGCATGGAAGACTTGCTAAAGAGACAGAAAAAAAATCCTTGTCTCATTTTGTATCTCAATTTTAAACAATGCATGTTTCCAGTGAATATTTACAGGTTGATAATAGGCTAGTACAAATTCTAGAAGACACAACAAAAATTATCTGCAGTCTATTCACAAACCTTTGCCATGTCTCAGTGTTTGGGGATGGGCGTATGGACTGCCTTCACTACCCTTGAATAGAAGTCTATTGTGTGGGCTTGTTCCATTGGGATCAATGGGACGACATGTGCAATGAGATGCTAATGAACACCAGAAATGATGGTAAAATCTGGCCTGGCTAAGGCATAAGGCTGTTTTTATAAATCGCTTCTGAGTCTCTTGCTATACTTCTTTCAGCTGAGCTGTTGAAACTCCAAATATTCAGGGAGGCTTTGCTATATGAGTTTTTTGCATCATTTAAATCACATTTTCCCACCCTTACAATGTGAATAATTCTCCATTCTCATCTTGTTTAAAGTTGCGGCTGAAGGCAGTCCATTTTCAGTGACAATTGCACTGTTAATGTAAATGTGATTCCAGAAATGGAAAATAAAATACACTAGAGGAAAATAACATCAAACACAAGTATAAAAGAGAAGAATGATGGTCAGAAAGCAGACACACGGGAAAGGATAGTGTTGGTAGCATGTAGCCTGATGGCCATTACCCCACCACATCTGCAGAACTCCCTGTCAGAAATGTTCCTGTCTCACATAAGGGGAGTGACAGCCCCAGCCCAACTCGGACAAGCCCCCAGGCAACAGTGCAGCTGCAGGGGCAGTAGTGCCTGGTGAGTGCTTAAAGCCAGGCACAGGGCTGCGGGGCTGGAGGAGACAGGTGGTTTCCTTGGTCCTCCCTTCAGCCCGGGCTGGGACACAGCATGTGTCGTTTGAATGGAAAACCTACAAACCTATGGATATAACATTGGGAGCCTGTAATTCCTGGCAGCTTGGAGCAGGCTTAGAAGTGCTCAGACACAATAGTATTGAGGATCATAAAAGTCCCACCTCTGTCTCTTAAAAGAGAGAGAGAGGGAGAGAAGACAAGGTCCACCAACACCATCTTTTCTCACCAGCTTATGGCAGAGGTTAATTATTAACTATCAAAACATTGACAAACTGTGGTGTTTGTTTGCTTATTATGAGGCCTGTCAGGGCCAGAACCAAACTTTACTGAAGCTGACTGATGTCTCCTGGTTTCAATAGACTCAGAGGTCAGGCCCCTAAAATTCAAGTCACCAGTGCTGTTCCTTGCAATAAAGAATGAGCGAGCACTTTGAGGAAGTGCTTAATTACTCCAATGAGATCATTTAGTTTTTAAACAAAAATGCTTTAATTGGGGCAGACCGTTTCATATTTTTTTCCCAAAAAGGAAATCGATTAGCAAAATGTTAATAATGAGATTTTAAAAGTGCCCATGCCAGCCATAGACACCAAGCTCAGCTAAGGGAGCTCACATTTTCTTTCCAGATGCCAAGGCTAAGCAAAACTGTTTTCAGGGAAGGACCTATGGATGGAACTCAGGTCATCTTCTCTAGTTTGCTAATACCACTTCTGTAATCATTTTGCCTGTTATTCTTTTGCAGGCAAACCAAAGGTGGGTGTCCAGTAGCAGCAGTTTCATGAATCCAGATCTAGCCTGAAGCCATCATCTCTGTCAGGAAGACACTTCCTTGCAGAGGTGCTTCGCTGGGTCCCTGGTGAACCACAACCGTCATATGGAACTCACTAGCTTCAGATACTGCCAGCAAATGTAATT
Source organism: Corvus brachyrhynchos (assembly GCF_000691975.1). Lineage (NCBI taxonomy): Eukaryota > Metazoa > Chordata > Aves > Passeriformes > Corvidae > Corvus > Corvus brachyrhynchos. Next base: position 2,125,094 of record NW_008238632.1, read on the forward strand.
TAGAGAGGAAATACATGGGATGTGAGAGATTCCTTGGTGGAAGTTAGTGCCCCATATCCTCTGCCTCGCTGTCAGAAACACTGGTGACAGGGAGCCTAGGATGGAACAGGATCTTGGGAGTTACAGCTTCTCCTCAAGCAGTTTGTACACAGCAAAACAAACAGCTGGCACTGCTCCTATGCTACACTGTGTTTTTCAGGTAATTTGTATACTCAGGGAGGTAAGGGTTCTAAGGTTCTTCCAAACAAAAAGAATATATTTCTGGAGTGGGATGACACACATAATCCAGTCTTGCTACCAATTACTGCCTGTAATATGGCAGGAAAAGCAGACTCAAAAAATATGGATACACTAAGATGTGTAAAACCTTCTTTAAGGGGCATACTGTGTAAATATCTTAGATAGATAGATAGATAGATAGATAGATAGATAGAGACTGGGCACCAAAATCAGAACTACAAAAGGTAAAAGGAAAGCAGCAAAAACTATATGTATTTTTAATTTTATAGCTCTTTATGACTGATGATAACAGATGCAGTGGGAAGTAATTATTCTCACCACTTCTGAAAATAAAATCCAATTTGAAATCACGTTCATAGGTACGTATGTTTTGAGTTGTCTTCTCATCAGCTTTGTTACTAAACGAATCTCTTCTCCACATCTGGCAGGTACCCAAAATGGATAATCAGCATGTTGCAGTTCAAGATTTTGCAGATATCACTACGTTTTTCCTAAATTGCAGAGGCCTAGTCTTGCACCATTAGTGTATGTGAACTATTCAGAACTCCCTGAAGATATGGGGAGCATGTACAGACCTGATAACCTCCCTGGTTTTCAATATTTTAAGGATTTCCACCTATCTGAAGTCCTATAGATCTCTTTCTATACTGCAAAATTTTGTGGCTTTCCAAAATCACTAGAATCCACACACTTAGTTCCTTTAATCTGGATATTTATGGCACCCTTTCCCATGTATTTTTATTGAGGTAAGACTTGGAGTTGCAAAAATAGCAAGTTAACAAAATATCAACTCAAATTTCATGCATTTTACTAATGAGAAAAAAGACCCACTGGATTTAGTACTGCCTTACTCTGGTATTAGTAAATTCATATTAAATATACTGGTATCAGCTAATACTCACTCAGGACTCCATGACTTTTAAAGATAAAAGTAAACTGAAATAACTAAGAGATCATCTTTGTTATTTTAGCAACATTTCAGTTTTCTTCAGCTTACTTAATATACTCTGAAATTTAATTTCTGGGCCAAAAATTGTAAAACAAATACACACTTATTGGAAATTTTTTAAAAATCACTTAAAGGACATTCTTCAGGGTATAAAAAGTTGGTGGTTTTTTTCTGTTTGCTTGATTTTTTAATCTGGTTGTATATGGTCCTGTCCCTCATAAGTAACAGCCAAAAATATAGTATTCCACAGGAGCTTTTATCCTAGTGAGCAGAAAGTGAGCAGAAAGACTGAACAAAAGAATGAATGAATTAATTAATTGATGAATGTATTTAAATAAGGCTCCACCTGCTCTGCTTCAAAAATCTCTCACTGTACTGCAGAGAGGTTTGTTACACTGACTAGTATCAAAGCCTTCCTCCTGATTTTTGAACAAGATGATTTGTTTAGGCAGAGAGATTGCCAAAATGCAGGCTATGCAACATAGATTCTGCCTTTGCTGATGTGTCTAATATCAGGAAATCACCAACTAAAGGCAACAAGGAAGACAGTCTATCTAAAATGAAATGGCAAAAAGTAGATTTTCCCACTGCTTTTTCAGAAATACCTACTGCACTTGTTTAATCATAAGATTTGCCTTGCTAGTATGAACAGTTTACTAACGTGAAGAACTTCATATGAACAAAGGCACTCTTTTAGGAATTTTTTGCCTTTATGTTCTAAACCCAGTGATGCTTTCTTGTCTTACATCAACAGACAAGATATATGGTAACAAACTTCACGGGACAGGACCCTGAGTTGCCTGCCAGACACCAGCAGAATTTGACAGAAGTCTGCAGAAGGGCTGCTCTGAAAGAGAGAATGGGGAAAGCCGCGATAGTTGTAGCTCCTTACTGGGGTTATGGCAGAGCCCCACCGGTGGCACCGAAGGGAAAGA
>NW_008238632.1:2127364-2142452 GCF_000691975.1 Corvus brachyrhynchos
GACAAAGGTCCCTGTCCCCCGCAGGAAGGTGCTGAAATGCAAAGCAAGCTCCCCGCTCCTTTTCTCTCTCTTGGTGGCATTTGGAAGTGTAAAGCTTTGAATACCAATTCCTTGAACTGGACATATGTGAATCTCTTCTAATCCTACTAATCCCGTCCCCAAGTGCTTCTTTGTATGTGGAGGCAACACACATAGATCTAAGTGAAAGTGGCCGTAATCCTGGAAATGTGGAAAAATGTCCCAGTGTGGGAGTTGGGAGAGGGAAAAGCTCCCCAGCGGAGGGAACCTGCTGGAAGAGCATTGTGTTTGTGGGGTGAACGAGGGGCAGCAGTGGGGGCAGGGGAGACATGAAGGAGAGCTCTCACCTTCCCTGAGCCGTGAGGAGGAAAGCAAACCCACCCAGCAGGAAAGCTCCCTTTGCAAACAGCCATCGCACACTTGAGCAAACCCGCAGAACTGAGACAAAGTTTCCAAACGCTGGGAAATTCACCCACCGGCCGCTTTCAGCAGAGTGAGCTCAGCAGGCAAGGCACTAATGTGCTGACTTCATTATTTCCCGACCTCGCCCCACTGAATGGCAGATTTTTGTAGGGGACAGTGCACTATCACTCCATCCTTCCCTGGCCACAAAGATGGGGAGAGGAGCCGGGATCATGTACCCAGTCAGAGGCCCTAGGTCTGTCTTGGGGAGGGATCCTCTTACCCTGCGCGGATGTGAGAAGTGGGCCGCGTAAGCAGATCTCTGCCGAACAGTGACCAGGCAGCAGAGACGGAGTCAGCTTGCAAGTGACCAGATGTGTTATTCAGTCAGCCTCTCTGAAAACTGATTTCAGGCAACAAATCCTCTAACTTTACATAGGTAAAAGGATAGAGATGGCAGAAGATTCTGTGTCTTTGATTCAACACTGAAACCTCAGCATCTGACCAGGCTGTTATTTAAAATTAACATCCACCTGGATACTAACAAACCCTATGGGTTTTCCAAATATACAAGTCATATAATTCAGCCACACGAATTTCCCAAATGTCAGGCAGCTAATTTACATTTTCTTGGCTAGTCACTGAATAAAATGTGTTTATACCCCACAGTAGATCGTGTACAAGGAAATTAATCTGGTTTTTGTATGTGCTTTCAAAAGATTTTAAAATATGGAGCAATTGATAACATTATTTGCCAGGCAAATCTTTATTTTGCTCAATAAATCTCTAAATAAAACCATGTTAGGTAAGAAAATCTAAGGCTATATATTCTCTTGGAGTTGACTTTTTTATTACCTCACCAGACTTTGTGCTTTCATAAATAAGTGTCAACTGAAATTAACCTGCTGTTTAGAGATAGTATAAACCATCCCAAAATCAGCCTGGGGACTGCAAGTCCATTTTTTTTTCTTGCACATGAACCTCCTGAATGTCACAGGGACAGAAAATGAGGATAGATCTTTAACTTTGCATAGATAAAGCAATAAGATTGCCTCTTGGAAACACGCTAAGCCAAAACCCACAATGCACTAAAATCACTTCATTAGCAGGAAACAGCCCAGGAAAGAGTTTTGCCACGTGCATCAGAGAACACATAGGATAAAATGAAGTGAGAATAAAACTCTATCTTAGCCTAGTACTGGTGCAGCTCTGTGGACTTGACCCTGCTGCTGGCCACAGAAACACTGCTCATGTGGAGAACTAGTCTTGGCATGCAAGGGACACTGCTGATATTGCACTGACAACCTCCTCAAACTCCAGCAGTGCTGCTCTGCCTGCAGCCTGGTAGGGGAAGGGGACCTGGGAGAGTACAGCCCTTCAGGGCAGAGACAATCTGCAGAGCCAGGGCACATTGGCACACTTGTTCCCTACTTTAGACTTCCCAGAGCGGGAAGAGAAGGAAAACAATTTGTCCGTAGCGAAGCTTCATTTGTATTAAAGAGCTCTGTGGCCCAAGGGTGCCTGTGGCGTTGTCTCCCTCACGACACCAAGCATTTTATGGGCAAAGCAAGGGTGACATTTTTTCTGTCAGTGTTGAGAGTTGTGATGGATCCCAGACTGTCTCCAGGCCCTGAGTCCAGAGGCAGCAAGTGTTCCGTGTCCATGTTGCTGAGGTGCCCTCAAGAAGAAGCTGTCCACAGGGGCTCTTGCTGGCTGGAAGCTGCAGCCATGCGGTAGCCAGATGGCCACTTCATGGCATGACCGATGGAGCCTTCGGCCTTACTCATGCTCCAGCACGTGTGGTGCCATGATGACCCTCAGCTGCTGTGGATGGCATTGCCTCCCCCTGAGACCTGTCTGTTCCATTTTGAACAGGACCCAGTGCTCTCCCCAGCCTCGGCCTGCGCAGAGAGGTGGCAGTGGGGCCTGTAAGAAACAGGTGTCCTTGACATGTGAGCACGGGCAATTTTGGAGGATTGCATCTGGACAAAATTTTTATGATGCTGCCTGTCCTCCCAATCTTCATCCAGTCACTCTGCCCATCTAGCTGAGCCGTGCCCCTGAAGGAGCAGTGCAGCTCCCACCAAAGGCCTGTTTGTTATGAGGCGATAGTCGGTAAAGCTGCAAGCGAGGTCAGTATCTATGTCATGCCAAGCCAAGGCGACCCAGTGTTGTACAGGGCAGTGGAAATACGGCACATGAGACACAGCTGATGTCAGGACGAGATATCTTGAAAGACAAGGTCCTTCTACAAGTGCTTCAAATGCTGGTTGGCAAGGGTCATGCCTGGGGGTGACCCATAAGGTAGGACAATGCAGGTATGGCCGGATCAGCCTCAGCCTGTCGTGTAGCTGTGCAAGGGAGTGGGCTGATGCCAGTGGACTAGTCCTCATTTGCAACCAAAATCTGCAGCATAGGCACAGAAGTGTGCCACAGAGAACAAAATCAAACCTAGATATTGCTATCTGCTTGTATATTGTCACCTTGGCACGTCAATTTTTGGACACTGGCAATTTTTTTCCCCTAATTCTGCCATATATCAAGGGCATTATATCCAGGATACATAAGCTAGGATTCTCATTGTCATTCTATTTGATGGACTCACACCAACAAGGGATCTGACCCTATTTCTATAATCTGCCCCAAATGCCAATTATTAGAATCTGTTTCAGTTTAAAGCAATGAAGCATTAATATCTTTTAAAAGAATTTAGTTTCAAATGATTGCAAACAAAATGAAAAGATGTGGCACCCTGTAGGCCACTGAAATCAATTGGGTGAATTTGGAACTTAGTATTTACTGTTGGGATCTACACAAATTCGAGAGCCAAAGGCAAGATTAGTTGGATTAGTGCTTCAGTGGTCCTTCATTATCCATTTCTCCCTCAGTGACATGATTCATGTCTTCAGTTAACTGTGCTTATTAAATGAGAATGATGAAGAATTGAAGTAAAAATATGTAAGTAGAAGGAGGATGTTGAGTCTCGCTAATCTTGTTTAGAATGTTATTGCATTTCATTAAATAGAAAATTTCATTGAGGTTTCCTACATGTTCTTCTGGTTTTAAGTCTAAGAGCCTCACTCTGACATTGGAAAAGAGAAGCACAGAAATGTATTACAGTTCAGTTACTTACCACACAGGAGACAGGCAGAAAACAGAATCAGGTCCACCTGAACATGGGGTTGCTGCGCACAGATCACTCTTTTATTTCTCTAGTTTATACTGCTTTCTAGGCTGTGATAACAAGTAGAGAACCACTTGTGTGTTTGAGGACCCCAGTCTGTCTCCTGGGGACAGCAGAGGGGGAAGGAGCCCCTTAATGGTGTGAATTCAGACTTGGCTCTACCACAGACACTCTCAACATTAGGTGACTTTTACAGCTGTCTTGCATAAGGATATCCTGATGCACTGGAGAATCAGGCTGCTGTTCTGGAAAGTGAACTTAATGACCAGTTGAGGAAAACCCAGGGACATACAAGTAACTTGACCTGAAAAAGTTGTCTCTTTTTTCTGGAGCATCAGGTGATGTGAAATATAAGGTTGGGTCCAGTCACAAAGTAAAAAGAGGGAAAGGGACTTGCATGTGGCACAGACAATAGAAGGCACATGAGAATAATATCTGCTCAAGTCTTCAGTTAAGTCAGCAGCTGAATCTGAAATAATCCCAACTATTTACTCATCATGTGGGTAGAAACTATTTCCCAGGACACATTTCAAACAGCCTTTTAAATAGCCTGTTAAACCAAAATAGATATGACCACATTACTTTTTACTTTTTCACTGTTTCAAACCAGGTTTAATTAGGCACACTGCAACCTTGAAAAAAATCTAAGAAACAGGGAAGTGATATTGATTCTTTATTATCACTTTAATTGTCTATTCTGATGTGTTAAAACTGAAACAATCTTCCAGCTGCAATGTCTAATGAACTCCAAGATCAAACATGATCTTGCTAATTATGGAGTTAATGAGGACAAGTTCACAGGCAGAGTTAAGTTAGTAACTACATGTTTCAAAGCATCTTGAAGCTCAATAAGATCTTCATTTGGTGTTATAATGGTATACAGTTTGCAATTCTTTTTTCTGAACATGTTACAGAAGGGCACCCTATGTATGGTATATGCTGCTAATCATGTGCAAACGACACAAAGACAACTTCAATAAATTAGGAGACTGGCTGTTTATAAATCAACTCAACATTGAAATCTCATTTACATTTCTGCTATCCCATGTAATGTGTTTACACACAAATAATGCCAACATTAGCATGGGAGGGGAAAGAATTTAAATTCCACAGCATGTTTCTGAAGCCAAACCATCAAGAAAAGGCAATCAACATTGTAAATGAGCATACAGGCATTTAGATATTAAAAAAAGAAGCACTGTTAAATCAGGCCTTTGAACCCAGATAGCAAAATGAACCTTACAGCTGTATCCATTTCAAGGGCATGCTTACACTGGGCACAAGTGGGATAGGACAATCAAATCAGTGCTGTGCTTGAAGCAAGCTATTCTTCTCAATCCTGCTAGAAAAGCTTGTATCTAAAAATTATTGTTTCTAGGTCTAGGTCTGTTTGTAATCAGTTTAGTCTCTGTTTGCCTCCTCCTTTCCCTGGTTTCTCTTTTAAAATTGATTATAACCTTAGAGTTACAGCTGTTCCTTCTGTCCTTGCACAATAGACATTCCTAAAAGGTCTGTAAGGTTTGCAATTGCAAAAAAAACAGAAAACCAGATTGCTGCACCTGCATTAGTAGAAGCAGTAGCGGTTTGTCACAGTAGCAAGAGTTTGTCTGCATCCAGCAAACAACTACGCTGAATTAAGCAATCAATTCCATGTGCTTTACATTAAGGAAACCATGTCATATAGAACTAAAGATCATCTGAAAACACAGTGTGATTACTTTAGAGCTGACAGTTCTGGACACAGAACAGTAAAGCAGAAGATATCAGATAAAGGCTCAGAAATACCAACAATGGTCATGAATCCATGAGAGGTTCAGGCAAGCAATGGAGCCTGCAGTAGTGCTGTGTAATATGACTACCTCTTGATTTAGAAGTATATATATTATTTCGAATTTATCTTACGAGTATGTGGCATATATATCTCCACTCAAGCAAGTGGAGAAGGTCAGGTGCACATCCCTGGTATGCAATTTTACCTTTTCATTAAATCTGTTTTTATACAATGTTGTTCTTCAGGCTGTGGTTATGTGAGCCATTTTTTGGCATCAGTCCTGCTTTATTTGATTCTTTTTCCTGCATCACATCCTCCTCTATGCTACTGCAGCTGTTCTCATGACCCCTACAGCAAAACATATCAAGGAACTGATCTGGGTGAGAATAAAACATTGTTATATTTTTTCTGGATTATTTTTCAATCAGATTAGTTAATGTCTTCGTTTACCACAGTGCTAAAAAACTCTTTGTGCTAACACAGGAGGGAACAGATGGGAATGGAAGTAGAGGTATAAAGGAAACGAGGAGGACAGTTAGAGGTGGTTTAAACAGCACTGACACAATATGTGTCACAGACTCAGTTTACTGATTCAAGACATAGTTTCCTTCTCCTTTTGTCCTACCCAGACAAAATTCTGTTCCTTAATAACTCTCAATATATGAATGAATTTTTCAACCTCTTCTTTTATCTAAAGTGGCATGACCTAGGCACTCAGCATGAGGTTTGGGGAGATAGCTGTTACTTATTCTGCAAACTAAGCATTACTTAGGTCCATATTTAAACAGAGTATTTTGAAAATAATTTTTTGAATACTCATAGGTGAGATGGCAATGTTAAGATGCTTTCATTTGTGGTCAGCTGACATGGCCCAACAGTTTCTACCTTTTTGACAAAGTTTCATTTGGAGGTTGTTATTCATGTTAATTGGGAGCTTAGAATAAAAAATAAAAAGTTCAGTCTGTGATACTGAATCCACATATACTGAAATCAGTCCTCAGAACAATTTCCTTTCTTGCAACTAGTTTATGTCCTCCTGTCTTACTGCACTGCATTGGATCCTTCCTCTCCCAGTACTGGCAAAGGGAGGCAGGACAGCATTCTCCCTTCTCTCTCCTTTGCTGCTGCTCCCATTTTGCTGCCCAGTGTTCAGCTCCCTGTCACTTCTGTTAATGGGTCTAGGTAATGTTTCTCTTGGCCATCCTCAGTTCTTCGGGGAAATTGGTTTCCATTTCATGGCTCTGGGTGTGAAACTTGGCATCTGAAATATGTGTCTCTGCAGTCCCCCGTGAACATGGAGGAGGGTGCGAGGTACCTAGTTCAGCCTCTCTCAGCACTGCGGCAAAGCCATCTCAGGCACATTTTTGTTCAGCATGCTGGCTGTTGTTCAGCTTGGTCTGTGGTGCATAGCTCTTCCCCGGGCCTGGTCTGAAGAATTTAGACCTCTCACTGTGGGGCTGTGGATAGCACAGTGAGGGAAATCACTGAACCAGCAGCATAACAATGCCAAGGGTGAGCACCTTATTCCTTGTGCAGATAGAGCTTTCTCTCTGGCCGATACTCCAAGAAGTCAAAATTGGTTCTTAAGAGTACGAGCTACAAAATGCTCCTGTAGAAACTTCTGGGTCAAGGAAGGGACATAAGAGAGAAGCTAGAAATGAGGGAAGAACCTTGAGATCATACTGGGTAGAGTGACTCTTTGATTTGTGTTACGCTTGAGTAGTCTGCATGAGCAAAAACTGGTGCAGCATGACACCAGCCCTTTCTAAACTGAGGAGAGTGCTGGCCATCTAATAAAGGAGAATCTTTATCCTATTATGTCTTCATGGAACAGAAAAAATCCTCTAATATAATTTTAATCAGAATTATCTTTTTCTTTACAACATAAATTGTAACTCATTGCTTTGTACGTTGCTGTGCAACAAGTCCTTTTAAGCAGTCCCTCAGTATTACTGAAGGTTTTCGTACACTATTTGAAATAGAGAATGTTTTCCCATCTTACATGGTCTTTGGTTTCCATTCCTTTCAGTGTGATTTCTGCTTTGTTTCTTTTCTGTGCTAGGAGATGATAATGAGGTTCACACACCTTCTGCTTTGGTGCTTGGAAATCTACCCTGGCTTTAGCTCAGCTGCAGCAAGCTGAGAGGCTTCCCCCTACATGCCGCCAATTTTCAGTGCACTCATATGTGGCTGACGCAGTAGGGGGCTAATCCCAACAGCAAACATTATACTCTTTCCATACTCACTTACACTTTGGAATCAAGGGTAAAAAGTTCTCTTTGAAGCCCATTTTCTCTGAATGGTCTGGCAAGCTAACGTGAACTTCCCAGATTCTGGCCAGAATTCAAATGTATCACAGTGCAGCTCAGTGACTGTTGCAATTGTCCCAGGCCCTTCCAACACACCAGCCTTCCTGTAGCATGTGATGAGAAGGACACACTTCTTTTACAAGAAGTAAGAAGCCATTTATTTAAGCATGGCTGCAGCCAACAGTCTTGAGCAAAGTTTACCCACAACAGATTTGTCTATTTTTATTGGTCCACTATCTCCAATGCCTTATGTTTCAGCATGTACCTTTGTGAAGACAGAAAATAAGTGGTTTAGTGAAATTATTTCTGATCACTGGACATAGGTTAAGCTGGCCTGTCTGACCAACGGAATAATGTTCAAAAGCTCATGCCCTTTTTCATTTCAATAACAATAGAGACACATTCTGTGCTCAATCTGGAAACAAATGTTGCCCGTATTTGGATCTCAGTGGGAGCTGTGCATGTGGAATTTGGCCCAAAATGTTGTGTTGCAAGATGCTTGTTATCCTTGCCCTGCTTCAAATCTTGATTCTTCCTTTTTGTAGACAAATAACATCTGACAGTGACAGAGTCTGTATTAAAGTAAGTGTCAGACTGAAAACAGATTTTTGCTGTATATGTGCACATGGATGGAACAGAGTATGTTTGCTGATCTCTTGGGGGTTGCTCAGAAGTGGACTGGCACAAGAACCACATCTGTTGTGTACCACCCTGGATGGGTATTTTTGTACCAAATTTTTATCAGGTCCTTGAATTCATAGGCAGGTCTTCCTTCTAGCTATGGTTCCAAAAAAAAGAGTCAATATTTGCAGCATTATATATTTGCAACTGTTTCCTACATTAATCTTATTTTATTGGAACAGTAGTAAATTTTAAGATTAAGTGTACTGTACAAAAGTGGGTGATGCTTTATGCACTCAGTTTCAGCTCTTTGAAACCAGGACAATAAAAGGAACAACATGCAGACTTCTGGGGAGAAATCTGCTTTCTTCCTCAAATGTAGGAGCGGGAAAGCTTCCAATCAGACTAATTCAGAAGGGGGCCAAAACATCTTCAGCGTGCTCTCATTTTTACCTGTGAACTTTGCTCATTTAACAGATACATGAACAATGGATACAATTTCCTATTGAGAGTGGAGTTAGACAACTGGGACACAGTCCTAAAAACTGTGAAGCAAAGGTGTGTTTCCTATGAATAGAAAGAACGGCTTACATCTGTGGCTTCTACCTCCTCTGGGTGGGCAAAATCCTTGGACAGGAGGAAGCCCAACTTTGCAAGAGCATCAAGGGACGAGGGAATATTATGTTTTTCCTCTGAACTTTTTCTTCAAGGCAAATCTACTTTCTGGTTTTGGCCTAAGTTTTTAAGTAGATTGGCATGATACAGACTTCATTCAGAAGTGAATTTCTTAGTTAGCTAATTTTCTTTGATACTTCTCTCTCCCTACTACATTTGCAGCTGAGCCTTTAGCTCAAAATGAAATCTTTGGGAATCACTTCCTCTTTGAGAACCAAAAGAGGCCAGGCACAGGACATTAAGGGTCACAGCTTCACAGCCAAGCGAGTGATGGGTTTGCTTCCCCATGTGGCTTTCATCTCCTGAACTTTACAGATACTCTACTTTAAATTATTGCAGGTAGGATTAACATGGGCACACATATTGCTCCTTTTGGTCTGTTACTTGCCTTTGCCTTGTTGTGTTTTTCTGTAGGAAAGCTCTTTATGGCAACTCGCTCACAGTGCAATGCTCTCTAGATCTGCTGTGTAAATGGGGCTCTGAGAACTAACCTGAGAGCTGCTGGTGGACCATGACCCATCTGACTCAGTTTTCATCACTTAGAACCCATCCAGTGTTGCTGAGGTGTTATTAGAATCGAACAAATTCTAGAGTTACATTTCTCCATTATTCTACACAGTCATTCATGGCAAACTTAGCAAAGATTAAACAAATGAATACAAGGCTTATGCAAGTAAATACAATTGTAAAACATTCATTAGTCACTGTGTAGTACGTAGCCTTAGACTTGACAGTACTTGGGCATTAATATTGTATTTCTCAAGCACACTTGGGCCCTTCAGATTCTACAAATGGAAGAGCAAATGAAGAGGCTACTCCTGTATAGGAGGATGTAGCAGTTTTCTGACACGTTATGTGTTAGATTTCAGATGCATTGGACTAATGAGAGCAAGAACTTCCCTACTCTTGAAGGCCCTACCCTATAGGGCTTAGAAATCCTTCCTCTGTAACTGCCTTTTCAGCTTGCTTGACTACTTACCAAGGTCTTTATTTTTTCTTCCAGGGAAAGGAGGGAGGAGGGGACTTTTTCCCTAGATCCCTTGTTCTCTCTATTTTGCTTTGAATGTTGCGGTGTGTTTGGTTCCCCCCTCCCAATGTGCTCGGATAACCCAAAAGAAAGAGAAGTTCTTTTTTTTTTCATCCCTTTTCCCTGAGGAGACAGAGAGAGAGAAGGGGGGAGGAAAAAGAAAGATTAAGATGTAAGCTGGCTAGATAAGCCTGGAACTGGGTTTATTACTACTGTTGAATGAGAGTACAAGGATATAAAAGCAAACCTGCTTTACTGGAGCTGGAGCGAGGTTGGTGGGAGACCTACCCTGATTGTGTGCCACTCCGAGAAGGGATGTTTCATTAATTACACATTAACTATGTGCACTGAGGAGGAGGCAGAGGATAAAAAATGCAGATGTTTCTGCTGCCCGACAGAATGAAAACCACTCTTGATCCTGTCAAAAGAACATTTTGAATCAAAGGGCTCCACAGAAGTGGAAGAATGAGTTTTGTGGCTGAGTGCAATGGTGTGGCCTTTTAATCATTAAACCCTTTTATAGCGGTAAAATGAACATCCATTGTCATGGCCACTCCAATGGGGCCATCGGAGCTGGTGAAAAGGGAATGCTTTACGAAGGGCACTAAAACAGGACACAACCAGCCCCACTGCTGGATTTCTAAAGGTAACAACAGCAGTGCATAACAAAGAATGAAAAGATGGCCCAGGTTGGTTTGCTTGAATTACTTTCCTTCCCAAACCCTCCCTACAAGCTAAACATGCACCAGATATAATGAGCATTAGGACTTCACAGGCTGGCAGTTCCCCTCCTTTGTTTTCTCAGAGTTTTACTGTCTTGGTTTAATTTTTTTTCTGTTCTTTAAGTGAAAGCTCCTTAGGAAAATGGATTGAAATGTTGTTTTATTCGTAATCACTCTCTACAGTCCTAGTAAAGCCATTAGCATTGTGGGAGGAATGATCCTCTCTTCTTGTATAGACTCCACCCCCACCTCCCCAAGTATTCAGGGACAGTAATGTTTTAAGACTGTTTCAAATAAAACGTCTCCAGCCCATTTTTAGAAAGCAGACTAAATTTTAATTTGCCAGGCCACGACCCTGGAGTTTTAGTTATACTACTTCCTTGCTCCTTTCTTGTCTTTCCCTGTAATTTCTCAGTAGAAATGATTCAATAAACTATTTCTCATATCAGTCTAGGAAGAATTAAAAGATTTATTTCCCGAAGTTCCCATAAGCCTTGGAAAACTATATTGTCAGGTTTTTTGGAGCAGAACTTGTCAGAGAAAAGTAACCTCATTTCATGGGGAGTTTCATATCTAGGTTTTGTTCCAATAGGAGACAAAAGGGAATCAAATCTCAGCTCCTGGGTAATCCATCTGATGGACACCCTGGTACCATGAATCTTGACATTCTGGACTGTGTAAGAAGCCAGAAGAAGATGAAAGCTAAAGGTAGCAGGGCTTTCTGGCTCCCAGCCAGTCATCCAAATGAGCTGCTGAGGATCTGAGCACTTTGGGAGCTCTGGATTTGGAGGAAGCAGGACATCAGCTAGTCAGAGACTTTCATACCATCAGCAATGTTTTGAATTTGAATGCTGAACTCTGAACAAACTCTGAAAAAACATCAATGAAGCTGAATCAGCAGAATGGGATGAAAAATATTTTTACAGACTACTTTAAACCAATTCCTTGCAAATAATTTCTGGGATAGAACTAATGGTGAGTTTTATAGTTTCTGTGGCATTTGAAATGCAAATGTATTTCTAACTGTATATAGTAATCCTTGTATCAAAGATAAAAATAGGTGAATAACATAATTTATCAGGTGTCCTTGAGGCTATTTGTGCACCAACTGTTCAGCTATGAACACTATTTTATTTTTAGTTAAGGAGAAAAGGCAAAAGCACTACTGTTACACTGCTTGATTACTATACAATCTGAGCCACATGCTTATGTAAAGGGCAGCAGCCAGGAAAAAGTTATCAGGAATTTCTCTGTGAAGATAAGAACTTTATGGCTCATAATCTGTGAGGAGGTTTGATGAGATTATTCTCTGGTAATATTGGTGCAAGGATTGTCAGCACACTTCAGATGGTGCCAGCTCTCCAAAGCTCTGGAGGAGTTAAAGTGTGCAGGAAAAGCGATTCTTTGCAGATTTCTCAACTTTTGTATCAACTAAAAAATTTCTCCAAGACAGATTTTCACTTCTGGAGGAACTCAAATTGTGATCCTTTCTTGTTTATTTAACTTCAGAAGAGGCTGTGTGACTGGCTCAGTACTTTGCTAAAGAGAAAATTCAACCCCCTGCATGAGAAAATAGCAAAATACTAAAGAAAGTACTTTAAACAGAAGTAGCGAAGAAAACAAGTGCTATTAAAATACTTCTTCCCTGGCAGCAGATCCAAAGGGATTGACAGATAATTCTGGGTGCAGCTCTGAGGGGCAGTGAGAATCAGATGAAAACAAGTCATTAGGGAAGGCTGGCCAGGATGCCAGGGTAATAACCAAACTGCTGGGAGGAGTCACCCACAGGAAGCACTAAAATGAGCTATTCAGAGACTTTGATTAGAGTTACAGGTAACTCAGATGTGCAGAAGAGTGCTCTCTGTGTCCTACTATGAATGGCTAATTACACAGTTCAGGGAAGGGCTCGGACAGCTAAGGGCACTGCTAAAAATTGATTCAGCATCAAACGTGGGCGTGAGGTGATAACGGGACAAGAGAAGATGATGCCCAGCCCAATCCCTATTCAAAATACTAAGGGCACACCCAGATAACTTCAACTCCTGCATTACCTACAAAGGTTAAGGATGCTAAAGAGGACTGAGCATAATAAACTCCAGCTTCTGACATGGACTTCATATGAACAAAGTGTTAAGCAGCAACAGCTCAGGCTATGTTCTGAAATTCTGCACTGATGCTGATCTAGAATCATGCTCATAAAGACTATGTACCAGTTTAAAGTATTTCTAGCTTTTCTTAGTTTCCCATGGTAAAATCAGAGTGTTGCAATTATTAGCTTTCTGATTTTCTTTCTCTGTGCTATCTGTAAGCTTTTAGCTGCATTTGAAATGTTTGAAAAAAAATGGCAGTCTCCTATTATTTGGGCATAAGTGGTTTCTTGCTTCAGAAATATCTGGGGCTTATCAAGATGGAAATAGAGCTAAAACAAGCATAGTACAAATTAAATTAATTCTGCGACCTGCTAAGAGGAAAGATGCTTTCCCTATTCTGGCTGAGCTAATATTCCTGCCTTTGCTGAATCACAGCTAGCCTTCTGCAGTTACTAACAAGCAGCAATGCACCAATCCTTTGTTTTGGCTGTGGTCCATCTACAAAGCAGACTGGTGCTTCAGTCTCCTTCATCCTGACAGCTCCTTGGGCAGATGGCAAATCACCTGATGCCAGTGGAAGGCTCAGACAGGTGGAGCCAAAAAGAAGTATTGCACCTCCCAAATAATTAGAAGTAAAGTAAAACAGAAATAAAGACAAGAAGGCAAAGAACTACATAACCAATTATTTCTACTCTACATTCAGGATCCTAAAAGTATTTCCAACAAGATATTTTTGGTGCTCAGCATAGGTCGGGTTAGGGCACTCTGATTTTCAGTAGTGGTATACTTTGAAATTTGGGTACCTCAGTTTGGTCACCTAAACAACAGAAGGCACCCCAATCTCCTGCTGGCTTTGAAGAACACCCTCCCAAGGCTTTGTCAGAGACGTAACAAGTGAGGGTGTTGAGAAAGTCACTTGTTTGTAAACAAAGCATTTTACAATGCCTTGAGAGATGTTTTAAGTGAGCCTATGTCACATAAAGCTCCTCAGGGATCTGTCGCAGCAGCAGCAGCAGTGCACAAAACAAAGTCACTTCTTCTGTTGCACTTTATTCTGTTGTCATGTTAAAAGCAATGAATTTATTTCCCCCTCTCAGCCCTCCCTCAACTACTGCAGCCCTGCAGTAAATCAAAAAAGTAAACTCTCATTCTCATTGTGCGGGGCTTACTTCCAGGCCTCTACAGTTTCCACAGTAACTAATTAGAAATTTGCATCTCTAAGAAAGAATTATTTAATACTGATGTAAGCCCTTTTATTCTTTGGAGCTTGGCCTTTTGCTACTCAACTTCTGGTAGATGTTGGGCCTTAAGGTCATACTGTACAAACTCTGAATGTAGGTGGCCCTAGTCTTGCTTTTTTTATCTCGGATGATTCATATCCTGTGAAGAAAATGTCTTGCCAGGTTTTTGTTGAATGGCAAAGATTTGAAAGGCAGCACCCAATTCATTTAGTAGCCATTTGTTTTAAACTGTAACATCTTCCCCATTCCTCATTAGCTAACTCTTGTGTAATTGAGTCATGCATTTTTAGCCTTGTTAAACCAGTGGAGTTAGGTCACACTGATGCACCTTTCCCATTAGTTCCATTTGCTTCCCCCGGCTTTCCGCCTTTAAGCAGGCCTTTTATTTCACATGGCAGGAAAGAAAGCCTAGGGTACTCTGAGTGCACAGATATGTGTTTTATAGCTCAGCCATAGATACTGTAAATCCAAGCCACTGTCCCATAGTCTCAGAGAAGGTATAAACAGTGAGAGAGGAGGAATTAGAGGCTCCAAAGTGAACAAAATCCTTCCCTCATGTTCATGATAGAAAATGGCTTGGAGCAGTTTTTGTCCCAGTCCAGCAAGTACCCCTCACAAAGCTGTGCTACCTCAAGCTTCAGCTGACCCCGATAGGCTTTGCATCAGGCTTGCAGTCAGTTTGCCAGCTCAGGCTCAGCAATTTTTCAGCTTTTGCACTTTTCTACAAAAGATCTCTCAAGAAAGGAGCACACGCACCACCATCCCTTCCTACCATCAGATGGATCTTTCCCATCATCTTCTGTCCAAATCCTGTACTGCTGTACCTGAAAGGACTTCAGTAGGACTAGTTTTATAGCCTCGTAATCTTATCATGTTATAAACTTACGATTTTATATTAGATATATTATGTTCAAAATAATACATATATAAACTTGTCATATGTGCATATATACATATATATACGTACATATGTAATATTTTAAATATATATAAAACTATAATATTTAATATATAATTGTCTAATTTTA
>NW_008238632.1:2142514-2192139 GCF_000691975.1 Corvus brachyrhynchos
TATATATATATATAAAATTATATAACCTTATAATGGAAAAGGAACAGGTATGCTGGCTTTTTCTCCTTGCAATCATTTCCAAAGAAGCAATCATAATCAAAGAGGAGTGACTGCATCAACCAATAACTTTCTGATTCTGGAGTTGCAAATGATCAATTATTATAACAAAATGCAGCTTAAATTAATTGAGATTGAAATAAATGCAGCTTCAAGACAACCACCATTCATAATGAGGTCTTTGAGAGAGATAACAGTTCTGCACATTTGTAAATGAATTGCATCACAGACCCCCTTTTTTACCTCTTTTTACAAAGGAACTCTGAATTTAGAAATAAGCCTCAAACATTGCATGCACAATAAGATCCAATATGATCCAAGCATGGTGAAAGGCAGCCCAAAATCATAATTATGGGCATCCTGGGTGAGACCCCAAATCCAAGAGTCACCAAGAGCTGATGCATAGAGAAGGATCAAAGAGCAGAAATGCAATACTCCCTTTGGTGCACAGTTCTGTGCTGCTGTAGGAGATTTTGAACAAAAGTGACTTTCTTGTGTTTCCTAGTACAATGGCATAATAGCCTTTGATAGTTTCTTCTTCCATGAATTTGTCCAGCTGGTTTCTGAGCTCAAGTAAATTCCTGGTACCCCCACCATCCTGTAGCAAGGAGTTCCACAGCTAAATACAATTGAAGAAGTTTCCTTTGAATATATTTTCCTGTGGCAAGTATTAAGAGATAATATTTGTCTGTTATTTATTCCAATCCATCTCTCCTTACATTGGAAAAAAATGCCTAGAGCTTTTATCTTAAGGGTGATCTTCACTATGGCTGTGATTCAACCCCTTTGTTTTACTGTCTTTTGTCAAAACTAAGTCTACATTTAATATTAATAGGTTAAGCTCAGGATTTGTAGCCCTACTTCTTACAATCTCATGACTCTTGCTGTGACTAAAAGATGCAATGCTATTGCCTACACACAAGCATCTAATCCATTTAAGAGGCTTTAGGCATCCTGTCTGGTTGTAAACTGCTTCTCCAGAAGGTCCACTGTCTCCCTTAGACCTATGTCAATTTGCCACCCCCTTGTCAATCTACTGAAGTGCACCTTTAGGGCAGCACCTCTCTGATGATATTTTCAAGAGATTACCAAGATCTAATATTTCTCAGAGGGATCTGAAAACCATTAGCTTCTTGAAGTCTAGGATTCTGTTCCCTCTTCTACTTCTTAGTATTGAAAGAAAAAAATCACACACACAATACTAAGGAAATGTTGAAGGAGGAAAAGAAATCTTCCAGCCCCCTCATAAAAACTGTCTTCTTGGAGTCAGTTTGTAACAAAAGCAAACAAATTAGGATGTAGAGAGTTTTTTGAGGTTCCCGTGACTCATCTTGTCATGCCAGCAAGCCACGTCTGAAGAGATGTCCTGAAAATGTCTTTTGTTATGATTTAGATGCTCACCAGGTAAAAACTCAACACTATATCCAGGCAGGCAGTTCACTAGGTTAAATAAGAGCTCTAAGAAACAGAGAAGCTTAAAAAATTTTTTTGACATTTTAAAATATCTGTGAGAAAAGGTCTTATTTTGAATAACCAGCTGCTTCCCTAGTCAAAAACACAGAGGCAGGTTTAATAAGAATAACTAAGTTCAAGCTAAGAACTCCTGTCACTTATTATGTAATTGTGTGAATAGCCAGAACACATTGGTGCATTCCAGTTTTGATGCCAAAAAAAAAATCTGACTTAATACTTTAAAATGGGAAAAGAACAGTTTTAGGTACATAAATAAGTATGGAAGCAGACAGCTATATTCACATACAAACCCACCCTACATCCACAAACCTCCTTTTGACTTGGCTTGATAATTATTCAATAAGTGTCTCAGACTTCTTCAAAATCAAACAAAAGGGCACCTTTAGGATGAAGAAAAGCAAGTAAAAAGCTATTTAGGAAAATCTATTATTCCATTTGAACAAATATGGGAACTATTATTTTTGAGTGGGTGCTGAATATCCTAGCCACTCCTCTTCTTTGCTTTTCTAAGAACATTTACTGAAATGCATGTTTCCACAAGTGCATGCGAACAAGTGGCTATTTACTTGCATTGCCAAATGGATCTAATTAACACCAGAAAAAAAAGTCCCTTTCTTTGTTTCATCATACTTTCTAAAAATCCTCCTTTCCTTCTAAAAATCTTGCTTGTAGCCTCAAATAAATCATGCACAAATAAATCATAGCTATAAAACTGGCAAAACCCAGGAGATGGAACAATGCTCCATGAACCTTTCAGACAGTGCTCCCCAAGTGGGAACAGGGAGAACCAGGAAATTTCAGTTGTGCTATTATCCATAACTCAGTCACTCCATCCAAATCACAGCCGAAGTGGAAGAGGCCCCCTGACCTGAGTCAAGAGGCTGTCTGTCTGTCAATCACCTTAGCTGCATTCCTTAGTCACAGGGAGGCAGTGAAATGGGAATTTCCCATTAAGAACAACCCACCTTCACACCATTTCACATCCCCCTCCCTGGAGACAACTTCATTCACACCACCTCATTAACACCTACATGTTGAGATCCATTAGGTGGTCAGATAGATGAGTGGGATGCGAAAGTCCACCCAGCTTTATGTGGCTTGGGTTATGGAGCAAGGTCCTTGGAGCGAAGCTTGACAGTGCAGACACCTGCACACCAGAGCTGGAAATCGGCTTTACAGCGAAGGGAGAAGAAAATGCATAACCTAGGGCATCTAATTAGATTAGCAGGGGTTTTGTGCTTTGGATGTCCCATAATTCAATCAATTAAAGTATGCTTTAATAGCAAGGTCTTCCATGGCATGTATCCCAAGGCACCACACAAAATAAAAAAATTAATAGCTCATGTAATTATTATGGAGAGAGAGCTACTACTTTCTAGGTAAGATTTCATGCTTTCCACCATGGCCAGCCTAGTGCTGGCCTTGCTGCCACTGGATCTATTCTCCTGTTGCAGGGTAAGGTTGGAAGAGAGTACAGTGGATCATCTGGTCCAATCTCCCTGCTCAAGCAGGACCAGAGTTGCATCCAGATGGCTCTTGAATAGCTTCAGTGAAGAAGACTCAACAATCTCTCTGGACAATCTGTGCGCAGTCACCACACAGTAAAGAAGTTCTTCCTCATGTTCAGGTGGAACATTCTGTGCACCTGTTTCTGCCCATTGCTTCCTGTTCTATTGCTCAGCACCACTGAGAAAAGCCTGGCTCCAAATCTGCAGCTGTAAAATGCAGTCAGAATTCTCTGTGCACTTGAAAATAGTGCAAGGTAGACGGATGGCCAGAAAGCAGTTCATCAGCGTGGAAGTTGACCAGCTTGATGCAGCTCATCTTGGCACTTGCAGACAGTCCAGCTCTGATGTCCACAGTCAGGACAGCAGCTCCTTGTCTGTGATGCGGTGCTGACTCCCACCCATCACTTTGTAGGCCAGTGAAAGATGGTCAGTGGGTTTTAATCAGGGCAGTACTGGACTGGTTTACAGACTGAGTGCTCTATCTCCTCAAACATCCTCCTAATTGGAGGCCATCCATATGCCATGAATTAGTATGCTGCCAGGGCAACCCGACAGCTGATGCTGTGTTCCAGGACATTTTCATACTGGGATAATACAGGATGAGATCTTTAGTGACTTTAACCTGGGAAAACTCTGGTGTAGACCAGTGGAGCCAAAGGCCAATGAGAATTTGGATGTGCCAAGGATACTACTCAGTGCATCTCTAAATATTTCACGAGGTACCAGCTGACATAAGGAGGCTGTTATGCAAATTTTCATTATTACATTACAGTTCCCCATTTCAGACAGTTCAAGTTGTTGCTTTTATTTAAATCCCCAGTATGGTTCATACACCTTGTCAGGAGGAGATGCTTGACTGAGAAAAAAAACCAAATCATGACATTCAAAACCAAAACCAACTATCCCCTCTTTTTATTTACTTCTTATGAACAACCAATATTTAAGCTGATTTTCTTTGAAGCCAACATGAGATGCTCCTCTGCTGCAATCTAATATGCCAAGTGTTCCTTCCCAACCCCATGTTTTCAGCTGAGTCACGAGCCCTTTAACTCATGTTAGGGATATGACCAGCTGCTCCACCTTAACTGTCCTTACCAGTGTTGTCAGAGGCAACTAAAATGTGCTGTACTGGAGGGCTGGGAAGCAATTCTCTATAGTTCAGAACCTGGTCAGATGACTTCTGCAACTTGGAATTACTTCCTATCAAAGGATCTGTGTTCTTCCTACCCAACAGCTGTGACAAACCTTCCTGAGACTGCTGTGCATCACTGAGAGATCTTTAAAGTTCGCAGCAATGCCTCTATAAAGTTCAAGATTAAAATGATAATTTTAAGAAAGCAAACAAACATCATAATCAGGGGAGAAAAAACCCAAACACTTCCTACTCACCACTGCATCCCAAAGAAATTATGCTGTTCCTCCTTATAAATAATAGGGGTGTGCAACGTGTCATTCCTATTCAGTGTTTGTGGGTTTTTTGGTGCTTATTGATGCTGCATCTGTTTTGTCAGTGCGTCAGCTAATGGAGAAAGTTAATTGTGTTGGTTGTAAGGCCACCTGTCACACACATGCCTCATTTCCATACTAATAGCCCAACAGTGGCAGGCAGTGTACTCCTCTGCAGTAACACACACAGCCTCTTTGGCAACCTGGGCCAAATGTGCCTATGCAGCAACCGCAGCCCTCTTCTCTGAATGCCTCCAGTGTTGTGGCAACCCAGCTCCGCATTAACCCCCCACGGCCCTCCGCAGCCCGGAGGGGGTTTTTAAACCCTTGCAGACATGCTGGGTGTCACGTTTTAGTGTGGGAGGGTGTCGGGCACAACTCTGCTCCCCTGGTGGGTTGGGTGCCTCGTGCTCTCCCCAACAGGCAGAATATTTTGCTCCCTTTGCACTGTTAGCTCAGGCACCTATGGCCAGCAAAACCTGGCGAGCACTGTCAGTAGCGCTGTTCACATCGGTGGTGAGGACCAGTTGAAAGTCCATCTCTTTTGTCCCTTCTGTTAACATTTCGAATGAGGGAAGCGATGCGGATCGGAGCCAGGGAGAGGAAACGTGCCTGCAGCTGTGGCAGACAGAACCGTGCTGGGCTGCAGTGGGACTCTGAGACATGTAAATAAAATTCACTTTGGTGATAGAGCCAGTGCCAGAAAAGCTATATTTGATGAATATTTTATTTTAACATATGGAAAACTATTCCAATTGGCGAAAATGGACAAGGTTTTCCTTCCTTCCTTCTTGCTTTCCCCCACCCTTTTTCATATAGAAGATTATGTGAGTAAAGGGATTTATTTTGAACTACTAGGCTTGCTCTTGATCAGAGTCCATGACCCTCGTTCTCCTACAGCCTTACAAAAATTCCCCCGCAAAACTCTGATGGAGTTTACACTAAAGGCACGCCTCATGAAGTAATACCTGGAATCTTGATGGCTTCAGGGGAAACTGGTCTTTGTGCCTTTTATATCACTGTAGCTGAAATTAGAAATGCCATATGCGACTATTGGGCTTGCAAAGGAATGTCCCACAGGCTAAAAGGCAAGCAGTGAATGAGCTGTTACTCCTTTACACCCTCTATCTGCAAGTATTTTAAAGAAAATACACCACACGTAACGTATTGCCTAATGGTGTAAACCAGTGACACAGGGATTACTGTGCATGCATCATGGTCAGGAAAGGAAATGTCTGTATCTCTCATGCACAGAGGAACAAGCCAGACTATCCATTGCTTAGTCCATCTCAGAGGCAAAGATGATTAATGACCCAGGGAAGGTGCAGAGTTACAGGAGTACCAGCCATCAAGCTCCCACCAGACTAAAAGCAAATTGGTTTCATCTGCAAAACTACACAATTGTAGGAATTTCCCATATTGAGTTTCTTCAGCAGTGCCTGCAAGCATCTGTTTGGCAGAGGCTGTGGCTCCAGCTCACCCTTGGGACTGAGGTGGGGGTGGGCATCTCTAGCCAGCCTCTGCGTGGAGGGTTCTGCAGGAAGATTTGGGTAAGCACTCAGTCTTGGCATTGGGACTGAAGGGCTACCAAGGAGCTCATCCCAGGTCCCAGGCAAGACTGACCCAGTATCATCAGTGCTGTCTAAATAACAGGAGGGTAAAAGATGGTCCATTGCACATCACACACATTGTGAGCCAAGCCCACAAAAAACACACAGTTTGTTTATATCTTGAGTTATTCTTTACACTTTCTTTTGGGGTTTGAGCCCAATTGCTCATGTCCTGATTTCCCACAGTGATCAAGTGGGCCAGAAGCCTTCTCTTACTGAAACGGGGAGTTTCACAGGCACAGTAATTTTCAGATAAAGTTGAAAAAAACAACAGGTAGGAGGATAATTGACTTCACTTACACAGAAAAAATAACCTATTCTAGAAATTTAAAAAAAAAAAGGACTACTTTTAGAAATTCTGTAGAAGAAAATTGTTCTAAAAAAAACCCCACCACATAAAACCCATGAATATACGTCTGCATTCTTTTCTTTCTGCCTTCTCTTACATACTGTGTAGTCAGGTCACCTTGCTTGCTAAGCAATCCTGTAACCTTTGAGAGAAGATGTGCTGAGTAGTTTGAGAGAGGATGCACTGTGCCATAAAATGGGCAGTCTTTCAGGCTGCTGTATCCCGTTATTACTATGGCTGGTTTTGCGGAGAACAGTACTTCGAAATATTTTGGTGTTGAGGTTTGTTTATTTGTTTTGTGTGGATTGGCTGAGTTAAAACATCAGCCAAACATTTTCAGTTGCTAAACTTCATAACCTGCTCATCTGGGGGACAAAGACCACCTCTTCAGACTGTGTACAGATTGCTAGTTTGCATTTGGCTGAAGCAGGATGTTTATTCTATAAAAAAGATATTGCCAGTACCACACAGACTTTACTTGTGAAACTTGTATGTCCAACTTCCTTTGGTGTGTACGTGGACACTTGGGGCCATGCTGCTGAGGAGGTGAGCTTCCTTTTCCCCCTGCTCCAGCAGAGCAGACCCACTCTATCTCCTGAATACGTCTGAGGAATTTATCTTCTAAGTCTTCTAACTTCTCCCTGTATCACTATTATTCTCTCCTCCATGGAAAGGGCATAAAATTACCTGCTAAAAAGGCAGTACAGCCTATTTGGGGCAAAAGAGTGTTTCTGAACTCCTGTATCCAGGCACATGCATCTACCACCTTCCAGATACACAAGAAGATGGAGAATTGATGCACACTATGATGGCACCTCCTCTGTTCCAGTTTCCAGAAGATGAAAGCTGGGTAGCTCAAAGCAAGAGGCACACTGTTACTTCCAACAAGTCTCCAACCTCAGACCCTATTTGTTCTACAGTCTGGACATAGCCATGAAGGTTATCAGAACTTTAAAGCCAGAGACACAAGGATCCTTTAACATGGATACAACTTCAGCTTTCTACTATCACTAGCAGACTGAAATTTTCTGAGAAATTTTTTCCAGCATAGCACAGTTTAAGACTTGGATGTCTTCAGCTCCTGACATGAAGTTACAGATTAACTACAGATTAACTAGGCTGACAGCACTGCCAGACTTTCTGTGATACTGGGACTTTGATTTGTCACCTAATCTTTGTGGCTGTTGGTGTCACAGTGATAGCACTTTGACAAAACAAGGAGGTAGAGTTTCCCATTCAAGTTCTTCTGCCTTTTTCATCAAAAACTTTCCAGGGTGAAGTCTGGCTCTTTCCAGCTGTGTACATAAGCCTGAGAAATAGTCTTACTTTACACACGTGTGCATATGTATTCATACATATATATATATAAAAGTAATTTTTACATGCTTTTATAAACAATAAATATGCAGTATATTTAGAAATACTGAAAACAGATATGATTTCTAGAAATGGCAAAATAGTTATTTTTACAAAAAGTAGTTGTCCAAACAAAACCATCACACAGTTTTCTTTTCCTTTCAATTCTTCTCTTTTCACGTTCTTCTGTTTCCTTGAGTGTAAAGCCAAATTTGAAAATCTAAATTTGGGCTTAGTAAAAATTGTCCCTAAATTCTCTTTCCTCCCACCGAACAACAGCAGTTTACTTCTGGTGCTGGTTTTTTTTTCCCCAGAAATACTTATATGGTTCTGAGACAACACAATAGGTGATCCTGTGCTTACACACCCATCCACCATACTGCATGCTGTGTTTTCTTCACGGACCTCCTGAGATTGTGCGATTGCATATAGAACCTGGCTCCACACAGTGTCACTATTGTTCTGGCCCTTTTTTTTCCCCGCATGAGTTTTTATGCTCAGCATATCTTGGCATTGTGAACTCAAGGCTTGCTAAAGAAGGGCTCAATTTACCCCTGATTTACCCCTATAAATCAACTAATAAACCATTGTAAGCACCGGTGTTGTTACACTTCATAGTGACAATGGGGACAGAATATGCTGGTACAGACAGAGGAATTCCAGCACTGAGGGCTAAAATGAGCAGGATCCTCCATATTTTGAGGATACACGAGGGTAACCTAAAGAAGAAAAAACCTCTACATGATGACTTCTACATGCATGATTTGCAATGGTGCTTCACTTTAATGCTACCAGTGACCAGCCAGGAAAGCTAAAGGGAATAACTTACTCGTTATACAGATACTCTACCTCCACTTGTGACCTATCTTGAAACTGTCTTCCTTTCTCTGGGTGTTCACTCCTTTATATTGCTATTTCCACAAATCAGTGTAGCCAGTCAAAAGTTACTTGAAGGCATCATCCTGGCACAGGTAAATTAAAAATCTATATTTTCTGGCATGAAATGCCTGCAACAGAGATTAGATTGAAGGCAGTCTAAAGATGTGTTTTTCCCCCTGCACCATGGCAGGAAGTCAGTGGAGCCTCAAACCTGCCCCCTGCCACCAAACCATCTCTCTCCCATCCACCCTCCCCTGAATGATACTTGCATAGAAGGAGAAGCCATCTCTGCCAGGAAGGAGCAAGGAGGAGCCCAGGCCTTCAGGAAGATCAGGGATGAAAACAGGATTTACACCTTATTCTGATACTCTTGTGCTTGTCCCAGTCAGACACAATCCCTCAAGCAGGGCTCATAGTCATGATACCATGGAACCCTTAATGATGATGAAGAGCTCCTTTCAGCTGCTTTTAATGACAAAAGAAAGTCAAAACTATTCAGCCAATATCCAAGCCCTTAGTTATGTCTTTTGTGTTGTCACCTTTTCCCAAAGAAAAATTTCTTACTGGCACAGAAGTCAAGCAAAACCAAATTTGGTGATTAACATTTGAGATATTAATTTTTCTCCTGGGGAATCCTTATCTAGAAATGGTATAGTTGCTTTAGATAAACCTAGTAATAAAGCAATCCTCTAATTCCTCAGCCAGCCATACCAGGAAGGATCTGCTAGGTGGTCTGTGGAGCTGGGTCATTAGCAGTCAAACAAGAGGAACCAGCCTGGTACTTCCTCTTCTTTAAGCGGAGCAGGGAAGGCTCAGTCGGGAAAGATGTCTCAGCCAAAGGAAGTGTCAGTCTCTTTTAACACTACATAATGCAGCTCGGGTGCCTGCCAAATCGTAATACACTGGAACAGACGGAGACAGAGTACTGTGGGAAGGGCAGTGCAAACTGCCTAACGGTGCAGCACCTAGATTTCCTGCACTGTCAGGAAATCCTTCATTTTCCAGGCTAGGAGAATGTTTTGCTTTTCTTTTCTGGTTTTGTTTTTTCCTTTCCCCTCCACTTTTCAAGGACTGGTGTCTTGGCACTCAGCCTATCCCAATGAAGCATCACAGAGTCCTGGTATTACAATACTGGTTTTGTTCAGTGGGTAGCAGAAGAGAACCATGTTCCTGTTTATGTAAGTGCTGTTTATAACATTGATTATGCTAAAATAATTTTACTTTAAAAGTTGTTTTATAATAATACTATAAAGAATTCCTGGAGTTATTAGTAATAAATGCCAGCAGCAGCATGGTTGGCATGTTCAACCCCATACATCAGACTTTAAGGCTGATTTCTCAGTGTCAGTGAGAGCCCTACCCTGAAGGCAGCAGGCACCACGCTTTGAAGCTGCTTGTCTAATACTCTGCACCATGTCCAGACACTTTCATTGATAAGAAGAGTTGAGATTAAATAATTTGTTACAAGACTGTAATTTTATCCCTGTTATGCTTGTGTCGTAAGAATAGAGAGAGTAAGAGTAAGAGTAAGAGTAAGAGTAAGAGTAAGAGTAGACAACATCACATAGATAAGCAAACAGGTTCACTACATTTTTTGGCACAGAATACATGTTGACTCTGCCTCACTTCAAAGTGGCAACATCTTCCAGATGGACATATAGCCAGTAGTACAACTATAATAATATTATGCAATGCTATCATTACCTGACTGACTGAAACGGAGGTTTCTTTCTGAGACAAAGCTTCTCTGACAGTCACAGAACCACAGAATGGTTTGGACTGAAAGGGACCTAAAAGATCATATAGTTCCAGCTCCTCTGCCATGGATCATCTAGTTCCAACTCCTCTGTAACTTTCCACTAGACAAGGTTTCTCAAAGCCCCATCCAATGTGGCCTTGAATACTTCCACACATGGGGTATCCACAACTTCACTGGCAGTGTCTCACCACGTTCACTGTAAAAGTCATCCTAGTAGGTAAACTAAACCTACCCTCTGACCTACAGCAATCACAGAAACCAGTTGGAAAAAAGAGTCTGATTTCTAGCAAACATTACAACATTATGTTGGGTAAAAGAAGAGAAGCATAATGGTTAAATAGACTCTTAAGTAAGAAGAGTCAGCACTGCACTGGTGATAGACAACAGCTGCAAGAAATGTCCTCCTTTCCCTGAAAACATCAGCTTTTACTAGAAGATTTGGTCTCACAAAGTGAACTAAAAGGCCTGGCATACCATGTAAGCAATCTGTATGTGTGCAACCTTCCTTTTAAAACAGACAGAAGTTTTACAAGACATGTTCTAAAGTGTTTAAGACCTAACCTTGATGTGCACAAGGATGCCAAGTGCCGGACAGAACCAAGCTCAACACAGTTTGTCCCTGAGCACTTCTGGGACTAGGGATTCCCTCCAGCTGGAGACAGGCCATCATTCTTCAGCTTTGCCCATCTTCCTCTCCAACAGTTTGCCCTCTGAAAGTACTGAGAATCAGATTCATCTGTCCACAGTGCAGATCTGTGTTTCCAATGCCTTCTACTCACTCAAAACACCAGGGATCAAATTCTTGTCTCTTCTGTGACTGTGCAGTTGAAACAGCATTCCTGTGGACCAACAGAACCACTTTGGCACCAGACGTGACCCCAGTACACAAACATTTCAGCCCACATGTGGTAATGGGTGATCACACCAGTGAGGCTGGACATGCAGGACTGAACCCTTTGCTTTGTCTTGCCCAAGCCCACAGGCAACACCTAAGCAACAGTACTTTCTCCCCTTTCCAGCCCCTACTTCCCACTGCAGTCTTCCCAGCCCCAGAACTACCTCTGCTTCCCCAAGCGTGAAAGAAGGGGTCGATCTGCTGCTCATCCTGCAGGTTCCAATAAGTGAGTATTTTGGGGCACCCCTGAAGGCAAAATGACATCTGCATGCTTGACGCTATAGAATGAGAGCACAATGCTTTAAAGCCTCTCAGAAAACCTACAGGACAGTTAATATGATTTAAGCCTATATTTAAATTTTATGAGACTCATTTTCAAGGCTAATAACCCAGTTTACTGTGCACAATATCAAATGCAAATTTTATTACTGACTTGGTAAAAACCAAGATGATATTCATTAGCATATCTCAGCGCATCACCCTTTTTAGCCAAAAGGTGCACCAGGAGTAACAGTGGGAGTTTTTATACGTGCTGTAAATTACAGTTACTATCTCATTAGATAAACACATTTAAAATCAGGTTATCATTCACTTATATATCAGAAAGTTGTTTGTTCAATTGCAGCTAGTCTCGTATTACAACATATGGTGCATGAAATTCTTAGACTAATAAAATTTCAAGGTACAGGGAGCTGGTGCCTTGGAAAAAACTGTTTCTGCTCAACGAATGGCTCGATATAATCTGTAATTGCTTTGAAACAATTATGCAGCAGGCTGTTTTGTACTTAATAGTATTTACATCCTTGGGTTTATTAGCAACAAAATCTAAGTGGAACTTGTGAAAGAGAAATTAATTTTTCTGCTAAAAGATGTAAAGTTTTAAGGTAAAGATCCAGCAGATTGTGGAAATCAAAAATATAGGCAATAGTCTCTAATTTAACTTATTTCTCATTGAAATGTTTCATTATTCTGTTAGATACCTGTGGCAGATTATCAAGTAATTCATCAGCAGCTGAGTTCCCCTGAACTTTCACTACTCTCAGCAAGGTTTAGTTTTTTTCTCAATGCATGCACTCTGGCTTTGCCGTCTCCTGGAAATAAATACAAGTAATGTCTAATATAGTATTTGAAATCAAATTGAAAATTCCTGTACCTCTGAAGTTTTTCCTACTAAGTTTAACAGTGGTGACTGGGATGTGAGTCAGCCTTTTGTACTTCTTTATATGCTGGCAATTGAACAAGCAGCTCAGGACACAGTGGCACAGAGAGGCATGCTATATACAGAGCAACAGTTATGCAGGTACATAAAAGCTTTGGATCAGACTTTCCTATGGTATGGACTGCTGGAGCTTCAGCACTTCAGCAAAACTCAGCCAGTTTGCAGAAGCATTGGGTTATACCTGACTGAAGTACTTAATTTCTCCTGCCATTCTGGGCATATTCACATATGCTCCACTGATAATATACAAATCATCATATACAAACCTAATGTCAAGTGTATTATTTCAGCACTCAGTTAGGAGCAATGAACTGCACACTACTGCCTCATTGCATGGCTCCTACTGAGTTGAAATCTGTGAGACAGCTTGAGGGCGGTTACACATTTGGGGGTTAAGGTGGTTTTCTCGCCTTTTGTCATTAACTATTTTTCCTTCTTTTGTTTATTATGTCTTGCATTTGCCTACATTGCAATCTGTCTGCAATGCTAAAGCTGTATTTTATACAGACATCATTTCTCCTGACTGCTAACTCTGCACGCCAGCAGCAGCAAAATTGGAGTCCAGATTGTAAGGAAGGCCCTGATATAACAATTGTTCTCGCTCTGCTCAGTACTGCTAACTTCAAGATGACTTCAACCACACAGCATTAACACCTTTCTCATTGTTCTTGTACTAACATGTTCTCAAATACTGTTACTAAAATCTCTGCCTTTGTGTTCAGCTTTATCTGTCTTTCTCTTGTGCTGCAACTTCACTAATTTTCCTGTTGCTCTAATCTGCAATGAACTGCAGTGAATTCCTTGCCAAAGCCCTCACCATAGCACACTCATGCCAGCTGTACCCTGGGATGATTGCTGTATAAGAAGTGCTTCCTATTTCCATCATCTAGGAGGGCTTGTTAGAGTACAACATGATAAAACTTTGCAAAAAATCCTCACTCTCTCTTACAAGGGAATATCTCTCATTGCTGATTTCAAAAGACCTGCAACGAAGAACTATTACAAGAAAATCCTCATGCAAAGCCTCATGACCTTACTTGTTATTCCTGATAAGAACAGTGTAAGTTGTCAGGAAGTACACCCTTCTGTCTACAAAAACCACCTTTAGATTTTGCAACATCAGGAAGCAAGCCTAACCTGATTTCAGCACTGCTGCTGGAATAAACCATGGAGTAAATCACAAATTACATTGTAGAGCAATGCTGAAAACCCCCACCAGACTGCGTGTGGAAACTAAATCCCAGCACATGACAAATGCAATCTGTTCCCACTCAACTCACTAGCAATCCTCCTGCAAAGGTGGCTTTACCCAGCCAGGGCTGAGACCCCCTCCTAACTCCCCCCTGTCTACTGCTGTGATTTGGAGCGGGGCTGGGGCTGCTACAGCATTTTCTAATGAAGGAGAGGCCAAACCTAGTTGCTAACTGTGCATTTGGGATTTCAAGCACATTTGGGTTTCTCTGAGTCTGTGTTCAAACGATTTCCAATCTGCAACTTTTCTTACATTCCTGTAGAGCAGTGACACTTTTTTTTTTTTTATTCATACAGCACCTAGCAAAATGAGTACCATCTCTCACAAGGTCTCCAAGGTTCTGCGGCAAAGTAAGCAATGTTAATAGTATTGGATGTATTCAATCCTTGGCACAAATGATTTGTTGAACTGCATTAATATATTTGTCAATTAATAACATCTGTGAATGAGTGTATACAGACTGGAATCAGGTCCACGCTGTATTACTTATGAATACAGTTTTATCAACCAGTCACCATCTTAGCAGGATGCTTTTTCCAAATTCAATTTGTCTGAATTGTATTCCATAAAAATTACCTCATCATGCTGTGCCTACCCATATTAATGATGGGAGAAGTGAGGTTTAGGGGACGCATGCATTAAAATAAAGGATACTTTTGGCTATGGGCAACATGGCCAAACAAATATTAGCAATGGTGGGTGCAGCCATAGTGAGGTGGGGAAGAGGTCCACAGCCATGTGAACTGAGTGTAGCACACTGGACTGTGCTAATGAAGGTTAAAAATCCTTGATTATTTTGTAATCTTTGTCATTTCTCTGTGTAGTGGTTTGGTCCAAAATACTCATTACTGTTTATCTGCTGTGAGATAAGAATTAGGAGAAATGCAAAACAGGCACCAAACTTGAAAGAATATAAAGAAGTTTATTAACAGACCTAAAAGAAGAAAAAAAATTATCCCACCTTCAGAACTCTCCTCCTCCCCCCACCTTCCTCCCTTCTCCCACTGACAATGTGAAAAGACAACCCTTAAGATGTTCAGTCTGTTTACCACTTCCATAATAACCTTGTTCAGTCCATTTAGAAAGAGAAGTCTCTTCTTGCTCATGCTATGAAAACATTATCACAACGAGACAGCCGCCCACTTCCAAATATTGTTCAGTCCATTTAGGAAGAGGAGTCTCTCTGCCTGCGTGTGAGTCCTTTCCCCCGACTTGCAGCTTTTCCCGCAACTGCTTTCGAGGGTCCACTCTTGAAGTTTTTTGGGGTACAATTTTAAGGTTGAGCCGTTCAGAAACAAAAACAGAGGCCCTTCTCCTTCCCTGGGAGCAAAGGGTCTTCATCATCTTCATCGTTAGGACTATCTCTGGGAGCATCTCTAGGAACTGAGGTTTTCTCCTTTCCCATTTGGAGCAAAAGTCCTCATCTGGTTCATCTCTAGGGACTGAGGTTTTCTCCTTTCCCGTTTGGAGCAAAAGTCCTCATCTGGTTCATCTCTACGGACTGAGGTTTTCTCCTTTCCCATTTGGAGCAAAAGTCCTCATCTGGTCCATCTCTGGAGGGGGAGTTTGCCTATTCTTAAATGTGGATCACAGAGGTGATCACAACTTTAAGTGGCTTAGAGAATTGTCCATATCCAAACTGGCCAGCTGATAGGTTCTATCAGTTCCCAGAGGAAACTGTAAGCACCCCTTAGCAAGGACGTCCCTTCCGGGACTATGCTTTCTAACCTATGACACTCTGGAAAAGCCAAATATCTGTTCCACTCTTCCAGGCTTTTTTGACCGGGTATTTTTCAAAGCTCTCTCAAAACAAGAATAAGTGTGGGCACTTTCCAGATACTCTACCAATTTTTGGTATCCGGGGTCAATTCGGGCCAGGGGGAAGCACTCTCGGATGGACTAAGGATGTCACATGGAATCGGACAGGCTGTTAACAGCTCACAAGTCCCCGCACTCCCCCAGCTGCCCTGCCCCTGTGCCCAGATGCCCGACGGCAGCCACAAAGCCTGGACCAGCCTTTGGGACCCCCGGATGCTCCCCCCTTCCCAGCGGATCAGCTCGCAAGAGGACAGGAGACGTTGTCAAACCGAGATCTGTGGTTTTGCTGAGGCAGCGGGGAGAGGAGGAAGGGAGGCTCTAAAAAAAATCGCGCGCCGGCGCCTGCGGGGGGGAGGAACGCAGCCCCTTTAGGGGTGCGTCGGGGACGGGGGAGCTTGGTTTGTTTGTTTTAACAAGAGCTCCTTCAATAAAGTCCGAGCAGGCAGAGCCGAGCATGGCTAAGCTGCCAACTCCAGCAGCTTCCCGCCTGTCTTCCCAATGCCGCAAAATTGGAACACCAAACCAAGCAGTGCCATCTATTGACTGCAGCGGCTCATGGCCTCGCCACAAACGCAGCATCCCCGGGTGCCACCTCCCCGCGCAGCGTCCCCCCAGCACGGAGCACGCCCCCCCCGCCTTCCCAGCCTCCCCTGTCCTTCTCCTCGCACATCTCTCCCCTGCCATCCATCACCGCCTGCCGCTGTCACTTCGCCACCGCGGCTGTCACCCGGCTGTGACTAAGGTAGAGAAAAATGAGCCGTTTAAGCGTGGCAGAGCCCGGGACGTTCAGAAGCACGAGACAAATTAACGAAGTGCGAGAAATTAGAGTGCATAAATCTGAGGGCTGTAAATCATCGTGCGGCTGCTCATACTTAGAAGTAAAGAAACCTGAGTGCCATAGTCAAGCCTGTCTGACCCGTGCCTGCTTTCCTACGGGATGCTGACATCCAATTCAGACTCCATATCTTCATCCCATGTGGTGGTTCACTCACCTCACTGTGCCTTAGTGTTTTCTTTCAGAAAAAACATACTTTATCCGTTTCATCCCAAATTACACATGATGTTAGTGGGAAAAGTGGGAAATTATCTAAGCTAAAACTCTGTCTTCACGTGATTTTTGTCCCTCTTCTCCTGGGTTTCTCATCCATAATCCTAACCATAAGTTGATTTCCCTCCACAGTAGAGGAAGGAAGTCAGCAGCACTGGCTCCAGAAACATGAAGTGATCCAGAGAAATCCAGAGATGAATTAAAAATATAATGAAGTTTGTTGGCTTGCCATGAAGTTCTTCTTCTTTTCTGTAATTAAAATCATACAGCAACTCTGTGAATATAATTACATTATACCCCAAACATAACACCAAAGAAAACCTGATGCAGGTAAGAGGAAACGAGAAAATTGCATTTCTGATGCAATGTTGTAGCTGAAAGCTCCATTTTTGCATGAATAAAAATGACCACCAACCTGTTTCCTCTTCCCCCAATACATACAAATTAGGTAGCACTTGAGTCATTTAGTGATACCACCAAAATCAGATACTTGTAATAGTCTGCCCTAAATTACTGTGATGTTAAAGTTGCTGATTTGTTTTTCAGAACAACATACAGATGTGAAAAATGAACACATCCAAATTTTATCTAGATGCCCACATACAGTATCAAATTGGGTAAAACTGATGAATACTATGATCCACTATCACCTCTAATAAAACAATGGCAGAAAAAAAAGGCAGCACAGAGGAATAACCTACTCACTATTTTGCAGTTGCAGTGAACTGTAGGTTAGCTTATATTTTGAATTAGAAACTCGTGATTATGTCAATTTCTTTTCAGAGATATTGTTCTTATTTGCATCATTATTTTGGCAAGTTTTTAGGCAGATCCCAAGATAACGAGATCCATGTGAAGTCATGCATCTCCCACACCACTCTGGGAGAATGAACTATTTGGTTAGTTCTAAATTTGGCCTCTTTCTTTCCATACAGAAAGATGTGTTATCAACCCAACCTCATTTAAGCTTTCTTCACACTCATTATTTGCTTATTCTTGAACCAAACATATTATTTATCTTCTCTGGGATCTGGAAATTCACAGACTTTTGGAACTTCCGTTCTACGTTTTCTTTTACTTCCGCTATTTTCAGTGGCAGCATGGGTAACAGTGTAACAGAATAGTAGTCCTTAATAAAAATAAACTACTCTGAGAAAACAATCTGATTTATGTTCAGTCTCTTTTTGCAATAGCCACCTTCCTTCCTGCCTTAGAAACAGAAGGAACTGGTTGTCCTCAAAAAAGAACAACACATTTGTGGTATGAACATGCGCCAGCATAGTGTTTCAGGCACTGGAACGACAGAGATTTGAATGACAGCACTGATAGTGTTTGGTGATAAAACTTAAAATTATATTGCTCATAATTCAAATAGGAAATACTTCATTTGGCTTGGAGCGCTGAAATGGTCTCAGGTCTGATCTGTCTAACCTGTCTCACCTATATACTTTTCTGTTATTCAGGACGGTGAAAACAATTTCTCTGCCACCACCACCATGGGAGTTAACTTTCCTGATGTCACAAGTTTTGCTGAGCAACAAAAGAAGAGTGACTTTTTGCACACTTCAGAAAAGCAAGCAGAACTGTGATATTATGACATCTACCAGTTACTCAAAATGCAAGAACGAAAAATACAAAGCAACACTAACTGAAGATGCAAGTGTACAATATCTTGGTAGAAATGCAATTTGCATGTATATTAAGGTTTTTTACATGGAGATTACCAAAATGAACAGTATCCCCTTTTTTGAAGGCTGCACACCATTTTGTGACCTGTGACTTGCAGTTGCTGTGGCAGTGATTTTCAAAGTACTCTTTGGAAATTATTTGGAAATACTTTAATGCTTGGAAATTATTTAATTTAATTTATAGTTGTCTTTCAAGAGAGTTTAAAGCAAAGAAAAAAGACTATCTCATGTGGTGACTTCAGATAATTTCCATGACTGAATCATTGCAACTTTGTAAACAAAAGCTACTTTGAGAGCTTCACAAAATCTTCAAGAAACCTGATCAATTGTGACCTTGGGTTTGGAGTCTGAATGCTGAGAGCTGTTGCACCTTGTAGGTGACATTTTTTCACTCCATGAGCAGTCTTGACACTTTGGGGAAAACTTTCAGTTAAATTCATTAATATATCTGTCTGGTTCCAAATGTTCCATAAGCTGAGTCACTCCACTTCTGTTTAGATTCAGGTAAAAGATGACTTTTCCTTGAAGATTCACACATGTTACCTCACCATCTCTGTTCTAGATACTCAAATTCTAATGCAAAAGTTTCACAGATGTTACCAAGCAGGGGAGGCAGTCCAGGAGCTGGAGAGGACTCTTATCTTCTAATGGGGTTCAGTGGTTTTGTTGACATTTTGCAACAGGTGATATTAACGTCACAGCTTAATTTTGTCATCCTTAAAGATATCACCAAGTTAGTGCTGCCTGGGATTCCCTGGTTAGTACTGTCAGGTACTTCCATTACTGTAAACAAGTGCCAACCATCCTCTCACATCTCTTACTGCCGCAATCAATAAAGCTGTACCACGTTGCTGGCACAAACATTTGCTTGTACCCACACATGGGTGGCAGCAAGAGGAAGGCTTCCCCACGGTGGCATGACCCAGGTGCTATTAAGTATTTTTATTGAACACCAAATATTGCCATGTTCTTCCACTTCCATTCAGGATCAGAAAATAACGATGTGTAATTGTTTCCAGGCTTCACTACTTCACACTTGCCACTGTGACAACTAGCAGGGAGTGGTGATCCATGCCAGATAGTCAGTTGTCCTTCTTATGAGGAACTGCACACTGGGTTGTTGCAAGTGAGAAAGATGCAGAGGACCACCTTGAATCAGGTGAAAACTAGGTTAGGCATTTGTCAAGTAAGTTGTCTGGATGAGCAGATTGAAGGAAACAGCATGGCCAAGGTCTCCCAGAGACAAAGCGACTAACCTGCCAAGGGCCCTTTTCCCCATCCATAGGAACTGCAATGCCTTGTGAAGGGACTCTTCCTCGCAGGAGTGAAAGGGACAAAGTGGAAATTGCTACTGAGATGGCTTACTCTTCCTTCTCCTGGCACAGTCTCTCATCTGTCATACAAGGGGTTGTATTCCAGTATTTTCTTCCATATTTTAAAACATGAAAATTGCAAGAACCTTCTCACTTCTTTTATGTCACTCCTTTGAAGACAGACAGACTCACTGCTAGAAGTGCTTCCTTTCCTTTGATTATCTCCATTGCATTGTAGAGCGAAATTGACCCTTTCAGGAAATATATTTGTCAGCTGGCCGAAGAAGACAATATTAAAAATTCCACAGAAGCCAAACATTTCAAGGGCTTCCCGCTTATAGCTGCAAAGATGTTACTCTCAAACCACCAGCTATTCAGGATTTTTATTTTGGCCTATCCTGTACAGGAAACTGTAATGAAGTTGCTGCATGACACGGTGTTGTGGTTTAGAAATGGTATTCTCCAATTTAGTACTCCTGCTAAAACCACATCACTCCTCACTCCTCCTCCTCCTCCTCCTCCAATTGGATGCCCTAGAGGCAAAGATCATGGGTTGAGATAAGAACAATTTATTGGAAACAGCAATGAGATAAGAAAAGGAACACTAACAGCAACAATATTAATAACAAAGGTATAAGACAAACAAAAAATGTACATGGAAAGCCCGTACCAATACCAGATCTTCCGCGGCACATTTTCTCCTGACCAGAAGGAACCTCCTCCCCTCAGTCTCTTCCTTTGGCCCCCAGGATTGACATAAAGTGATACAGAATAATATCTGGGCCTTGGCCATGCCCTCTCCTGGCTACTGAAAAAATTTACAGTGTCCTGCCAAGACCAGCACATATGATACTTTGTATCTCAAGAATAGAGTTAGCCTATCGTGCTTCCTGGTTCAGAAGTGTTTTAGCTTATTTGAGATCTGAGGTTTGAAGCAGGACAGTTCTTGCTGACTGTTCCCAGCTTAGCAAAGGACTCATTTGATGTTTAAAATCCTTGTCCATACCTATTTCCCAGTATCTGCCTATATCTGTATATCCAGCTATCTACCCATCAATCCATCTGTCTATCCAGCTGTTTATTTCAGCTGTTGCCCTCAATACTTTCTTCATTGAAATAGTCAGGGAGAGGGCAGCTTAGTGATTAAGTAACAAGAGGTACCTCTGAGAGCCTAAAGGAGGGGGCACACCATGTTTGCTCGGGGCCCCTCTTAGCCTAATGGCAGGGGTGAGGGTAAACTTCCCTCTGTGAGGGCTGGATACTGTTTGGGAAAGGACCATAAGGAGATGTTGTGGGAAATCAGAGCTAGTGCTGAAACAATTTCTTCCACACAAACTGTCCTGCTTTCTGTGGTTCCTAGGAGTCAATCAGGTGGTGGAAGGCCCCTGTGTTGTAGAAGAGATTGTATTTGCCCCAGCAAATCTACTTCCCATCTCATTCCCCCTGTCCCACATGCTTCCCAGTTTAAGGATCCCTGCCTGGGAATCCCCATGCTGCTTTTGCTTCCCAGAATCCCACTGTCAATGGGGTTTTTTGTAAAATTTGTAAATTTTTGGTTTTGTAAAATTAATCTTTAATTAATTTTGGCCACAACATATACTGATGGAATTTCTTGTCACCTAAGAAATACTTTAAAGAAACAACTGAACTGAATTTTTCCCAGTCCCCTATTCTGTCCTAAAAATAAAAAAGTACTTCAGTAGCAGCTCTAACCAAGGGTATAAAAGATCGGGGGAAAAAAAAAAAAGATAAACAACAAGCTTTATTTGACTCTTTAAGATAGTGAACAAATAGCAAGATGGTGACTTCAGGCTTTAAATTACTTTACTTTGGCACTCCAAACAGCAGTCAGAGATGTTTCTTCCTTCTAATTTTACACGTTGGTTTCATAAACATAGTT
This sequence comes from Corvus brachyrhynchos, assembly GCF_000691975.1. Taxonomy (NCBI): domain Eukaryota; kingdom Metazoa; phylum Chordata; class Aves; order Passeriformes; family Corvidae; genus Corvus; species Corvus brachyrhynchos. The sequence goes on from NW_008238632.1 coordinate 2,164,085, forward strand.
AAAATTCCCAATGCTTATCTTGCTATCGTGTGTCCAAAGCAACTGTCCTCACACTTCAGGATCAGCCCCTATCACAGCTCTCTCACCCTGCTTGAAACTGTGCGTACTCTGCATGTGAAGTAACACTTGATACAAACACCTCAGCCAGCTCCACAGCAGACCTCAGGTAAAAGCTGCAAGCAGCAAGGAGAGGGATGGCCAGCCAGAGGCACGTGGAGTAAAAGTGATGCACCCTTTGTGGCAGGTGGAGGATGGCAAGACGCAAGGATTGCAGCTGCACCCAGTGCCCGGCTGCAGGGGGCAGGGCAGTGGATGGACCCACAGACAGACAGACACTTGCAGAAAAATACAACCCACCAAAACTGCGGAAGGTGTCTAATTAAGCTCCCCTTCCCTGAAAAGCTGTCGCTAGGTAAGCAAAACTGTTTAAAACATGTTTATCATTAAAGTGTCCCCCGACAGCAGGATGTGGCAGCAGACTCGACGACAGAAGGGAGAAGAAGAGAGGCATATGGACCTCAGCCCTGTCCCCTGCTGACAAGCTGCCTCGCTGCAAGCCCCCTTTTCACTGTCGTCCGTGCGTGCAGCAGATTGCAATGGCCCAACTTTCCCATCTGTATCCCAGGCCTGTGCCCCCAACAATGTGGCAGCCATGCAGTTTTCATCAGGCGGTGAGCAGGGGAGGGGGAGGCTGTGGGCAGGGGAGGGTGGGAGGAGAAGGGGGAGATATTAACCACCAATAATCACAATGCTGTCCATAATGCATTGTCTCCATGAGATTACATGGTATATTTCCAGTGGGGATTAGCCCATCCATCACAGCCCTTTATTGGCCCTTTTTTTGTTGTATAAAGCCCAAACACTGTCGTAAAATTCTAAACCGCTTAATTGCTGTGCTGTAAAAATTTGCATATCAGAGATATGTCATTCCTTCGTTAAATGGCACTAGGCATTTGTTACAAGGTCCCAACAATCACAGGAGAGCACCCCAGAAAAAGGTCACCTCTTGGCATTATGCAAAGTTCTCCGCTGAATTCTAATCTGCAGCAATTACAGTTTGAATCTATTGCAGCTTAATGGATTTTGATTTTCTGTGATTCAAACTCCCTGGGCTCAGAGAGCCCTTTTTTCATCTGATCAGACAAGGTAAGCAATGTGATAGTGATGGCATGGTCTCTGTTTCTGTAAGGCCTGAAAGCTTGACTCCTAAAAGATGTCTTCCTAAGCCAAACTGTGAACCTTGGTGCAAACTTTCCATGATGAGCATATGTCTTGATTTTGTAGACTAACAGCAAGTAGAGAGTACTGCAGCCATTGCATTGCCACTTCAAGTATTCCTCATTGGAAACAACCTGAAGTTAGATGTTTATGTATGTGTATTAACAAAAAGGATAATTATAGTAATGAGCAGCTTTTAACCTGCGGATCTGAGAGATTCTTTACAAAAGCAAGAACATATTGTCCTGAATTTGCACCTTCAAAAAATCGCTTTGAAGAGCTGATTTGAAGCCAGGGGGCACACTGCAGACCCCAACAGTGAGCACTGCTCTCAGCAGCCCTAGCAGTTCTCCTCTGCTTCCTCCCATCTGCTTGCCAAGGACTGAAAGTACCACTTCTTTATTGTGTGATCAGGTCTTCACTCCATGTCTTCTCCATTAACTGCTGCAGAGGTTCCCCAGATGTGCTTTCAATCCAGATAGCAATTTGTCTTTTTTTTTCAGTATTTTAACAGTATGCTTAAGCCAGACCATTTCACCTCCATCTAGCACAATATTACAAAATGTTACACAATGGGAGAAGGGCAGGTCACTTCTCTCACAAAACAGAGTCTGGAAGCTGTGTCTCTTTCTGTGTAATAGCAGGAAGTATGGTTTCTAACCTTGCCAGGAACATATAAAAAAGGAGGTGAATGGAGCAGTCAAAAGGGATTTTAAAAGTGCCATAGAGATTTGGGGGTCAAAGTCTGTGTTTCAGGTTCTGGTATATAGGAGAGCCCTTTGCAAGCTCTGATATAAAAATTAGGAGAGAACAGGAGAAATTTTGGGCTGTGTGTACCTGGCACCTTGGCTTGAGTTGGCCTGTGCTGAAATAGTGTGAGTTAGCTTTGAAAACTGTTCAAGGTGCAAGATGTGCCCATCATAGTCAGGATCCAAAGCAAACTGAGCCTTCTTTAGTTATCCACTCTGTTCCTCTTTCCCCCAACTCTCTCCCTACCAACAATCATCCATATCTCTACATGGGACACAAACTTATCTGTCTCTACATGTCTGAGGCATTGTCATTGCTCATCCTCCCCATGTGGTCAGATGCAGCCTATGAATATGCATTTGGATGTGGATGAGATACATTCTCATCCAATGGACTCCACACTCACTTTCCACAGTCACTGAAAATTTCTTTCAAGAAGGAAGGAAGCACCTTCAAGAAGCACCAGGGTGGTGTTAGCACTGATGTGTCTTATACCTGAGAGGGACAATGGCAAGTGGGCCACACTCCTGCAGGTGTGCCCCAAACACAGTGATAAGGTAGAAGACACTTTCATGCTTTCGAGGGCTTGCCAGTAGCTTCTAAGAGTTAGAGCCTTGTCTCTTTTTCCAAGTAAAGCAGTGATAAGCGAGAGGGAAGAAGTTGGCCAACAAGAACTTCCACCTCCTGCCTGTGTGCAGGTGGTCAGTGTAAGAATCTGCTTAAGCCATACCAGCCTTTTGAACCTCCCTCAGTGTGTGCAGCGCTGCTCCCTGGACATAATTAATGTCTTACGAATATTATTCCCCCAGGAGCAAGTGAATGAGTATGATTATGTGTGCCACAAAACCTGAACCTACTGCAGAAGCTCACGTGCCTTCCTCAGCAGAAAGCAAGAGGCAGAGCTAAAGTACTGTAGGTACAGGATCAAAGTAATTGTTTTCCTTCAAGGCATCTTGCTTATCTTTGTAACCCAGCCCCACAACTCCAGGAATTTGGCAACATATTTCATCACCTCAAGAAGACTTCTTCTAATAGTCCTATTTCAGTAATTTATGTTTTATGTTATCTATTTTACATGTTCTTTTCCCAAATGTTTTTCTTTCTACCAATAAGTGCATTTTTCAGGTGTGTACCTCTTACTCATGTTGCAAGCACTCATATTTAAAATCAACCTTGCATTGCATTTAATCATCACATTATGGTAGTTTTATTATTATATTTTAGTCTGGCAGGTGGTTTACTAACCAGGAAGGATTCTAACAAGCAGCACAAACATTCTAACATAAAACCATCTTATCTTTGTTCTCCTTTTTAATTAACAACTAACATCAATGCAAACTTCTCGTCCTACGTGTGAACTCAGCCACTTCACTATTATCCGAGTTCTTGATTAAGCAGGCCTTCTACAAAGAAGCCCCAAGTACCTTTGCTAAAAAAGATTTCAGCCCATGCCCTCGTGCTGATAAAACCCTCTCCCCTCTGTGGCATCAATGCAACTGCTGGTATGGCTGCAGATCTACAAAATCATCAATGCAGGAAGAAAAAAGGTTAAAACAGATTATTTCAGATGGACAATTTCACAGTGGTTGCCTGGAATCTCTCAAACGAGCTTATTTTGCATCCACAAGCCTGTGCCTCTTTCTCACCACTATCTCTGCTTTATAGAAGGAGAAGCAAAATCTGATCCATCCAAGGTTTTCCAGCATTGTAGTGACAGAGCTGGAAACAGTTCTGGAGTCCTGCATCACAGCACCACACATGATCCCAAGATCCATTTCCTCCCTTCCTCCTCTTTCACCCTCCAAAAGCTTCCAACCATCAGGAGCAACCTTCCAAGGCCATAGGGACAGTCTGCAGAGCTCAGTGGACACTAGAATGGGGTCTTTATAGGGTGGAACTGCATGTTGGCTTGCCAGCTGCCCTCCCTGCAGAGCTCATCACCCACTGACATTTTTATCTGCCTCGGAAATAGATTTGTTGCACAGCCCATCTCCCAGCCCATCTTCTGCTTCTTTCTCTCTTACATGTTCTGTCCATGCAATTTATTTTACCTTTATTGAGCATTATTAATGTTTCTGTTTGGATGGAACAAATTATGTAATAATGTGTGCTTTTCTCCTGCTTAACTCATTATTTAAAATTACCCAGACAATAATTTATGTGAATTATTCTGCAATTAATTTGCCATGAGTTTCTTGCGAATACCCTCTGAACAGCATCTGAGCTCCCTTGATTTGTTCCAAAGGTCTGGTTTTCACCTGGGAGAGGGGCCAGACCTGATACCTGCAAATTTTAGGGAATTCTTGCATAAGAATAGGGGCTATTTCCATTAAATTAGTATACAATCCCATGTGAGTATTTTTACTTTGTTTTCCTAGTGTTGGAGGTGTTTTCTGGGGTTTAGCATAATTCTGCTTCTAACTGAATTAAGGTAAATCATTACAATTAAGGTCAAAATAATTCCCCTGTGCTTTTTGTCCAGCTTCAGCTAAATCAGTGGAAAGCCACAGCTTTAGCCAATGCTGGAAATAAATAAGCCTTTTGAACCAGGCTTCCAATGTGGTAGTTCCATTTTGCATCCTCAGCATCTGTTTCCAATGCCTTTTGTTAATTTATTCTAACAAACATTTGATATTTTGCATCTGTGCCAAAGTCTTTTGAAGCCGATGAAAAAGTTTCCGTGACATTCATGACATCTGCATGTATTTAAATGACAGTGAAGTGTCTTGTTTGATTGGAAGAGCAGAAGTACAGCTGATAGAAGTTGCCTCCACATTACAGACTGCAGGTACAGTCCGGTTTGCAGCACCTGAGGGGCGAGGTCCCAGGTGGAGCAGCGTGGCTAACAGGAATAGCTGGAGAACCACTCGATGATGCAGGATATTCTTTCACAGGCTTCTATTAATTTGCAAACAGATCTGTGTTCATTACATTTTAATTAGTTCCCAGTAAATGTGCCTTAATAAGCTCTTTTTAAAGAAATAAAGTAACTGCCATATTAAATGCATCTTGAATAAATATGTGGCAATGGGAAACAGCCCTTTCTTAACTTCCTGGGTCTATAAACATTAACACGCTCATAAATATATTTGCATGTAGACACAGGACTTAATAAAAGCCTTTGAGCATACCATTCATCCCTTTTGCACAAACATATTCCAGTTATCATTAGCCTTGTAATTAAAATCCTTTTAACAGCACTAATTGAAGGTTTCACCACCATAACTTTGTCATCTTAAAACCTGCTTGTTTCATGCATAACTATTGGAAGTGCTGGAAAGTGGGTGGGTCAAAGGTTCCAGGCAAGGCTTCTCATCAGATAAATGAATGGGAGCCAAGAGTTAAGAGGCCAGGGAAATACAAAATCCTAGGACACACTAACAGATTACAGAAAAACCAGCAGGTTACAGCCACTGCTACCTCAACAGCAGCACTCCCCAGAAAGGCCTGTTAAGACTTCATGCTGCAAAGGTGATATTTTCTGCTCCCTCCCCCCGGCCTTTCAGTGAAAAGATCTTGCCACAGCAACCTAGGGCACTTTCACCAATAATTAACTGGAACTGAGTTCATCAGGTAAAACAAAGGGTAAGCAGGCATTGGAATGTCACGCCAGCCTCACATATGGAAAGTGAAGCCAATCCATAACCCATTGAAGCACGAGGTGAGGTAAAGGCTCAAGTATTAGACCAGTCACCAAGGTGTAGAAATATAATAATAAAGTTCCACAACTGTCCTATTAACATACCAGATTTGATTTGGCTCCATTATATTTCATCAAATAGTTTACAAAGCACCCCGCATAAAACATCATCATAATTGTAATCATATATTTGGCGATTTAACGTGTACACCATAATGTACCATTAGTTACACAAATAACTAATAATTTGCTAATGACAATATTATGTTAAGTCAGTTTAGGGGCAATTAAAGTGAGTGATATTTACATATGCCTAATGAATCACAGTCGATGGCAGATTAAGAGATTCTAATGAATATTCATCCAGACATTCGCAACCAGCTTCACAGTTTATAAACTGAATTATGGTTGATTTGCCCTTTTAAAAATGAATATGTGAGTATCTTCTGCATGGGAGGAATGAACAATTGGGGCTGATTGTAAAATTTTTTTTTAAGCAATGTACTGGTCAGGACACAAAACATTTTTATGCACTCTCATACCCTTGGCTTCTCAGCTCTTTTTATATCACATATCAGCATTGATGAACTATCTCCATTTTCATTCCTACCCATGACATGAAATATAGAAAATGTTTTGCGTTGAATTAAATGCAATAGAAGTTTTATGCAGACTCACTAAGGAAATAATTGCACAGGTAGCCTGCTTTCCCCAAGCAGAGTAAACAAACTCTCTCTGCCATACGCTAACAACATTCTGCTTTTAAAGGTAGCCTTTATGCATGCTCACTTGAGTGACTGACCAAAATATCATTCATTTAAAAAGAAGCTATATATAAGCTTCTCATAGGATGAAATTAGAGTTATTTTGACACATCCTATGCCAGAAGTTTCTGCTATTATTTATATCAATCATATTGGCAGCAGTAACAGTAATTGCTAAGAGCATCAGATACAGTTTTATGGTCTGGCAATCAGATTTCAAAGTGAGCTCAAAGAAATGTGAAGCGTTTAAAGTCCATACACAGTTTTCCTTGGAAGTCCTGTGAAGTGTTTGTGTGATTCTGTAGTAGTCCTTCATAAGACTGGCCCTGTGACACAGAATCACAGGGTGGGTCAGACTGGAAGGGACCACAACAGGTCATTTATTCCAGCCTCCCTGCTCAAGCAGGATTATCCTGGAGCACATTGCACAGGGTTATATCCAGACAGTTCTTGAATATCTTCTGTGAGGGATACTCCACAACCTCTCCAGACAATCTGTTCCAGTGCATGGTTACCCACACAGCAAAGAAGTTCTTCCTCATATTCAGGTGGAATTTCCTGTGCATCAGTTTCCGCCAGTTCTTGCTTAAGCATCATTGCCCCAAAAGTCTGGGATATTTTTGCATGATTTAAAATGTGGAAAGTTAAAAAGGGGGTTTTATTGCTCTCCTACAGGAGTTTGGAAGTGAAACTACTATGAAACAGTCATGCAGAGGTGAAGCTCATTTGCTTCCATTGAGATCAAACACAGAAGCTCTGCAAGCCTGCCCTAACAAGAGACAGTCTCCAGTAGGTAAGGAAACATCATTAAAGGTACTCAGTTTTGCTTTGCTCACTTTGGGGATTTTAGGTTTATCAGTCCCAGTCTCCAAAGTGATTTGGGAGTTCAGAGAGCAAAGTCATTTCTACAAATGCCTTCTACAGAAACACAGGTGCTAGAACTCAGCATACTGCTAGATCTACACAGTGTGATGAGATATGTCATGGGGACCTAGCTTGAATTCTGAAAGCAGAAGAGACATACTTAGTTTTATCCAAATTACCCTGTGTTCAGGAGAAGTTCAACTACAGATGGGAAAAATGCTGCTGGAATTTGATCAGAGGACACTGTAATTGCAACACAGACTTAACGAACAAGCAGCTCTAATAATTGACTTTACCTTTCTAAGTGCTGTGATCTAATCAGGTTACTAGATTTGACCAGAAGTCCTGTTTTCCAAAATACTACCAAAAAATTCCTGGATATTTTGCATACTTTCAGCCACATTCTTATTGAGAAAAATATTTTTCATTTTTCAAACAAGACTGAAAACACAGCAACAAATACTACATGATGGGGTTTAAAACATTTTAAAATTAAGTAAAAATATCTTTAAAAAGTAACAAATTTTTATTTAGAACATCATTCATATATCCATTTCACTTTTCATGACAATTACTTTTCAACAACAAGAATTAAATTCAGTTCTCTACTGTCTTTAAGTAACAGAGATGTTACAGTTTTCTCAGTTGCCTGTTTCCTTCTTATTGCATTTCCTTAATGCAATATGTTATAAAAGGATGACAAACTAATACAGCCTGAGAGGACTACTATAATCCCTGCATTTACTTTGGGAAGTACTTGAATTTTTCATGTTTGCGTTTTTTGCAAGGCTTTTCTTCTTCCCTAAAACAGGTCTGTTTCTGAGGTGCTAAAATGACAACTTCAGGCTGCAGTACTTTCAAAATCTCTGTAACTGCACCCTAAGAAGCTCTTTAAAGTTTACTGACCTTCTACATGCCAAACCTTCCACAGTCTACAGCCAACAGCAATACAGATTATTTTATCCTTCCCTCCATATTTCTCTCCCCTAAAAGTAATTAGGGTCATACCCATTCCAAGCTCCCAAAGCTGAAAAGTCCCTACATTATTGTTTCAGCTTCAGTGCCTCTGTTTGCTTTGCCTCTGTAAGTTTGCCTCATCATTGTGACTACAGATACAATCTGTACCACTCATACTGCTGTCAACTGAATCGTTTCAGAAAACTTCCAACCCTTACATTTAGCAACCCCAACCACCCTCACCTACTGCAGCAATTCACTCCAGTGTCACAAATAATTTGACCTGTCTTTCAAACAGTGATCTGTGAGCTTAAGTAGCTCTATACTTGTTTCAAAAAGCATTTTGCCTTCTTTGCTGTCTATTATAGAAATTACCCATCTTTCTCTTTCATCCCCAAACTATGGGCCTTTTCCTTCAACCATTACTCTCAGAAGCACACTCAAGGAACCAGGGCAGGACGGTTCCCATTTCACATTTTATTGACATTGCAACATATTTCTGGATTGAGAATAGTCCTAAAATACATGGACCCAAGCTTTTCAAATTAAATACTGCTGTGATTTTTCTGTGACTGCACATAGTGCAGATATGTCTCTTCTTGCCAGTCAAAGCCTGTGTTAGTATTTGTGGGAATATTGCACCTGTCTCTGTACATAGAGTGAAATCTCAGAGTTAATGACAGGCACAACCTGCAGCTAGGGCACTTCTTAACTGCAACATCGTCAAGGTTTCACCCAAGACCATTATTGCTATTAAAATTACAGCATTAAAAAGGCACCAGATTTCACAGGGTTACATTGTTCATGGACTCTGGACACAAAAAAAATGTTTCTCCATCAGTGGAGGAAGGAAATTGCTGCTTAAAAGTTTTGTTTGTTTCTCACATATTCAGTGGTACAGAAAGCCTCAGAGCTTTTCTTAAAATGCAAATTTTAATAACTATGAGTCAGATTTAAAAGAAGCAGAGTAGCCTGGTGAATGAGCCCTGTTGTACAGTTAAGAGACCAAAAAGCAAGGGCTGCTTGTTTTATACAAGAACTGCTTAGAAAAGAATCAAAATGACTCAGCTAGAGTAATGCAGAAAACACAGAGGGAGGTATCTGGGGGCTTCCCTGTCTGATCTTATCCAACACTCTTCTTTTAACCTTTAATCTCTGAAGGATCCATGGAGAAGCACTTAGGTGTGACAGTAATGACTGAAATCTGCTGTAGTCCTTGATAAAATGGATCAAAGGTTAAAAACCAAACAAGCAATGGATAAAATCATTTGCCTGGTGTGTAATTTTTATCCGGGTTGGAAGTGCATTAAATCTCCTTAATTACACTGCTTATCTTGAACTTATGGGAGAGCTTTGTGTATGTTGTGCCCTCTTCTTCATCTCACCCTCCAGAGCCTGTTACAAGTTGACACCTAAGTAGTTTCATATATAAAGAATAGCAATCTGCAAGTATACCAGTAATGCTGCCTCTGCAAACCTCTGATGCAGGGAGACATGAGAAGCAAAACAAACGACAAGCTGAAAAGAAAAGCTCATTTGGCTTAACACTGGCACTGAGGATGAGCCGGGTTCAACAGGTGCAGTCCTGCAGCCCTCCTTGTCTCCTACAGCAAATGAGAGAACTGATAGGCATTTAATGAACCTCATTCTAACCTGTGTGGAATAATCTTTCCGTTAATCTTCTTACCGGTTTCCATCCATCTAGCAACAGCAGCGCTTAAATCTCTTGTTTGTACTTTACTAGCTGCAGATTGTAAATGTTTCATGAGCCGCTGAGCTTGCAGCATTACTATTTTATTAGAATGTTGAATATCTCGTGTTCATTGCTGTCTTACCAGCAAATTTTATCTAAACAAAAATTGCCTCCATACTTCTTGTGAATGACAATCTGGTGGTGTGATGGATGCTGTTGTTTCAGCTTGTTTTTCATCAACAGTTTGAAAATAGCCCCTCTGCCTTGCTGAGATGCAACAGTGCACCTGCGGCAATGCCAATAAAAATACATTCACATCACGACTATATCCAATTTGGCTCCTGAAGAAGGGACAGAGGTCCTGCCAGCCTCTGGTCCTAGTGTTAAGCACACATGTAAAACTCTTCTGCCTCTGAAATGCAGGACAGGTTTTCCTAAGTTGAATATTCTCCATAGTGTTCTATTTCCTTAAAATGGGACCACGACATTTCTGAATAGATAAACTGGACAGGTTCAGAGTTTAGCTACAAGTGGATTGGTGTAACATCAAGCACAGATCTTCAAAGTATGTGAACATTCCCTTGGGGCTTTGTGCAGTTCTCCCAAACCATATGTACCCTTGGTAAGATCTTGTGATGCAGACAAGTTGATTGAGCAATGAAAGCTGCTGGGTGTTGTTCACAGACTCTGAAAACTCTCTTTTGCTGACCATGCAGTCACAACACTCAAAAGGGAAAAGGTAAAACCACAGAGATGTTCAGGGTACAGCCCCACTGAGAGGTCCCAGCATCCCTGCTGCTGGTGCAGGGGAACAGAGACCATAACAGCCAAGCAGTTTAGGAAGGGAAAAGGGAGACATAAAAAGCCCTCCCTCATAGTGGAATAAATCAGGAATTAGCTCTTGGTTACCCCTTCTCTGTGAATTTTGCCTTGGTAAAGTTTGAGCAAGAACCAGTTCTCTTATCTGGACTGAACATCATCAAATTGTGTCTTTATCCATATCAAGGCTCTGCTACCAAGAGCTGCTGAAATCCCAGGCCAGCCCAGATCCCCTTGTGCAGTATGGTGGAAGGAGGAGTTTACATCATTTGCTTATTTCACTTCATTTTATTTCATGTCTGAGATGTGAGCACTGGGAACAGCTGATTTGGAGGGCTGAGTTTTCAGGAGCAGTGGACGGATCGGCACAACCAGCGAGCTGTAATATGCTCTGGCATTGCAAAGGGTGCCAGACCATTCTGTCACATGTCCTCCTCCCACAACCTCTCCCACACTGTTGGATCTCCAGTGTCAACAACTCACCCACCAACACACAGAAAAACCCTGCTCTGATCCCGGTGTTAATAAACAAGGCAGGACTCGAGATAATGGTTAAGGAATGTATTTTCTCCAGTTCTGCAACAAACAACTGAGATAAAAGACCTGCATAAGCCTGGCAATTAAGCTTCAAGAGGACAACATGGTCAAGTGACTCCTGTGGGCAGTAAAGTACTCAACTTGTCAGCATGGCAAACACCCTATCCACTTTCTACAGCAGCCACAGTCGCCCTGTCTACCACATTTCTCCCAATCAGCCACAAACTAAACATTCCCATATCTCCTACATTCTCTTCCCACTACCTCCACCCAGCCCCAATACTCTCAGACCGGCCCATTTAAAGCATAACCTCCTCTCTCACTGGTTCCTTCTGTGCGAGCTGCCCACTCACCCCACATCTCCTTCTCCTCCTGAGATGCTGCTCCACCACAGAAACATCTCTCTTTCAGTGCACAAGGCTGTAACAAACCTACCCATTGGCATTACAGGCATCCACCAAAAGCATCCCTGCAGGAGCAGGTCCTGCTTTCAGATGAACAGTTGGACAATAAGATGTATGAGCCTCCCAACTCATATAATTGGCATGAAAGTATCTTTTGAGCACCAACTAGCCACCCAAAACCACAGGTGGGGTGGATGTCTACCCTCACAGCTCGGGGTCGGACCAGGCAGTACCAAGAAAAGTTAAATACTGGTCTGCAAAGCAAAGGAAACCCAGTTTTGAGGATGGTTCTGGTTCCCTTCCTTATATGAAGGTCTTTATTTAGCATCAGAAGAAAACACATCTGACATTCATTGTCTATTTCATGACGCAGTTTCCAGTCTGGTTTGCAAGCAGAAGTTAAAAGCATACATGCAAGCGATTGGGAGTTTTCTGAAAGGAGTATCCCTGTGATTCACCCAAAGCCACAGTGAGCACCAGCCACACAAATAGTGTGTTCTCTCCAGAGACTGACTTTGGCAATCCCTGGTGCATGGAGGTTCGCTGCAGAGCCAGGGTCAGTCTTGAGGTTCTGATGCCAAAACATGGAGGGAAGTTGCTGCTTCCAAGGCAGTGTTAGGAGGCAAAGCTGCTGCTGCCATCCAGGGCTAAGCACCCTCACACCCTGTGAAACAAAGGTCTTTTTTCACTTTTCCAGCTATTCATTTAACTCTTCAAATTGCTCCTAAAATGTCTGTCTCAACAAGCAACTAGCTTGATTTGCTGTCACCTGTCACTCTTAATGTCCTTGATTATTTGGGGGGCACTGCTATTGTCCTTTTCATATACATTGGTTCACAGTTTGGAGCATTTTTTTTCTCTGTAGAAAATAAAGCCTGAATTTACAAAAAATCCTGAAATTTCCCAAGTGCTGCTGCTCCTGCAGCAACTCTGCTGCGGGTGACATTTAGCCGGCCCACCTCTAAAAACCAGCGCGAATTCACCAGAGAGAGAGAAGGCAAACACCGCAATTGAAGGCAATGCCACGGAGCAGACTGCCAGGAAACCCACTGTGGGGTTCTGGGGTCTGTTCCCCCGACCCCACACCCTGCATCCCGCAGCCCGCCTCCCGCCCCGCACGCCCGTGCATTCCCCACCCTCATCCCGCATCCTGCAGCGGCCCCTGGCGGCCGCACCCGGGAGCCGCTCCGGCTCTGCGGGGCTCTGCGGGGCCCAGGCTGCGCCCCGGTTCTCACCCCGAGTATTGCCTGTGTGGAAAGAAAAGCATGTGCTTACAAAGAAAAGCTGATCTGCTTCCCTTTTCTAACCGAAGGCAGAGGTAGTCAGGCCATCGCAGTGCAATAACCATTCACCACTAAAATATTTATGTTCTGCTAAACTCTGAAGTTGTATAAAACCAGAACATCCCTCTAAATCTGCTCAGAAATACCACTCTATATATGCTTTGTTCTCCTGTGGTGGGGGAAAAACCTTTGCATCCACTCCCTAAAAAATCCCCAGCAAAAGGGAAACTGCTAAGGGCCGTCTTCACGGAAATGCTTCCAGCTGCTGTTGTCTTTATTAAAAGAAGTAAAGAAAGAAACACAAAAAGGCCCCTCCAGCTCCTGGGAGAATGTTCAGCTATTAAAACCACATACACATTTAGATCCCAAAAGAAGTCTTTCATAATTGCAAGCAGAGCCCACAGCTGAACCAAGCCCTTATTGCTTTTCCCCAGTCAGACCACATGTGATCGCTGTAAAACTGACTCCCGAGTGTTACTTTATGGCTGAGGCTACAAAGGAGTTTGGTGAGTGCACTAACTAACTCTGCATCCCACTAGCTGCTGGAATCCCCAGCGCTCTCTTTTCTGCACGGTGAATAGGGATGCAAGAATTAAGTCCTTAAAAATTGCATGGCAAATGAAAGGCACCTAGCTAGCCAAGAGGCAAGTTCTAGATATGCTGAGAGATATGAAGGAGTTCTGTCTGCAATACTATGCCTGAATAGAGCTCTCTGAGTGTAGTCATTATTTCCTAGAAAGACGTGCTGCTGCTTTCCTAGATGCTGGATTATCATGCAGAAGGTCACGCAGAACTATCAGGTTTGAGGGATGCTCTCTGCAACAAGGTCTTACAGTAACATCCAGCAAAGCTAATTAGTACTGAGTGCACAGGAGCAAGAATAATACAACTGTTAAGTTCCTTTGATAGACATTGTCAAGGTGGCAAGAAACAGAGCTCCACAGATGCTGGATCCATCTTGCACGGGATGATTGGCCTATTACCATCAGCATGTGCTTGAATTACAATGGTAAGACACAAGACAATCTGACTAACAGGACATAATTTTCTGGATGAAACCCTGCAGTTCTTGACCAGTTTCAGAGTTCTGGTGAGAAGGGTGAAATCCTCACTTCCAGTGGTTGCTTGTCACCTTCCCAAGTCCCCATGCCACTGACACCAAGGCAGCAGGGTCACAGCAGTCAGGTACCTCTACAACTGCCTAGCTCAGATCACTAGAGAAACTGGGAGGCAAGCACAGTCTCTCCTTTTTGCCACCTTCCCTGAGTGACATGGTCAAGGAATCATTTTAAGGTGTTATCACCTAGACTAAGAATACAACCTCCCCCTTACTCAGAAACAATAACAACAGCTGCCAGGACTGAATTAATGAGGTTTTTGTGGTATGCCCGTGGTGTGAAGTGGTGATCTAAATCTATCTTTCTCCTTTCCCACTTACATTCATGCACCTCACTCCTTAAGATCTCATTAAAGCCACTGATTTGCTTAAACATAAGTTCATACACCCTTGCTCCTTGCAGGCCAACCTCTCTGAAACCATTTTCCTGCCACAGACCCAGCCCTGTGGGGCCTCAGTGGGATCCCCACACACTGCCACTCCATGGCAGGCTCCCTTCATCACAACCAGCTGCAGAGCTGCTCTCTAGGAGGACCTGGAGAAATGAGCTGAGAGAAGCCTTGTGAAAGTCAGCACAGACTGTGAAATAACTTCCCACACCAGCGAGACTCATTCAGGATTGGGGAGGAGGGCAAATTCCAGACCAGTACCTTCTTGTGATCAGAGCAACTCAGTAAGCAGCAGATACATTGGATCAAGCTGGGGAGCAGCATGCTGCAGAGCAAATAGCTAAAGATGAGCGTGTCAACTTACCCTTGCCCTTCAGGGATTGCCAGGCTTCAGGAAGGCACCTGAACAGGCAATATGTCATCAGTGTGCTCAACACACAGAGCAGGTGAGAAAGAACCCAGAAGGTTGCCATCCAGTACACAGGCTGGCTTCTCCCTGGTTGTTGTTAGACGCTCCACCTTCTGAACCAGTGGCAGCAGAGATGAAGAGCTCACTAGGTGCTGGGAGCTAATGACCCCTCCCATGCTTAGAGCTCTATCCTGCAGCCAGGATGTGCCATCCACTTGCCCTTGTTTGGGAACTTCACTGCTTGCCTTGGGAGGATGAGTGGATGCAGAGCGCTGAGGTCCCTGAGGCTTCTTTCAGCAGTGTGCCTGTACCTCTGCCTCCAGAGATGCATCAGATAGTGCATGCATGCACAGTGCGGCTTTCTTCAAGGCCCCAAGATACTCCCTGACATAAGTGCTGGAGGCTGAAGTGAGATACAGGCAAAAGTAGCTCCTGGATGCTCCGAAGGCACAGGCCTCTGCCCAAGTGAGAATGGGCCAAGAGGGTCAAGCTGCCTGCAGAGGCCCAGAGCAAGCAGCAATGTGTGTGTGTGTGTGTGCGCCTAGCCCAGCCCTCCCATCTCTCTCTCTTCCCAACACCTTCTGAAATGCTTTATTTGCCTCTGGAATTGCACATCTACAGCACCCAAGCAAGCCAGCCCAGGGGCCTCACCCCAGACTCTCACCAGTCTCCTCACCCCAGGACCTCTCTGTGAGGAGGGACAGAGATTGTCAGTAATGTACCTAGGTGAGGGAATAGGCACAGTAGCTCCTTTCCCACCTGGCAGCCCTCAGCACACCCACACTGCCGCTCACCCACCTGCTCGCAGCACAGCTCTGCCATGTGCCTTTGGGAGAGTCAAGAGCAGACTGCAGAGCGGCCTTGGTCAGCTTGCTGTGCTTGGGTGTTCCAGACTCATCTCCCAGAGCTTTGTGGAGCCTGTGCTACAGTTATGGCTCAAAAGGAGGAGATGGCCATGGTGTGGCACAATACCTCATGCAGCAGCAGCAGCAGCATCTCTTCCCCCAGTAACCCTCACACCAGAGATATCTCCCCATCCCCACAACCTGTCCACACTTGTCAGAGTGATGCCTTCCAGGTGCTGCAATGACAGCCAGACAGAGCCACTGGTAACAGCCAGTTACTGCACAAAGTCAGAGCAGGCTGCTCTGCACTTTCCTGTGGAGTAGCCTCAGCAGTGGGTGTCAGAACTGGCCACACTGCAGATCCCCAAATTGCTATTACTGGCAACTGGGCACTAGCAGCTGTTCCTCAACAGTTCATCATCATCAATGTAGCCTGGAGACACATGGTGCTTGGTGAAGTCAAGGGACCCAAACTTGTCTCACTGAGCTCCACTCTGTAGAAGAACCCCTGAGTAATCTGAGCATGGAACAGGTTTAATCCCAGCGCTACCTGGGCTCTTAGGTGTTCTACAAAAGTCCAGGAAAACTGCAGAGTCTCTGTCAGGATAGCAGTTCAGCTGCCTGTGGGCAATTTGTGGAGATAAGGGTTGGGGGCACACTGTGCAGGGAAACAATAGTTCCTTTGCAGTGATCCCTGCTGCAGATAGGCCTGGGCTTCTAGAGGTGCCTATTGCAGTTCTGTCAAAATAGATCTAACATCTGCTTCTGGAACACAAGTCAGTCTGCTGTGCAACAGGTCCTCTTGGTGGTCCATCGGTTTCTCTCGCAGCTGTAGTGATGGTTGCTACCGCTGTAGCAGCACACACGATTCAAGGAACTAGCATAGGGTTTTTCCAGAGGTGGAGACTTCATCTTGCAAGGGCTCAGGTTCAAGTTAGTTTTCCAGACAGGCTGGGGGTATCAGGAAATTTCTCCATAAAAAAGCTTTCTGCAGTGATGCAGTTTATTAATTATCTTTGGTCCAACAACCATTTGGTGCCTACAGAGTCGTAGTATAGGGTATTGTATGGCTATAAATGTTATTACTACAAAAGGCCCTATTTTCCAGCCTTCCAGTTTCTGGCAACTTCTCTCATCTTTTTTTTTTTTTTTTTCTTGTATAATCTAATATCTATGAATCACTCAAGTGATTTGCTGGTTTCTCTAACAAACAGTCTAGGGGCACTTTGATGTTTGCAGTGCAGTAATGTGACAATCCACACTTCCTCTTGCCAGTGTTCCTACTTAGTGAAATTTCATTTTGTACACACACACATTCAGCCTGTTACAGGGTAAATACAATGTACTCTCCAGTCACAGAACATGAGAGCACAGTTTTCACAATGGACAGCATGACAGGAAGGAGCTTTGTTTTTCCCACCACACAGGCAATGCTAGCATTCCCTGGCCTCGTGATGTCCATGAAGGTGTTTCAAACATCAGTCCTTAGCAGAGATAGCAGATGGATGGATGGATGGATGGATGACTCAGGCTTGCTGCCTCTGGAAACCAAGGTACTCTCAGAGGAGGTCAGAGAGGGCCAGGCAGCCTCACAGGGTGCTGAGAGAACCAGAAGAGGAAAGTAGGTTGCTGTAAGACATGGATCAATTATGTATGAGATTTTGGGATGTACTGGGAAAGGAGTAAGACGACAAGGTCATGCTCTTCACATGAGCAGACATAAAACATGAAATGGCCTTTAAGAGAAGTGCTTTTTTTCCCCCAGTATGGGATATATCCCACTTGTCATGGTCTGTCTTAGGACAGGGACAAGCAGTACCTCTTTCTGCCTCTCTGGACCGCAGAAGTGTTGTGGCAGCTCCCTCAGCAGAGGCACTTCCCATTTCCACAGGGAGCCTGAAGCTCATCACCAATTCCTGATAACAAAGAGTGGACAGATTAACGCCACAGTATTTGCAAGCGATGCACAGGCGCGTGGATGAACTCCAAACTCACCGCCTCTTTCCCCGCGTGCTGCGCCCTCGCCACAAGGCTGTATCCCTAAAAGAGTCGGGTGTCCTGCGGCGGCTCCCGCGGGCCCTGCAAACCCCATCTCACAGGGTCACACATTCATAGAATAGTTTGGGTTGGAAGAGACATTTTTTAAGGTCATCTAGTTGCAGCCCCCCCTCCACGGGCAGGGACATGTTCAACCTGAGAGGAAAGATGTGTGCTAATGTCTTTTCAAACAATTTGATGGGTGTCAACGTCTTTGAAATGGGTCTTAATGCCTCTACTGACTTGGGGCAGCAGGTTCATTACCGGGCCCAGACAGCTTGGCTCCTGAAATACACACGAGTCTGCACAAGCCTGAGCTTCTGAACTTCGGGGTAAAACAGTAGATTCAAGGGGGAATATGGGGTAGGCGCTGCGGGAAGGCTGTACCTTCCCTGTACCTCGGCCAATGGGGAAAGGAAGAGGGCAACATGCGGCCGGGAGTTAGGATAAAAGGGAGGCTGCGCCCTCCCAAACCTCCAGAGAAAACCCCGCGGACTTGTGCTTCGGTCGACTTTCTCCCTTTATTCGAATAAAGTTGAAGGACTCCTCTGTCTCCTTTTTGGACATAAACCTCTGGCGTTTGTGGATTTTCCTGACAAACCAGACAGGTTACTCAAGGCTTCATCCAGCCTGACCTTGAACACTGCCAGGAATGGGACATCCATCACCTCTCTGGGCAACCTCAACATTCTCATCGTAAAAAAAACTTCTTACCAACGTGTAATCTAAATTGGCCCTCTTTTAGTTTAAAACCATTACCCCTTGTCTTGGCAACAGGGAATTTCCCTGGCATGGATCAGAGAAAGCAAAAGATGAATGGTTACACAATTTTATCACTGAAAAAAGCGCGTGGGACAAGGAGAACGTCTTTTAAATCATCTGAACCCGTGGCAGATTCCTGCTCTGCCTTGTTTGGCTGAGGGATTTGTGATTGGGCCCGGCCCAGCCCTCCCACGCCATGAGGAGTGCTTCCCTCCGCCCCACTCCCCCCAGCCGCTGGAGGGAAGCCACGGGCTGCACTTCGGGAGAAGTTCTGGTGGAGCTGAATTTTCTGCCTTTTTTTTTTTTTTTTTTTCTTTCCACCAAAAACCGGAACCCTTGTGGGAGTGTGTCTTGTTTGAGGCAAACCCTGACGAGGTTTAGTATTTCATAGAGGCCTTCTGAGCAGAGTTCTGACTGGCGTGTCTTGTGTTCCAGGGCACAGAACTTTACTGCCTCAGAAACCACATTTCTCTCTCAGTTCTCCATTAGGCTAATTAATGCCACATTACTAGATTTCTGGATTTCAGTACAGCTATTCACAAGTATAGTTAGAGCCAGCAAGAAGAGGCCACAACTTGTTTTGATTGGATTTTTGTTAGGCAAACATAGGGATGAGTTCGGTGACACAGGAATTAAATAAATTTGAACAAGGGGGGAAGTTGAAGGGTTAGGAATAGAGTTGCTTTTTAGAATCATAGAACAGTTTGGGTTGGAAGGGACATTTGGAGGCCTCTAGTCCACCCCCCCTGCAGTGAGCAGGGACGCCTTTGACTAGATCAGGTTGCTCGGAGTCTCGTCCAGTCTGACCTTGCAGGTTTCCAGGGTTGGGGCACCCACCACATCTCTGGGCAACATGTTCCAGTGTTTTAACACCCTCATTGTAAAAAACTTAATCCTTCCATGTAATCTATATCGACCTCTTTTAGTTTAAAAACATGACCCCTTGTCCTATTGCAACAGCCCTGCTAGAAAGGATGCAATTTAACTGAGAACTGAAGTACGTGCTTTAGTCCATCCCTATTCAGGCCCGCATACAGAAAAGCAATTAGGCACTTAATTAACTTCAAGCACACGGGCTGTTAAGCATGTGTCTAAGTGGTTTGTTGAAAGGGGATAGCATTAAAAGCATGCTTAAAATTAACTACATACGCTCACCTAATTTCCTTGCCAGCTAAGCACACTTTCTAATCATAATGGACCAAATTCAGCAATGACAAAATGACATCATTCAGAATTACAGCAAGGTCAAACTTGGTCTGTGGATTTCTGTCCTTTGAGATAAGGAGGAATTAAGCTTGAAGCAAATAAGAAGACATCAGACAGGTACTGTGAAGTGCCACTGCTGCACACTGAAATGGTATCCTGGGTAGGGTATGTACAGGTATTTATGAGACCAGAATGTACCTTTCTTATCTCATTAACATTCTCAAATTTTTATTTAAATTTTTTCTTCTTTGGGAAGAGGGGAGAAGTCAAAATGGGAATGTTTCTGCTCACTGGAAAAAAAAAATAAAAAGGCTAGTTAAATTTTATGGGGTTTGTGTTTAGACGATCTTTAATTGCAAAGCAAAATTGCTCAAAATTAGACAGATGGGTTTTTCTAAGAAAAAATATTAAAGACAATAAAAGATTTTCCATCAAAGCTTGTAATATCCCTCCAAGTTTTTCTGAGGGATGTCAATTTTTTTCAATGAAATGGGTATTCCATTTAAAAAAAAAGAAGTCATTTTCCTTAAGTCCTATTTTTCACTTCTGCTAATTAATAACCAGAAAAGAAAAAAAAAATAAGTGCACTGGAACACACTGTCCCTTTTGCCTTCTCATCCTAATTTGGGCATTGCAACCCCCGGAAGAGTTCTGACAAGAAAAAAAATCCCAATCCACAAATCAAAATCAGGTCAGTTGAGGCAGAGGATCCTATGTATTTTCTAAAATTACGTGGATACCTCCAGGCGCTGATGAAAAATGATCTTAGTTCCTGAAAACATAACGAGTGTTAGCATGGGCGTGCAGACTCGCACGGCGACTGGAGTGCGACGGATTCAGTCACCCCAGCTCACTCCTGGGAAAACTTGTCCCATGCTTCTCCTGAGCAGGGAAGTGTACAGGGAGGGGGCTGTGGAGCCCTTGGCTGTGAAAGCTGGGTGGTCCCACTACAGTGTTGGGGCTCAGAGCTGCCAGAAGCCCACTGCCATGCCAGGATGGGACTCAGCACCAGGACAGTGTGTGGACAGGAAAGGGCAGGAAGAGTCAGCACCTTCTTGCTCTCAGTTGGTGGCAGGGTCTGACCCACTGGACATCACTCCATGGGGGCCACTGTGGGGTCGGGGGGCTCCATGTTTATTTCTGCCTGCTCACCTGACATCCCTAAACAAAGAGAAGGAGGTAGCCCTGTGGCTAGGGGATGCTCAGCATAAAGGCACCATCAGGGCCTGCATGACTGCAGGGGAAACAGAGAGAGAATCAGGAGTGAGAGACTAAATGCACGGAAACCCCACCTGGTTCTGGGAGCCACCAAAATTAAAACTGCTCAGTAATGTTTGACATTTTGTATTTTTTCCTTCCGCCTCCACAGCACACACAGTATTGCATCAGATCACTACAAGACCTCTTAGGTCTGTAGTGAACATCACTTCAAACGGATTTGCCCTCCTTGATTATGGCCAGTCATATGACATTTAGCTCTGACAAACAGCTTTGACTAAAATAATAATTTCTTCTGGCAATTTGCAGTCAGAAGCCACTGCTGGTGTCAGAGCTATGTCCCATCTCTAGAACAGATACTGCTTCAGCTCCTCAGCTTGGAGCTTTAACCTCTGCCTAGCTTGATATTCATGCACATCCTTAGCAAATTAAAATAATGGATGTACATTTTTAGACCATCAAAACCTAAAGGCTGATATACTCATTCTCCTATCTTGAAAAAAACTTTACACTTTACCCCTACAGACAGCACAGGTATCTGTTTTAATAAATCCCCTGTTTGTAATAACACAGGTATTTCAACTCATCACTTTTAAAGATCTAGGAAAATTATTTCCCAAAGCTACTGAGATTTGGTTATAGACTTTTATAGCCTTTTATTAATACATTGTGTGATGTTGCTATCAAATGTAACTTGTGATATTACTAAACATAACATCAGTTCTCAAAACATACCGTGACTTTGGAGGCAGACTGTTCTGCTCATACCTGTTAACTGAGACCATGGGTAACAACAAACTCACCTGCCTTACCCCTGCCTGCAGACTGAATGGGCAGCCAAGACCTGAGCCCTGCCACTGTTTCCTGACCCTGTTCACAGAGACAGGGCCAGGCTGATACTGATCTGCCCAGAGCTGCAAATCTCTCTCTGCTGCCACTTCACACAAACACGATCCATGGACATACAGGAGAGGTCAAAACTGCGTGATGCACCCATAGAAGGTTGGAAGCACTTGACAGTGGCATTGGCATTCATTGTTAATATGATTATTGGGGGCACAAAACACAAACATTAATGAGAAGAGATCACATATTGCCCCTGGTGGTCTTCAAAGGGAGGAGGCTGCTTTCAAAACCTGTGGTTTCATGCCCATGTTGTCCCAGCTGGACACACTTGGGATCCCCCACAGTTGCTCAACAACACTACACAGACATCCACAAAGCTGGGTAATTCCAGTGTTCCCGAGACACGTGGCAATAATACCTTGGCTTTGTCTAAGAAAATTTCCAGGCCAGCTGAACATTTCCAACAAACTTTTATGGAAAGCACAAGGTTCAAGATTGAGTGAACAAACATCATTCTAGTCCAAAAATTACTCAAAAGTATGTTTTCTTTTAATAATGAGTACCATGGAAAGCTTTTTATTCTCTGATAGTAAGCAAAGAAGTCCAAAAGCAAGTAAGATGTAATCACAGCTCTGAACAGTACAAGGACAAGGTCATTATGACGCCTTTTATTTCCTCTCAGAATTCTCTGGGAAATTCTTGGGATCATTCCCTTGCCTGAAAAGTACCACATTTCTGGTGGCACCAAAAATGGAAGTTGCACTGTGGTAGGAGAAATGGCTTGTGGTTTATTTAAGACAATAGTGGTCATGTCTGTGGCTGGAGTAAAAGGCAATTTTGAGTCAAAACCAATTTTATATATTTTTGAGAGTGGATCTCAGACATGCTCACACACACACACAAGAGACACATATACACGTTCCTTCCTTAATTTATTTTATCTGCAAGGCAGAGGCTGTGGAGAGTTTTTGACTTACATGAAAATACAATCAGCATATCAAAACACATTTGTGTTTAGACTATTGAGATGGATTATAACTGGAACATGTTTATAAAATATTCTTTTCAAGGGAAAGTGGTTCTTGACAGGTCCTTAAAACTTTGTGCACATTATTCCTCAAATGATGGTAATGGGGAAATTCATGAGACAAGCAATGCCTTTTCCTCCTTAAGTGGTGATTTTACTTCAAAATTTCAACATGAAAAAACCCCTGACCATCTCCAAAAGAAGTGCTGAAACAGAGGTTATGTTTTCATCTTCTTGTAAAGCTGTCTAAAAGCTCTCAGTATTAGGCAGAACTACAGATCTGCATCTCAAGCTGAAAGGACTGGCACAAATATTTAGAACAAAGGCTTCTTTTCTTCCTTTTTGGAAGAGGTTTGGGTGCTAAGAAGAAAAGAACATTCTCCTTTCTTAGTTTCTTTAATTTAGATTTTTTTCTATACAAGGAACAAGAGAAAACATTCCGTTTCTTGGTCTGTTTCTTGCAAGAAATGAAAGAGTATGCAAGTTATGTTAATGTATCAACCAGAAGGTCATGGAATTTGTGATTACATGGACCTTCTATGCTTGGGTCAATCTGAGGGTCATTGAATTTGTGATTACATAGATCTGCTATGCTGAGTCTTAAAAGAAATTGTTTTGATTCTTCATTACAGTACTACTATACTGAATTACTACAAAATTATGATGTATCCAGTTTTTCACTTAACCAAACATATTCATTCTGCTTTTAAATTTCATTTTAACATTTATAAAGAAATCTGGGAACTTTACCAGACGTGAGACTTTAAAGATCTCTTTAAATACAGCTGCTTCTTAGTTTGGGGGTGTTCAGAGGGCTGTATCATAGGCAGAAGGCCTCTACCAGTTCACATGAGGTTATTAATCCCCTGGCCCTTTCTGTCAGTGTGACAGACCACACAGAGAATGTCGCTGGTGGCTCACACTGAGCCTTGTGGGAGGTTAAATGCATGGGAGTTATGCTCTTTCGTTCTGAGGTATCTCCAGGAGAAATCACCCTCACAATTATGCTGTTATTTTTGTGTGACTTGTTTGCAGTGGAAAGAGGAGTTTACCATGTACTTTTGGGCTCTACTGTAGACATAAAAGGAAGCATCAAACTTCCACTGCTTATTGGCAAGCTGAATAGATATATCAAAGGGGAAGTCCAAGAAGTTTTTTTCCCTCCCTTCAAAGTCATTACTTCATAGCCCAAAAAACAAATGGCATTTAGAGACACAGCCAGTGATTTACCCAAGGCCAAAAGCACAATCTCTCCCCAGTGGGCTCACAGCAAAGTCACAAAAACTGATGTGATTGTGTAGGATGCTCTGCAGTGCCAAGCGATTTGCCTTTGAACTCTCCAGGTTCCTGCTTTGTGGAGGCTCACTCTTTAAGAAACGCATGGTCCTTCTTACCCCTTTTCCAGATCTGATTCTGCCAAGAAAAAAATATCATAATATTTGCTCTCCTATACAGCAGTGTTTTAAATGAAAACATTATGCCAAAGCCTGTTTATGTTGGAGTTATATAATATAAACAAATCGCTATTTTGGTATCCTGAAATCTCTGCAGCTCTAAGCAGGTTCAGTCTTGCCATCCCAGGTCAAGACCAGTGATGTTCATTCTGTTGGCACACAGAGAGATGCATGGGAGCAGTGTTACTCATGGGTCTGTGCCGTGCCAGTCTGAAATGGGTGACAAACTTCCGGGGAGCGCAGCAAGGCAACATGAAACTCCAAATGCCCCGTGAAATTATATTGTCTATGACCACAGGGCAACCACAGCATTGGGAGATAAGAACCATTCCTAAGGCTATGACTGTTCACCCTGATGGTTAGAAAAGAAAAGGGGGGAAATTATTACACCCTTGGGGAAAGGCAGAATGAATCTGGGTAGCCAACATGTAGGTGCAGAGAACCCTTTTGCCTCTGACAAGCAAAGCTAAGGAACCAGTGCCTGCTAGGTGTGCAGGTGTAAATGTGTATTTACTGCTCTGTTGACTCAGTTCCCAGATGGTTTATTAGCTTTTATCACCTGGCACAGGTTAAGCCAGCACACAGGTTAAGCCAGCTGAGCAGAGGCACAGACATCAGTGCATGGGGAAAGAAAGAGGGAGGATGGAGGTAATGTCTTAAACCAACACAGCTGGGAGGGTAAGTCAGAGACCTATGGCCCTTGACAGTCATCCACCTTTGCATGACAGAAAATGGACTCTGGGTTTAATGCCTTCACTTCTGCTCTGCATACCCAAAATGCAGGCTAAAGGGCAGTGCTGGGAACAGAAAGCATGAGGCATTAGTCTTCTGTGGGTCTGCAAACAGAGAAGTTAACTGTGTCAGGGTAATCCACTGGTAGCAGACTGGGGATAAGAACTCCCCAGGTCCACTCCTCCCTCTTTTGCCACAGCCTTTGGGAATACATTCTGCCCAGTGTGCTACCACAGAAAGCCACCTCTTTTCCGGGGTGAGCACACATATGCCCCTATAGTCAGTGTTTGCTTTGCTGCATGTGCAAAAAAGACTTTGCTTAGGTATTTGATCACACAGCACTTTTCTGTGGTTTGTGCTGTACCCATGCTCTACCTGGTAGTTCTAGTCTTTCTAGGAAACATCAACTGGTAATAGGAAGAGCCCCAGCACTCTGGGAGGCACTCTGGCTCTTCTCTTGAGCAGGGAGGTGAGAGTTCAGCATGGAGAAGGGTTGTAGAGTGAGTGGGCTGGGTGTGATGATGACTCTGGCTCCACAGTCAGGGCTGAAGGAATCCAGGCTGGCTGCTGCTGGCACATGCATGGCACCAAAAAGCAATTTTCTGCACAATGCTGAGAATCTCTGAGCCAGCTCCAGAGGCAACTGAGCAGTACACATTCACCTGGATGCTAGGCCTTTACTGTCTTTTGGGTTTTTTACAATAAAAGGTATTTTCTCTATGTCCCATGTAGCCAAAAGGTCAGCTGTGAGCTAGCTGATGAAGCTGCCCTTGCAGCCTCCAGGACTGAAAGGACCTGTGGTCCAAGGTACTCACCTTTGAGTCTGTTCTGCTTCATTATGGGGGCCATACCTGTAAGAAAATCATTTTGCTTTGGTAACACATTCTGTTAACAGGATTGTCGGGGAGAACCATAAAACATTTTCTTTCCCTTTGATATTTGTGACTGTGAAGCACCTCAGCTACAGGCAGTAAAATAATAACAGCAGTGTTGAGTACGTGGCAAACAAACAGCAAACCTGAGGTTTCTCACCACAGGCTATGTAGCCTTGCAAACTCAGCCAGATGTGCCTGGCCAGCACCTGCACACTTGCTTTGTTGGTGGTGGTGGTCGTGGTACAGACCAAGTCAGTCGAACTTGCAGAGAGCTGGTTTGCAAGTGGACGAGGGCTTCAGACACTTGAGCAAAGAACCCCATCTCGGGTTACAGCAATCAGGCGTCTCTCCTCAGATGTGTTCAAAGCCCTGAGAGTCCTGGACTTTCCCAGCAAATTCCTCTGGAATGTAAATAGTCTGCAGATCCCCCAGCAGGTGCCAGCAAGGCTTCTTGAGGTTGCTGAAGGGGAAGTCCTTATGACATACTCCAACTAAATAAAAATAGTAGTAGTAATAATAATAATAATAATAATTATTATTATTATTATTATTATTATTGTGTTTGGTTGGGGTTTTTTTGCCTCAGGGGAAGATGTGTGTTTGGGGAGAAGCAGCAGTTAGCACTAGAGAATGTTATTCAGAACAGGTCAACTTAAAACAAGGTTTGCTGGATATTGGTAAGGTATCTGCTCAGAGGTCTGGCTGACAATGTACTTACAAAGCAGAGGAATGTTTTCTTTGGCTCAAAGTGGAAATGTTGAAGCAGATGTTTTAAATAAAGATCCTGGCACTGCAGATATGAGCACCTCAAAATTCGCATTCGTATGCACTCTGGAGATATTAAATAAATTAAAAGCAGTAACTATGGCCCCATGGACAGTCAAAGGGATTCTGAACCTCTGGGCTCTGGTCTTGGTTCTGCCAGTGCCTTCCCAGATAACCTCGAGCAAGTCATTTCATCTGTTGTGCTTCCATTTCCCCGGACACAAGCCAAGGTGTCTGCCAAAGCCTCCTTCACGAAACAGGCTGTGGAAAGAGCTGTGCATGATAAATCTACCAGTGCTGTCAGCACAGTCAAGAATATGTGAACAATGGCACTGTTCCTGAGAGATGAGACAGCATACTGGAGGTGACAGGTAGCAGGGACAGGGCTTACAGAGGGAGTCCTTGCCAGCTTGGGTGCTTGTATTCATGTAAAGGAAACAGGAGTGCTGCCTGAAAGGTACATTGGTTGTTGCTCAAATATTCCTTGGAAAATTATTTTAATTTCTTTATTCTGAATCTCACCAAGGCTCTGTGTCTTTAAATAATTTCTCTGTTGTTCATCTCTTCCTTTTTTCATTTTCTTTCCCCCTCCGAGTGTTTCCTGTGGGCCTCTTGGCTGCTTCTTCCTCACCTCTCCCTCTGCACCAACTTCTCCTTTTTCCAGTCTCTTCCAGTTCACTCGTCTCTCTGAAGGCAGCCCTTCCAAGACAAATGCCACATTCACAGCACTCCATAGCCACTCCAGCCAGATGGTCAGGGGTCCCCATCACTGGACAGCCACTTGGAGGGGAACACTCAGGCAGTTTTGGGGCAATAGGTGATGATACAATGGTCCCACAAAGGGAGCCCTTTGGCCAAATGGGATCACACATCAGTAATGCATCCTCCCTTGGTGGAGAACTGGAGATGACCTGAGCCTCACTGAAGCACCATAACCCACCTGGGACCACCTGGCTCCCTACTTCTCCTACCCTCCCAGGGGGTCATAGGGATGTCCAGAACAGCGAGGTGGTAGCTGACACCCTGGTCTGGAGGCCAAAAGGGAGCGCAGCCACCAGCACTGGTAGATCTTCAAAGGAGACTCCCTCCCCCACCTCAGACTAGGCAGGGCAGGCACCCGGAAATCACCCAGCCTGTGCCAAAGACATTGCTGCTCCCTTGGGACAGCTGGCTACTAAGGAAGCTACTAAGGCCTGCACTGCCACTGAGGTAGAGATTAGGTGGTGGAGTAGATGAAGTTTGAAGTGGTCCAGAGAAACCTTCATCACCACAGAGTGGCCCTCACACTTGGCTGCCAGTGCCAGTGTCCACCTGGATGGGACAGCACCAGGTAGCTGCAATGCATGAGGCACTGAAAATGATGCTGCCAGGGATGTGTTCTATTTTTTTTTTTTAATGTAGGCCAAGGAGTTCTTTTCTGCAAAAGAAAAAAGTAATGAGATAA
>NW_008238632.1:2192365-2196469 GCF_000691975.1 Corvus brachyrhynchos
AGGAATGAAGGGACACAGCAGGAAGCATGTGGCAAGCCATGATGGGCCTTGACAAAACCTTCTATTTTTAAAGCTGCTTAATATAATCCTGAAAAAAAAAGTCTTCCTTGTTATGAAATATCTCCTTGCCCTTCTCAAAAATATCCTGATTTTTTGGGCATCAGAGCAGGCTGATCTTTTGGCACCTAACAGCATTTCATTACCAGATCTTAGATGTATCCTAGCCCTGGGAATATAGAGTCACTCCCAAGGTTGGAGCCTGTCCCTAAGCAAAGCTCTTTCTGCATGTGCTCCAAAAAACATTTCCTTTCCTGAAACATAGGCAACCGAAGCAAATGTTTCTAGTCAACAGGAGAATGATATATTTAGACACTTAGAATCAGGATTTCAAGAGCCAAAGGGAGGAAAATTATATCAGCATTCAAGATGTCTAAGAGACATATCAGTTATTTAATGGATAAGTACATGCAGAAAGATCAAAGCCTCCTTCTGGGATGAATAACCATGATTCACAGGGCTGGGAGGTGCAAAGAAATTACTCCAGCTAGCTATCACTTGTTAGGCAGAAAGAAAGCATTTATTTACACTTACTTTAAGGTATTCCTTTTGCTCCACCAATGTTTAAAGTACTACCCTTGTAGCAATCAAATGGCAGGTGAAGTAGGAAGAGGAACAGTGAGTTCTTGACAGAAGAAATAAGTCACAGTTCCCTCCCACCGCCAGAAAGGGAAGTCAAGCACAGCTGGAATGGCGCACAGCACCGGGGGAAATCACCTCTTTGTTTTCACCTCCTCCTCCTTCGAGTCCTACTGTGGCAGGCCCGCGGGCACTGAGGTTTCAGACAAGGAGACAAAAAATACCCGTGCGGGCTTTCCAGCTTGTTTTGACGTGTCGAATGTTTGGAAAAGCAAAGTGAGGTGTCTGTGCCCCTTCTGTGTCCAAAAGCAAAAAACCTCTGGTGTTTCCAAGCTGCCCCAATAGCTGGAAGTTCACATTCCCTGTAAACCTGTGTGGCTGAAGGATTTCCTGAAACAGGTGAAGCCTGTAGCAACAGACCACTCTGCCTTCCAGCACCCCAGAACTAGACAGGGAAATCCATTGGAGGTGGCCATATATTGGCTATGTCTGCCAGCAAATCCATTGCTCCCTCATGGAAAGAGCTGGGGGTCCCTCCTCCCTTCTCCCTACACCCTGCTTTCCAGATATGCCAGGTCCTTTGGAGGCTTCTTGGAGCTCCTCTCCTCATTACCCCATTTCGGCTCTCCATTCCCCCTTGCATTTTTCAGGGGCCCATAGTGACTGCCCTCCCTGACCCTTAGAAATTCCTTCTGTATCTCCTCTGTGCCCACCCCCTGCTCCCTACCAGCCCTGCTGACCCCCAGTCAGGCACTGCACATTCCTCCCTCTCCTCTGCCCTCTTCACCCCAAAGCAGGGAAGATAAACAGGACTGTGCTTTGGGTATTGTTGTGTTGGGCAACAGCCATGAATGGCTTTTGCACCCCTGAGTAGCGGAGAGAGATTTGAGGCCCTGACAAACAAACATAAGGGCTCCCATGGGTGCTTCAGACCCCCCCTTGCTGCAAATTGAATGCCCTTCGACAAGAGAAGGGTCTCACTTAGCACCAAAGGTCCTAATTCAGCCAGTCATCTCTATGACCTGGGCAAGTGTCAGGGGTGTCCTGCAGCAGGTTGCCCTAGCACAGATGAACTTGAGCCTGAGGTGCCTTGGCCTCCTCAGCCCATGAATAAAGGTGTTTATTTGATGTTTATTTCATCCTCAATCAGACATGCTCTGCACTGC
The DNA here is from genome assembly GCF_000691975.1 of Corvus brachyrhynchos. NCBI lineage: Eukaryota > Metazoa > Chordata > Aves > Passeriformes > Corvidae > Corvus > Corvus brachyrhynchos. Next base: position 2,194,168 of record NW_008238632.1, read on the forward strand.
TCACCTGCTCCCACCTTATGCTACAAACAAGACAGAGGATTGCTGATGCCATTGACTTTCCTAAGGGGCACAGCAGCCCTAAGGTGGCAGCTGAGTGTGTGTCCCCCACATAGTCAGAGGAGAAGCTGTAAGTCCCACTTGTTCCCACTAAGCAGGCAGGCATTCTCTCAGTTCAGGCTGCCTACTCCAGCTGGATAACATCAGTACCCCACCCTGCACCCTGCACCATGCACTGCTGGAGTGTCCACACATGGTGTCCATCCCCAGTGGAGAAAGTGAATAGAAAACATCTCCTTTGCTTTCCTTCACCTTTCATCTGTATTTATTTATTTATTGCAGACCACAGGTCCATGGGCTGTCTTTCCCTTCATTGTACTCCATCTGTTCATACCCCATTAGTGGCACACAAGTATGGCCAGATGCCTTCACGCTGTCATCGCCTTCACGCTGTCATCACCCGCCTCGAGGGCAAGTGGTTCTCTGATACTGTGTGGGTTCGTGAGAGATGGGAGCAAAAGCCATTACTGCCCCACCAGCTCACGGACCTAACCCAAGAGGACTGATGCCAGGAACATGCCTGGGCTCTGTGTGTCCTCAGGAGGGGACCTGCAGACCTGTGCCAGTGCACCTGCCAAATTGCACAGTGCCACCACAGCCTCGAGGGGAGTGGGGTCTGCTCCTGGGTGTAGAAACAAGAGAAGTGTATGCACTCTGGGGTGCAGATTTTGGAAGGAAAGAGATGCAGTATGTGAGAGCTCTGCTGAGAAGAAGATGCTTCTTGCATGCAGGAGCAGAGTGAAGCCATGAGGCAGTGTGGGAAGATGTCCACAGAAGATTTATGCTTCCTGACGCTGCTCATAAGACTTTCAGCTTTCAGGCCCAATTTGTTCATGCCCAAGTGACTGCTTTGGGATGAGTTTTCCTTAGGAACATGGAGGAAGGAGCCTGCAGCCAAAACCCTTTGTGAGTGTGAGATTGGATAATGAACGCTATTTAGCCCATAATTTTGGCAGACATCTAATTTCGGTGAAGCTGCAGTATCCCAACATGCTGGAGCAGGGCTTAGCAGTTAGCAAATGGCTTTCAGTCAGAGAAGGGAGTTTTGTTGTTCTTGGAACAATCTACCCAAATTTGGTCAAAATATAGAAACTTTTGGAGAAATTTCAGTTTGCACATCCTCAGGAAAAACCTCACTGGATCTTCCCCAGGGACAGTTTGCAGTGAGCATGTCTAGAACCAGGACTTCAGAAAGATTTGTGCTAAAGGCTGATGCAGAGCACTACCAGATTTAAGCACCAGAGCTGAGACAGTAATGGTGCTAATACATCTGGGGAGCCCTGGCTCCTCCTAAACCCAGGACACAGAGAGAAAAGACAGATGCCTACACAAATGCAGATGGACCAAGCACCAAAATTAGGCAGGATGGAATGGGTAGGGATAAAAGTCTGGGAGTCAGGGTCAGAGGATCAGACTGGGATTACATAGAGTGTGTGTCGCTTGTCATATGCCAAAGGCTAAAACAGTATTAATTATGGAGCCTTAGTCTCTTCACATGACCAATAAGTGAATCTGCATCTGCCTCTCCTTCCCATTTTAGCTTCTATTCCACATTCCCTCCTTCTCCTGTCATCTCCTCTCCCCCTTTCCTAATGCCCTTCCCTCTGTCTTTGACCACTGTCAACTCTCTGCCTTTGTCATAACATCAATATTTTGCCATAATTTCATAGCTGTTTACTCCTTTGGTGTCACTCTGTCACACTGCCTTCCAGCACAGTCCTGTCCTCCCACGCACTGCATCTGACATTTAAGGCACTTGGGTTTCTGGAGGCACTGTGCTCTCCAGCATTGCTGAGCACTGCTCTTACCTTCACCCAGCACTGCTAACTGACCCACATTACCTGCTAGGTGGCCGAGCTGAGGACCACTTTGGCTGACTCTATGGCCAGGCTGATTTCCTGCAGCCTTACAAAATTCATTTTCTTGTTCTTCCTTAATCTTATTGAAACATTTCTGCACCTCTAACTTAATTTGTTCTTCCTCCTGCCTCTCCACCAGCACAGTCTTTTTGTTGTCAGAAAGTTATTTTCTGAATTCCTTTCCCTTCTTGCCTAGTCATTTTCCTCAAGGACCCCAGCCTATCTCTCCATCCCCCTTCCCTACCTCTTCTGCAGCTTCTCAGGTTGACATCACACAGGGTAATGTAGACAATCTCACCTCTCAGGGTTGTGGGAGGGGTTGTGTTGCCCCGTCTTTCCCAGTTCCTGCCATTCCCTCACTGATCCCCACGAATGCCCGCTCACTG
>NW_008238632.1:2196526-2212604 GCF_000691975.1 Corvus brachyrhynchos
GAATGCCAGCTCACTGGGTATTTCTTTGGGCCAATTCCATTCACTAACCCTGCAGAAAATGTCTTTCTAAGGCTTTTAGCTTGGATTTTTTTCCTCCAGGTTTTTATTTGGCTGAATTTACAGTAGTGAATTGAAAGCCAGCAGGGCAGGGGAAGAGGCAACATCTGGCCAAGGAGAGAAAGGGGGCAGTGGGTGGCGGGCTGGGACCTTCCTCTTTCAGTGGCCACAAGCTGTGACATTGGCTCAGAACACTGACTGTAGCTCCACCCTCACTTTCCTCTGGTTCTTTCCTTCATATTATGAATGTGTGTTGCCCTTATTGAACAAGAGACTCAATTTCTATTGCTTTTTAAGTGAAGACCTCTGGGTTTCTTTCCCTTTAAGCTCATTGGCACAAGGGTTTTACATTATCTTCAGTCTAGAGCCTCCAAATGGCACTCTGCTGAGATTCTGTTCACCTCTTTCCTAGCTAAACCTCACAAATACTCTATTAACAACTGTCTTGATCTGTCCACCCCTCTCCTCACAGACAGCAGTGGTCACGAAACCCTTGCCTTCCCTGACTCAGGACTCCAACCTTTTCTAGTACTTGTCTCCCAGTCTTCCCTTCTCTCCTCAATCTCTGTCACCGTGGGTAAATTGGAAGCCTTCTTCATCAAAAATCTCTCTCCATGTTTTCCCATTCAAGCTATATATAGATTCAAGTGTATGAATACTTGAATAAACTTTTTTGCACCACAGTGTTGCTGTGAATCTGCCAGTTTACCCAGATAGGAGGCTCTTGTAGTAACTTAGACTGAGAGATCCTTGGATTTCTGTCCAGAGAATAGACAGCTTTTGCTACCATGTCTTCTAACAGCCTAAAATGCTCAAAGACTCCACAAGAGGAACTCCATCTTGTAGTATTCTAGTATGATTATTTCATTCTGGAAAGCAAACCTGAGTAAAAAGCAATCTGTACTGGTATAACTGAATCTACGTTAGTGCTTTTAGTGGCATAACCATGTTAGTAAAAACCCTCCATACTTCTAACTGACCTGATATTGCTGGAAAGGTTTTACATATAATGAGTCCACAGATTTATTTGCCTCAGGAATTTCTACCAGTGGTTCTGTTAGGTTTTTTCGTTTGTTCTGGGTGTTTTTGTACTAAGTCAGGTGCACAGCATGCCAAGATCTCTCTCACTGGCCAGTGTGTACATCTGAGTATTTGGGCAGGGCTGAGCACTCCCAGCACCTGTGTGAGCCCAGGTTTGAAAACACAAAGTCCTCTCTGCTATTGCTAGGGGCAATGCCTTGTAGAGCATTTTTGCAAGGAAGTATAGGATTTCTATGCAAGCAGGTGTAGGACAACTGCTTCGAGAAGCTTCTGAGAGGCCAGAAGTAACTCTTCAAGGCTGGGCTGAACCTCAGAGGAGACCAAACCTGTTACTGCAGAGCACTGAGTACTGGGGTCACAGGGGAAGTGTCCTACATTCCCTTATTTTACATATGAACAGAAAGAGGCAGTAAAAATACTGCACTTTTCTGGACAGCTTGCTTTAGGACAGGGGTATAGCTGTAGGCATGGCTAATACAGGTCTTCCATGCAAGCCCCTCATTTTAAGTAAAGGGAGCTTATAGGTGTGGTCTCAACAAGGAGTATAGTAGTAATTTCAAGTACCCTTGCATTACTCTTGAAGGTGAGGGAGTCCTACAGAAGGCAGGCACTGCCTGTGACTCTGGAGCCTGTAGAGCAGACATTACAGGGATGTTCCCTACAGAGCTTTTATAAAAAGCAACACTATTATGGAAAAAGTAGAGTGAGTTTTATTCAGGATATCAAGTGAAGAACCATAAGGCATCTTCAAGAAAACAATGCAGAGATGACACAAACAAAAGGAGGGGTTTTGCATATTTGGACAAGATACTTTGCAAGAATACCAGGAGAAAATTCCCCACATTTAAAAGGAAATCAGGCAGGATTGCATTGCAACTGGCTCCCTCCTTGCTTTCATTTGCCTTAGGGCCAGGCCTTCTGCATTTCAAAGACATCCACCTCTCCACAAGTTTTGTGTGTTTTTTTTCATCTCAGTATCTCTGCCTTTCATCTCTTCATTGAGGCCTTCATGGTTCATGCTGGGTTTTTCCAATGACAAAAGTCCATTTATTCCCCTCTTGGGAAGCAGGACAGCAAACAAAGATGTTACCAAAACTGTTGCTAGGTTTAAAAGAGGGAATAGAGAGGATGGGGAAGTATCTTGTCCAGCACAGATGAAAGCTCTGACCAGAGCAATCACTGCTGTATGACGGAAGTGGATGACTATACTGTTGGGACAGGCATCAATCACATCATCAGTATCCTGGCAGTGTGCTCACAGACAGGAAGCTGCAACTGGTGTTTTCCTGAGGTGTTTTCCATCAGCTGGTAGAAAAGTAATGTTCTTCTAGCAGGAATAAAATGTTAAAGTATGCACAAAGTATAAACCCTTATGTAAATAGGTTTTTCCCCAGTTTACAGTGCAGTGGGTTCAGTTTAGATGAGCTCCTCTTATGATATTAGATTAAAGCTCTAAACAGCAGCTGCAGTCAGTAACCAGACACAGCTGGAGTCAGAGATGTGAGTCCATGGCCAATTTTCAAATCTAATTCTTTAAAATACATTTTCCTTTTTCCCTTTTCTTTTTTCTGTTATAGTCCAGGTAGGACATTGTTCTTAGTGACAAGCTTATTTCATGCTGAATCATGATAGATACTGTTATTCCTGACTCACCCTAGGAAAAATGAGACACAAGTGTGTGTTTGTCCTTACGAAGACTGGGATCCTTAAGCTGCATTTCTTACACTTATTTCTGAGTATCCTGTGCAGGCAAGTGACTGCCATTTGGTGCTTTCTTACTTGAATTTGTCAGACCCTGTTTGTTCAGGTTTCTTTGTCAAAGGGCACATTACCAAAATTCCCCTCTCAGCCAGTAGCCCAAGGCAAGGCTTGTTAGCTGAAGATTGTTACCCACATAGATGGGGTGCCTGTTGGCCATATTTACATTGACATTAAAAAGGCTTCTTGTCTTCCTCTGGAAATCACTGAATGTTTATCTAAATAGGGCTAGCTTGACTCTCAAGAAAGTTAAGAAGGCTCTGCTAAAGGTGTGAACTCCATTTCTACAAGTAAAAGCATGCTTGGGGTACAGTTAAGTTGTCTTCATTTCTGTGGACTGAGTTTGCAGTTTTAATTGAGCCATCCCAGTTTTCCTGCTTGTCCCTGGGAGGTGGGCTGACAACAGACAAACTCTCCAATCCCCCCCCATTGCATCCTGAGGATTCCCTGTGCCCCCGACAACGGCTACAAGACACCTACCACATACTGAGAGGAGGGGAAATTCCAGGAATAATGTGGGAGAGAGCAGGACTGGGCTTGCAACTGGGTGCCAGGACAACCCTGCTGGCTCATATCCTCCTGCAACTGAGGATTGGGGATTGCTCTTCAAAGGGATAGCTTGGCTCTTGCCAACCTGTCAGTCTCTAGTAGATGTATCCTCTTTCTGGCTGTTCTACAGGTGGCTCCAGCTCCATGTCTGGCCACCTGCTCACTAAATGACTCTGGGAAAGCAGCAGGAAGGCCAGCCAGCAACAGAGAAGAGTGAGACATGCCCTTTCAAGGGCATTCTATGCAGTTATGCTGCACTTGGAGTCATGTTCAAATGCTTCTGGGCCTCAGCAAAATGACAGTCTCTCTTGCATCCCCAAGTCAATGAGAATTGGGGTCATGGTGCCATTTCCAGGAAGCCTTCGAGGTCTGGTCTTTTGATGACAAGATAAAATCACTGGCACATATGACAAAATGGTGAAATGTTAGTGTCAGATTAATGGTAGGACTCAAGGATCTTGGAGGTCTTTTCCAACCTTATGGACTCTATTGTTCTATGGGTGGGAGCAGATGCTGTTCTGGCTGTGGCGTCATACCCTCATCCAGCATATGAGTTAACACAGTCCCACCATGACTCCTAGCCCCATGCTCATCCACCCTGGAGAAGTACAGGTTCATTTCCTATCTTTTGGAGAGGGCAGCTGGTTCCCTCTGAACCATAGAATCATTAAGGTTGGAAAAGAACACTAAGATCATCAAGTCCAACTGTTAACCAAGCTCAGGTGCAATGGGGAAAACAGTTCACCCCAGGATGGCCTGAGGATGTAGTGTAGGAGATCTGCAACAGGTTTGGCTACTGTTACTCCACATTGTCCTGCCTGTCCCCCAGAGGCTCCCCAAGGCACCAGCTTCCCCATGACCTCACCTCACACATCTGGCATGCTGCAGCCTGGAAGTGTCCGTAGGCCTCATGCCATAGAAGTACCTTTGCGTGGGCTGCCCTCTCATTGTTTCAGACATTTTGAACTGAGAAAACACATAAGAAACGCTGGTCATGTCCTAAAGCTCCAGCTGCACTGCAGGGAGCACAGAGGGCTGGGGCAAGACCACTGTGACCTGGATACAGTCACTGTACTCTAGCCCTGAGCAGTACAAGCACAACAGCTGGCGCTGCTGGCTGGGGCAGCAATCACTCCTGCATTGGGAAAAAGATGTTTAGCAGAGCATCACAGTCTGTGATGTCCCCAGAGCTTTTCACTTTTCTTTAGGAGACAGAGCAAGAGTTGTCAATATTTCATGACACCACTAGCTACAGTGCCTTCCAAATACAATTGCTCATTGCACTCAGAGTTAGTGAAGGAAGAAATTGATCATATGGTCAAAATACTGTAACTACCAAAGAAAACCACAGACCTGACAGTTGCGTACATGGGAAGGACATATGGATTTCTTTTCTATGAAAACACAGCAGCCTCTGCTATTGCACAGGGAAAATTCCCACCAGGAAGAAGGAGAGGATTCCTGGAGGCGGCTGTGAGTTGGATTGTATACTAGAATGACTCACAGAAATGATACTTTTAACAGAGCGAAGGATCAGCCTAGCATCTTCTCAACAAGTTCTGGTCTGTAGTAATTTAACATTGCACTCAGTTCTTGCTCTGTCATAGAGCCAAATTCTTCTGCCTGTTAGGCAGCAGTTCATTTCAGTTAACAGAAGACCTTTATAAATTTTGTCAAAAAGATTGCAAGATCTTTTCTCCCTAATGTTAAGGCCTTTAGTCTCCAAGTGAATCTATTGTCTTCCTAGGGTTAAACTGAGAAGCTGAAGATGATCTTCTGTCACACCATAAAAATTGTGCTTGATTAGAGCTTAAATAAGTCCTTAAAAATATAGTTCTTATTTTCTTGGGGTTTTTTTCCCCCCTCTCTCCCTATTCAAAAGCCTCTGTTTATCCAGAAGATCAACCAGAAATCAGTCTAGTTATCCAAACTCATTTGAACATTTTCAGAGGAGATAGGGTTACTTCATGTTCTTCATACTTTGCACATACTACTGCTTGGTCCCTTCTCTGATTAGTAAAAGAGAGTACATTTTGTGGAGAAGGTCTGTGTAAGCATGTGTGTTTATCTTTTTCTTAATAAATACCTGTCTCAGAAACTAAATCAAAAATAAAAAATGCATTTGTTCACAGCAGTTGCTTCACAGCCCTCAGTTAATTCAGAGACTCACTGCTTAGATGCAACACCAAACTCAGAGCAGTTCTGCACAAGAAGAGGCTTGCTGCCCTTCTGCAAATGCAAATGTGGCTGAGCACCGCTAGACCCAGGTGGGTGCTGGGCAGAGGGAGGAGTGTCATATCCATAACAGAAAGGTCAGTGAAATGGAAAGGTAATCACAACAAGGAAGTGGGAAAGGGTGGAAAGGGTTTGGAAGGAGAGAAAGGGCAGGAGTGCACAGAGTGAGCCTGAAGGGAAGGGTGAGAAGGAAGCTAAGGGGCTCAGGGGATATTCATCGTTTGGGATATTCATCCAAAAAAAAGCCCAGTCAAAACCACCACGTGCTTTCTGCACTCCATGTGCTAATTCCTGATTCTGTCTCCTCTCCACAAGCTGGAGAAACTCAGTGCTGATGGTAGAGGCAAAATTACTCTGGACATCCCCATCTCCTCACACCTCCACAGATGGTCCCCCACATCGCATCAGCACCTCATGCACTTGTGTAATCTGGCATCAATATGCTTAATCATTGGAAAGAACAAGAGGTAGCTGTCTCCTAAAGATACCAGGATCTCATCTGCAACTTGGAGCTCCCCATGACAGTGGGTGCTCTCACAGGAACCTTTCTGGGTGACAGAGGCTCCGTGGTTTCCTGGTGCCTGGCACCCATCCACTGTGATCGTCTACAGCATCCTGCTCCATCCATTCCTTGGGAGGCAGTGGGATTAAATGTGACAGCATCTCCTTCCGCAGTGAGGTATCTGACAACACAACTCAGTATTGCTGTTATCAGGAAATACAAGTGGTGACTGCAACACTCCCCGTTTCATAATCAGAGAAAGAAACATCACTGACCCTGTCTCTGACTAAAGGACAACGTATTTCCTGCTTCTGGGTGTGGGGTTAATCTGACATGGGGGAGTTCTTGAAGCCCATGATTATTTCTGATTACTTTTATTTCTGATTAAAGAAAGTGTCTGCATGGGAGCGTGCAGCCTGCTGTCCTTGAGGTCATTGCCTCCAACCAGGTTCCCCAGAACACCACTGTAAGGACAGGAAGGAAATGGGAACAAAAAGGAAGACAGTTGCATTCTCCCAACACGAATTTTGGGCACTAGCAGTGTATGGTGCTGCAGAAGTGCAGAAGCTTATTCTCAAGCAGTTTTGAAAAACAGAAGCTTCCGCAGGTTACGTGCGTTGCTCAGGGGACACTAGCCTTCTGTGGTCCTGCTGGCAGCCACTCTAACCAGACACTGGCAAGCCAGGGTCATCAAAGAATGACACTGATGCAGCACCATACACTGCTAGTGCCCAAAATTTCTTATCTTAAAAGGACAATATGAAACAACCGTGCTCTCACAAGGGAGCAAAAGGACTGCTGAAAATACTGGAATTCCTGCTATGTGACACACAGCACATTAGACAACTGATTCACTCATTTCCTACTGACTTCTGTCTCTTCTACATTTACACCATAATCTCAAAAGCTGGGAACTTCCAGGCAAACAAGGAAGGACGGGGAGGTGGCTAGTGAGACTGGCCTGACAACAACATCTTCTATAATGACTCCAAGTTTTAACTACTGAACAATAAAATAAAAAAGATGGGTAAAATCCTAAATATCATCCACACTCTGGAGTTGGACTTTACCTGGAAGTTCTAAAAATAACAGATTCCCACTGTATATGATTTCCATTTCACAGTTCTTTCTCTTTCTATTTTCTATTTTGAGAATCAATTCCAGTTATACAGTCTTTAGTTACACGAATTTAGACTGAGACTTTCTTACTCAGAAAGGGGAATTAATCTCTATATGCACCCAAAAGTCATTGTGGAGAAGTTGGCCCCCTCCCAAAGAGAATTCAAGTTAACACCGAGTCACACAAATTTTCTTGCCAAGGTCAGGAAACAAAAAGGAAGGAAGCAGAAAATGAAAGAGCTTATAAGCAAAACAAAATACTTGAAACAAAAGTTGTTTTTGCTTGCATAGTCTGCTAGGAAACATTGAGGCAGAAGAGAAGGAAAACGCGTATTTCATAATGAGACTGTTTTCTCAATTGAAAACATTGTTCTTGAAAGGAATTATGAATCCCTCTACTGTTTCAGAAAACCAGTCCCCTGAGAATTTAATGCTACCCTAACAAGGACATCTTAATAAAAATCCTCTCACCCATAATCCTCAGCCAGAAATTTAAATGTTGATAAAGCTCAAGTCCTTCTTGTGCTGATATGGACCCATTTCCACTTTCTATAAAGTCTCTAAGAAATTCTCTAAATAAACAGAAAAATCAGTAACAATTTTGCCCATGAAAATATGTCCTACTATTGCACCTTAGCAAGTAATCTGCCTTAAAATCAATTATGAATTTGAAATCTATCTGAGAAGGCAGGTTGCTACTTGGTCTAGCAGACAGCAGGGGACTATGTTTTTGTGTATGTGAGAGCATGTGTGAGCCTACACACATATTCTTCAAATATCTGGAACTCTATTTTCACTTGGTAATAGTATCACCCCTTTGCCCCCTCTTTCTGCCAGTGAGAATGTGAAACGAATTCTCATGCAGGATTCCTTCAACAAGGAATTTACTTTTTTCTTTTTCCGGTTTTTATACTGTTTCCAATTGGGGAAAATGTGTGGTGGATAACTATTCGAGCCTGCTATCCTTTAACTTTTCACTTTTCCCTAGCGCCAGTGTTAAACTGTTGCCTTTTTTTTTCCCCCTGGTCTTTTCTTTTTACGTGTTCTCTAGCTTTGCTGAAGCTGAGGGGGATTTGAAAGCTGCAATAGGAAAAAGAAAATGAAACATGACCTGGTGGTGCCCTCCCAGAATGCAGTCAGCAAAGTCTGGGAAAGTCATTGAAGACTAATGTGCACAAAACAATGTGCGTTACAGTTTTTCTTAGATCACTGTTGCAGTGTATTTTTCCTCACAACCCCTTAAATTACCCTGATTTAGAATATGAGCATCTCTACTTCCATTTCTAAACCCTGAATACATGTTGTTCCTTGATTTATAGTAATTTTGAAGAATTTTTTTTCATAAACAGAAAGAAAATTAAATTCACCTGATATTTCAAGTTTTACTTAGATGTTTCCCACAAAAAAACGGACTTTTCCCTGGAAATTACAAATTACCAAATGCAAGGACTGATTTTTCTAAATCATCATTTCTCCCCAAGGAAATATTTAATTATAAACATTTTGACCTTTCTCATTATGATCTTGGGATCTTTGCATTTTGGGGAGCACAGTTAACTAAAGGTAATAAAACTTCCCTGAATACTTTTTGAGAGATGCACAGAAGGCAAAGTGACCAGAACCAGTGTGGTAAATGCAGTTCCACAAAAAGCTTACCCCATCACAACTTCCTCTGAACCGTAGCCAGTTCAGTTGGTTTGGAATAGATATAAATGCTTTGTTTACTGTCAGCACTTGTTCAGTGGCCGTTACCAAGACTGATGGATGTAGTGGCTATTGTCAGCACCTGTAGGTACAGCTTTGTTGCATAAGTAGCCAAAAATTGCTCATCTTCCTCTTCTGGCATGGTGCCTTTGCCACATGCTTCCCTCCAAATCCTCCGTGCAGATCTTGTTCCATGCACACTGCAAATCTGCTTGCTCTGTTCTCCGTTTGCATTTCTGTTTCCTCTTTCCTGCACTCTTCCCCTCCCAGATCCTTCCAGATCCTTTCTGGATCCTTCCAGATCCTCTCAGAGCTCTCTGCTGCTGCTCTGGCTGTGTACCACGTGCCCTCTGCCACCCGCCCTCTCCTCTCACCCAGCTGTCACCTCCCCGCTCTCCCTGTCCCCACCCCTAACCCCCGCCCCACAGCACCCATCGGCAAGGATGCTCTGTTGATGCTCCTACAACTGAATTATAGCAGAATGTTAGCTTTTCACTGTGTCTTTGGGAGCTTGGCTGGGAATGCACAGTGACAGTGACCAGTGTGCCTTTCCACAAGGCCAGAATGGAGGAGTTCTTCTATAAATAAAGGATTTCTTCTCGGAACGCTCTCCTATAAATCAAGTAATTACTTAGACACTTGGAACAGTAGTCTCTTCATTACTGTGCCATGGCACTCCTTCTGGGAGCATTCTGAAAATCTCAGCACAGACCACATTCATTATGAGGATTTGATGTGGCCTGATGGTGAAAATGCTGAAATAGCCTGAATTTTTCACCCTTCCTTTCTGCCTTATGAATGAAGGGATTGAATCCTCAGAAACTGTGACTGTATAAACTCAGATATAGGAAAATGCAGTTTGAAATCCACAGGGAGTTCATCCTTTTCAGAAGGAAACAGACATATTTTCCAGCTCTTCAGGAAAAAGAATACAGAGCCCAGGGATTTGTGGGGACTGGGGGAACTCTTAAGTTTTTGTTTTCTGCTTCCTTTTTAGGTCGGTACTGTAAGAAACTCTATACAGGGAAGTTGTGCTGATTTAACTAAAGTCCGCTTTGTAACCCCTTTTAAGTCTGACACACTCTGGTAAATCCAGCCAGGACAGATACTACTGACCCTTCTGGACCACCAGGAACCAAAGCCAGAGGTTTCTTTTTCTATGAGGGACCAGACAGAATGGAGTATTTGCCCATGCACCAAAATCTTAACACAAAACTGCTGTTCTCTACACTTTTGGTACTTTATTCTAATAAATGGTAGCTCTCTGGGTACGCTAGAATTTCAGTTGGGACCCTAAGGCATATGCAGGATGCAGATCCACCAGCTCTGCTAGTGAGGACAGGGTCTGCTGAAGAAACAGGAGTGCAGAGAGCTGCCAGTGCTGGCATCTTCAATTGTTATGCTAAGCATCACAAAGGCTCAGCTGTTAGAGGCTTCCCCTTTACATGGGCTCCTTGCTCATTTTCCTTCTACTAGGTTTAGACATGGCCTGTACCAGTTTGTCTTGCAATCATACCACTGCACATGAAGCACATGCACTGCTAACAGCCATTACAGTGACACTAATGTCAAATGTCATGTAGCTGGTTTTGTCAGTAGAACTCCAGGAGCTTTGCCATGGGAATATCATCTCTATTCCTAGCACTGGGTAAGTTGGTCACAGAAACTCCGGTGTCTGCAAACAGCCCTACTCAAGACCATTTTTTAATTTTTGATGGTTCTTGGTACATGACAGAACTTTGCATGAGCTACATTTTGAACACTCTCATATACTGCTAATGAAACCAGCCAAAGCAATGTCACTTGTGGTGCAGCTCTCCAGAATGCAACAGAAGTAAATTAAAGGGTTAAAAGGTTTTCTCTACTGAACATCAAGGCAACAACATAGCTTCCCTAAAGGAGTGGGAACCAGGAAACTTGCTAGGTTTCCCTTCAGGGTGATGTATTCCCATGCAGTATCACACTGAAGTGCTGCTGGGAATCACCATCTCCGTAACAGCCCTGCAGTCTCAAGGAAGAAAACTCAGACCTGGAGGACTTTACTGTCCTGCTGCCTCCAGCTGGCTTCCCTGCCCCTGCACTAGAGCACACTCACAGCTCAGCAGGAGAGTATTTTTCCACCCTTCACACCTTTATGTTAGTTTAAACCTTTCACAAACTATGAATATATTACTACAAGTGGGATGTACTGGCATAAGCAAAGCATTGACCTTCCTCCAAGACTTCTCCATAGCTACTGTGCCTGAAAGAATTTTCATATCTCTTTTCTTCTTAAGAAGAAATTATATTTAGCCCACCATAGCCTATCTGCTAGCCCTGTACTGTCTTTGCAAAAGAGCAAAAAGGAATATTGTGGACTGTTGGTTTACACAAGTTTACAACTGACGCAGAAGGAAATGGAGCAGTGGATGGAGGCAATAATACAGGAGATTATTTAAGCTGCCTCCTGCAGTTTAGGCATCACTTGAAGGGGAACTGTAAAATCAGTGTGAGGGAGTTTCCTCTGTGCCTTTGGTTTTCCCACCTACTGCCTAGTTTTGCCTTTGATTAACAGACTGGCATGTGCTTTCAATCCATAGGAATCAATGAAGATGAGAAATTTCAACCCACATTCTGTATCAGAAGTGTTTTAGCAATTATTTAGATGCATACTTGTTAAGGAGGAATCTGAATGTAAATGGTCAGTGACCTGCTGCAGCACTTGGACATGCACAAGTCTATGGGGCCAGATGGGATCCACCCAAGGTACTGAGAGATCCAGTTGAAGTGCTCATTGAGCCATTTTCCATCATTACCAGAAGTCCTGGCTAGCCTGGGAGGTCCCAGGTGACTGGAAGTTAGCAAGTGCAACACCTGTCTACAAGAAGGGTCAGGAGGAGGATCTGGGGAACTATAGGCCTGTCAATTTGACCTCAGTGCCAGGGAAGGCCATAGAGAAGATCGTCCTGAGAGCCATCACATGGCATGTGCAGGACATAGGCCCAGCCAGCATGAGTTCATGAAAGGCAGGTCCTGCTTGACCAACTTGATCTCCTATGACAAGGAGCTTAGTGGGTGAGGGAAGGGCTGTGGATATTACCTGCCTGGACTTTAGTAAAGCCTCTGACACCATTTCCACAGCCTTGTCCTGTAGAAAGTAGCAGCCCATGGCCGGCTGGGTGCAGAGTTTGCTGGGTAAAATCTGTCTGGACGGCCTGGCCCAGAGAGTGGTGCTGAAGAGAGCTACATCCAGCTGGTGGCTGGTCATGAGTGGTGTCCCCAGGGCTCAGTTTTGGGGCCAGCCCTGTTTAATAGCTTTATTAATTATCTGGATGAGGAGATCAAGGGCACCCCTTTGTAGATGACACCATAGTGTGGCCAGCAGGCCCAAGGCTGGGATCATCCCCCTGTACTCAGCACTGCTGAGGCCACACCTCAAATCCTGTGTCCATTTCTGGGTCCCTCACTACAAGAAAGACATTGAGGAGATGGAGCAAGTCCAGAGAAAGGCAAGAGAGCTGGAGCACAAGTCTTACGAGGAGTGGCTGAGGGAGCTGGAGTTGTTTAGCCTGTAGGAAAGGAAGCCCAGGGGAGACCTTATCTCTACAACTCCCTGGAAGGAGGGTGTAGCTAGGTGAGGGTCAGCCTCTTCTTCCAGGGAACAAGTGACAGGACAAGAGGAAATGGCCTCAAGTTGCACCAGGTAAGGTTTAGACTAGATATCAGGAAAAATTTCTTCATGGAAAGAGTTGTCAAGCATTAGGATAGGTTGTTCAGGGAAGTGGTGGAGTCACCATCCCTGGAGATACTTAAAAGACATGTAGATGTGGCACTCAGGGACATGGTTTAATGGTGGACTTGGCAGTGCTGGTTTAAAGGTTGGACTCAATGATCTTAGAGGTCCTTTCCAATCTAAATGATTCTACTCTGTTCTATGACCTGCAGCAGATTTGCTCTGGCTGCTGGTAGAGTTGTACCAGTGCTCCTAGGATGTCTCTGAGTCTAAACTGATTCTCTCTGTAAAAGCATAGAACTTATCATTCCTGACACAGTGCCAGGCTAACAAAAAAATCCCGAGTTGTCCTGCAGATGCCCCATGCATGTCTGTAGCCAAGCACCGTGGGGCTGTGGCATTGCTTGCTGACGTCCCTGCGGTGGCAGTAGAGGTGCCCTAAGAGATTTGTTCCAGCAGCTCCAGTGGGGATCTGTCACTGAGGGTTTTCTCTGAACATTGTTGAGTTCAGTGTCACAGACCTGTCTGCTGCTGAGTCCCCTTGGGTTTTAGGTTGGGCTAAAAGAATAATCGATTGTCACACCTTTTTATCAGATACTAAAAAATAAACAAAACACCCACAGAAAAAGAAAGAAGTTCCAGTTACTGCAAGCATATGAAAACGAATTGTTTCCTCCTTGATCCCTATGGGGTTCTGCTACTATTGACGTCTTCAAGCTGAGTTATTTGTCCCCAGGCTGAATTCTACAAAAGGAATTGATGTCTTCAAGCTGACTTCTCTCACCTTTTGTAAATGTAATTGATGTCATCAGATAACGTCTACAATAGAAGTTGCTTAATGAAAAAAAGAACTTTATGTTTCAAGCATCGTGGAAGATTATGCGGCCTAAATAAATATGCATTAAGTAGGCGGAGAATATGTATTAGAGAGGTGGATTCATGTAAATTTTACTGAATAAAAGTTAAAACTTTCTACCACTTGGTGTACTTGATTTGTGGAAACCTTCACCTTGCACTCTGCACAGAATAAACAGTTTCTTCTAAAACCAGTCTCTGTGTCTGTGTTTAGAGAGCTCCGAAAATCAGAAACACTGCCACACACCTCACCTCCTCTCCACCCTCACTTTGGAAACCAGCCTCTCAGCTGCAGAGGTCACACAGTGCCGACTGCAAGCTGTGTTGCTCTCTCACCGGCGTTATCAGTCCTTGATTTTACAAAGTACTGAATGTTTGCAGAGGTCAGTTGTTTTTAGAGGGCTCCTTTGCAGTTTTCTCTTCCATTCACCACAGAAAAGACTTACTTGAGAGTTTTTATAGCTTCAATGGTTGTCAGGTGGTACAAACCACAGAAGGCATGTGCCTGCATTCTGAAAAACTCCCTCTCTCAGTTGGAGATCAGACACTATTACTGAAATAAAGGAACACTTCATTATTTTCATCCCTACACCCTAGTGTCAGTTCCCTCTTTAAACTCCAGAGTTTTACATCCTGCCCATATTAGGACAGTGACCCAAGTGGTGATTCAACCCACCCAGCCTGAACTGCAGTTATGTAAACTTGTTCTGTAGGCTTGTCCCCAGAGCATCACTTGTGGGGCTTTCAAGGTGTGTATCAGCAAGAGCAGCTGTGGTGCTCCAGAAAGCCTCTTCACCTTGCTCACTGGAAGCAGGAATACCTGCATTCCTACCCCCAGAAAGCAGTTTGTAGCATTTTCCATGCAATCTGAGTCATGGTACAGCAGCTGAATGGTACTTGTTAGGTGGAGACAATTGATGTGGATTTTGTGGGCTTCCCTTCAATGGACTTCCCTAACAAAACCCTCCCATTTTTGGCCCTGGGGAAGGAGAACGTGTGTTCTTGTCCCTCCCAGGATGTGATACTGGTGGAAAACTGCCTTTTCAAGGAAAAAAAGAGGTAAAACCAAGTTGTCTGTGCCCTTCACCAGGGGCTTTGAATCAAAATTGAATCACCATTTGCTCTGCGTTTTATCATGCTGAAGCCATGTCCCAGTTCCCCAGGGGCTTGAAACCAGGAAGGCTTTTTTCCTGCCTTTGATGAATAACTTAGGTGTCAGTGAGAGCTGGGGCTGGGGGGAGGATGCTCTCTGAAATACGATGGCTTGGCTTGGCTGCAGCTAGGGACAAACACCCATGACTCTTCCTTCCTGGTTAATGCGCTGTGGGCATCCAGGGCCAGGAAGGAACTGGCAAGGATTCAGCACTGGGAAACTCCCCAGGAAAGGAGACAGGATGTAGGTGTGTGGGTGAGGGTCAGGATCATAGCTGGTGAGGGAACCAGTGTCAGACACGGCTCTGGGATGTCCAGGCAGGGCCTGGTAAGGCCTGTTAGTGCAAGGCACAGGCATGTGCTGCTGGTGGACTGTGAACTGCAGCTCTGTCTGGGCAGGGTTCTGGGGCAGCAACAAGATCCCACCTGGGGTCACCCTCCACAGCCATTCATCTCGACTCTTTCTAAAAGTGCCAGGAGTCAGAATGTGTGTCTGTTTTTCTTCCTGACCCTCCTGCCCTTCCTGCCTGTCCCCTCAGAAAATACCCTGGCAGGGTAATTTCCTGTCAGAAATACCATGCCAGGCAGCCCTGAGCCTGTTAGCCAAAGCCAACCATGAGTCTCAAGGATAGATACGAATTTTGAAGAAAATTAAATTCTTCCAGATCTACAAGAAGAGTTTGTCTGGGTCAGTGGCCCAAGGGGTGGAGGAAGGAGGATAACCTTCCTTGTGCACCAGCAAGTCCACAGAGAAGGGATGTATTATAAAGAAGTCCATCACAGAAAAACCTTCAGTCGGAGATTGCCTGTCACAAAAGCTGAAGGCACAGCTCTCTAGGAAAAAGGGTTCATGATCTCCAGGGTGAACATGCAGAATAGGTTATCCAAATGTGCTCTTCAGAGCCCCCAGTGAAAGAGATGAGACTTGGACTGTATTTACACTCTCACCCCTTTATGACCATGTGCATTATCCCTCTGGGTATCCATCACTTGCCTGCCAGAAAGCAGCAAGAGCAGCTTCATAAGGGAGTGGGTAGGTTTGACTGAGTAAACTTGACCCTGGCCCTAAAGGGATGCTACACTGTACCTGTGAAAGGATTTAATACCATGTATGCCTTAGAAAGTTTTGTTTGCCAAGAAGCTTGAATAAAGCCTGCACTAGCTCCTCACCTTCCTGTGTGACCATCCAACAGTCCCTCTAGCAAGAACAAAGGTGATTTCACAGCACCAAGCTCCCATATATCCTACAAAAAACACAGAGTCACTGCTTTACTAGCCTTGTGACAGACAGACAAGGCAGGCAGACAGACACATCGCTGCATGTCATCTTCTCCTTTTTCTGGTACACACTGGGATGGCTCTGTACTTTCCAGTTGTGCAGGGGCTGTTGGCAT
>NW_008238632.1:2212884-2234657 GCF_000691975.1 Corvus brachyrhynchos
TGGCGCCTCCCTCCCTGCCTTCGGCAGCCTGCCGGTGAGTCACCCGGGACGCCAGGCAGGACTTTCTGAGAACACCCACAAAAGCCATCAGTGACAACGGGGCAGGGCCTGCATCTTTCCTGCCCCCCCCTCACTTTCACTGAGATGAACTTGCTGGCTCTCAGTGACAGCCACTGCCAGGTCCCACCACAGCAAAGGCAAAAAAAAGCAACTGGGTTAACAATTTCCAAGAATAACAGAAAAGTACTTTTCTTTTTTTAAGCATCATTTTCATGAATGAATTATTCATTCAATTGTGGTAATCCTTGCATTCATAAAAAAACCCACCAACACACAAATGTGGTGACTTCTCTTGACTGCTGCTGGCTTCTCAGCACTGGGATCCACAGGGAGGGAAGAGACCCACATCGAGTTTCTGATCTGCAGGGAAGGAAGGAAAAAGTATGATAAGAGTGGCACTGTGGAGCACAGTGACTGCCCCACAGGCAACATGGGTGCCCTAGTCTCAGTGATGAATTTGCACACAACTAATTTTAGGTTGGAAAGTGAAATACCACAAATAATTGCAATTATTTTTATGTTATTAATTTTGTATTCTGAGGAGATTTTGTATCCTGGGGAAATTATTTTAATGCTGTGGTATGATATTGATTTTGTATTCTGTGGAGACTAAAACTGTCAAAATTGGCCAATGTTACATGCTTTGTATCTCTATCAACAGCTTACTTGCCAGAGTATCCCACCGGGTATATCTTGCTGGGCAAAGCTGGATTTCTGTTCCTATCTCTGAGCCTTCAAGGCATCCCAAAAGGCTCAGCCAATCCCACTTGATTGAGCCTTGCTTTAGCATTAGAATCTCCTCAGACAGTGGGTGCCCTGTCCCCTCTGCCCAGCACCCCTGTCCTCTCAGCTGCCAGGACAACATTTACACAAGCCCACTGCCTGATCATGGTTAGAGAAAACAGAGGAAGTATCACTGCTGCTGGACTGGAGTGAAATCAGTTGGTCAAAGGTGGAGAGAGGGGTCAAAATGCATTCTTTTTACCTTTTCAACGCTTCACCCAAAAACTTCACCTAAAACTTTTCATGACCCTCACAGGATGGGATACCTAGACATAGGATCAGAGAGTATCAGACTGGAAGGGATGTCAAGAAGTCTGCATTCCAACTTCCTGCTCAAAGCAGACACAGCTCTAAGCTCAGACCAGGTCTCCTGGGACCCTGTCTGACCAGTCTTGAAAAACTCTAAGAACAAAAGCTGCACAACCTCACTGAGTGACCTGGTCCAGTGCTTGACTCTCTCCCCTTGGGGAAGTGTATCCTTATATCCAGCCTGAGACTCTTGTTTCAACTTCAGTCCCTTGTTGCTTGTCCTCCCAATGTGTAGTGCTGTGATGATTCTGGCAAAGTCTTCTTGCTGATCCCTTTGTATGCGCTGGGGGGTTGCTCTTAGGTCCTTCCAAAGACTTCTTTGCCTCAGGCTGGACTAGACCAAATCCCTCAGCCTCTAATCACAGGGCAAGTGCTTCAGCCCTTAATATCTTGCTGAACATGCCCCAACTTCCCTGTATCTGACAGAGAGAGTGTGAAACTGGACATGGTATTATAGATATGCTCTGATGAGCCCTGATATCTCCCCTCCATCTACTTCCCTCCCTAACTAATACCTCAAAAATAAAAGTGTGGGCATGCATGACCTTTAATTCTGGACTCAGTAATTCTCAGAGAAGTTCCTCGCTAGCCCATTGTTATTATTGTGGTCTGGCACCAGAACACAGCACTCAGCACCTTCAAATGCACTCAAAAAGTTCAGCATGGGCAGGACCTCTCCTTGGTGTCAGACATGCACTACAGCACCCATGCCAGCAATGAAAAGAGGAGGCAAAGCCTTAGAGCCTGGTAGTAGGAACAGTTGATTTTGTTGTCAGTGTTTATAAGAAAGAAGAATGATCTGATTTATCCACACTACTGCCCCCTCACCAGTAACCTATCTACCTCAGAGGTCTGTGTTTATTTTTATAGTCTGCCTATGACCTTACAGGATTCAACCCACTCATAATCTGAAGGTTTGATGGTGTTGAAGGGGTGAATCACCACGCACTGCATGTCTTACATGCTACCAGAAACTGCCTGAAACCCACTCCCCCTCATTCCCACGGACACCTACCTCACCCACACTGCTGCCACCAAAAGTGCTGCAGCAGAGGGGACCTTCCCTCCCTGTGGCCATTGCATGATGTGATCATGACCATTATTCACAGGCAGGGAAGGGCTGATGAAAGAAAACAATGGCTGGAGGGTGAAGTCTAAGAAAATTCACATTGCTCCTAAATCCAAGGATGTCAAACACAGCCTCACTGAACAGGAAGTCAAAGGATGTCAGCAGAGTCACATGCCTGTAAAAACAGTGTTCATGAGATCAGCCTCTGGCCTCAGCTGCAGCAAGCTCAACAAACCCTCCACTGTAGCTGGCGATCACCTAAATCACACCTATGTTTGCCAGGTCAAAAATGGGTTAACAAAAAAAGAGAAAAAATGCTTTCTTCTTTAGAGCTGACATTTCTATCTGCAGGAGTACATGCCCTTAAAAGTAAAATGTTTTTAGGCAACTATTAGAAGCAGAGCTGAGCAGAAAAACAGCTGCACTTCAGAAATTCTGGAGCTTTTGTCAAAACAATTGAAAATGTAGGTCAGTGTAGAGTAAAAATGAGCAAACCTACAGACTTGAAAAAACTTTCATTAAAATTTAGTCATTATGTGTCCAGCTGGAACTGACCACTTTTGCAATAGGGCTGATGACCTTTCTTAGTGGAAATGATCTGCTTCCATCTGTCCACTGTTGCCCATCTTACGGTAAAAAGTCATCAGGAGAGTCTGGTAGAAAATATCTTCATTTCAGCTATTACAAAATATCAATTTTGAGCTAAATTGGTTGTTGTTGGGAAATGAAAAATAATAGTGGTTTTCCTTGGTTCATATAGTTAAAAGTCACTTTCAGTGAAGTGGCAGTCAGTTCGTGTGAAATTGCCACATACTTGGTACACAAGAAATAGATGCAGCAAGGAATATTGGTAAATGTGCAGTATAAATGATGTAAGTGGTATTCTTTTGTATTTTTTCTGCTATTACGCAATTACAAGAGTTTGGCTAACACAAAATTCTTGCCAAATTCAGCAGAGGCACAGTAATGAATCAATATACAAGTGGACTTATGATAAATGCACATGTTTGAAATTGATACTTGAGGACAGAATTTTGCTGGGTAAGGACAAAGTAAAGTGACCACCCTTGAAAGAGAAAATTTATAAGGGAATTGCTGTGCAGGCAGTGGCTGTTGATTATGACCCACAGCAGCAAAAACTGCAGACACATCCATGCTGAAACAAGACAAACCAAGTCTTCTGGCATTTTTAGCAGGATGGGACAGTAGGGGAAAATAAGGACTTGCACCATGAATTTATATTCAGGCAGATAATAAATTAATTTTTAATTTGAGGTTTGTACCACACCCTGGTACTAAAATAACATAGCTGTGCTGTTGACTTCAGTGGGGCTGTTCTGATTTATTCAAGATCCAGCTCTTTGCTTAACCATCTGGTTAGTAAAAGTGAAGTAAAAGATAAGTCTATAGGACAGGAGGGGGCAGATGCAAAGTTCTTCGAAGGCTTTCAATAGAGATATTAACCTCATTTGTGTTTGTTTCTGCAGGAAGTCCTTAAAAATTTTTATGGCATTACCATTGCAGGAATGTGGCTTCCCAGGCTGCCTTGTGCCACTTATTGTCTCACTGTGCTGCCTTGGCTGTGCCCCAAACCCCACCTGGTGTCAGCACCCCACTGGGATCACCCAGCTGATGTGCCGTGGGGCACACGCTGAATGCCACTGCCCAGCACAGGTGAAATCACTGACATCCGTCAGGAACCACCTGTTCCTCCCACAACCAAAAAGAGACCAGGACACAGTGAGAGAATGCTTGGGGATGGGTGGGTGATAACAAGGTCACCAAATGTGAGCGCTGGCCTGCCACCACCCAGAGAGTGACTCAGTTGCCCACATACACTCTAACCCACCTCCATCACAATGGCCTCCAGCTCTGCTGCAGACTTGTGAAATGCCAGAGCAAAGTGGTACCGGGCCTTGCAGCCCTGCTGATTGCACTGGCCCCTGCCACGACTGGTACCAGCAGCAGTCACAGCATGTGCCATTGACATGGGGTTAAGGCTTGGTGCTGTCACTGGTCCTAACTGCGGGTCAGGGCACAGAGGCACCCGAGACACCCAGCCTGCAGTGGTGGATTCTCCTAGTTGGCTTTTCATTATAAAGATGGAAAGCAAATTCTGAAACTAGATATTTGCTCTCAATACCTAATTTCCCCACATTTCTTTAATAGGAAAAATAATAATTTGCTTATTTTCTGCAAAGTGGAAGTCTTTGGTGCCAAATGATGTTTATACTGCTTGGCTCCAACTGCAGAGTGCACAAGTTAGGGAGCTGCAAGGTAAACATGAGGAGACACCCCCAGTCAGTAAAACTAAGGAGATGCTGGACCAGATTGCCAACAGCAAGTATGAAGGCCTTATCATTGCAGGTGTATAAGAACAGGTAATAGGGGTATCTGTCACAATCAGCTGAGGTCTTCGAGGCCTGGTCTCAGGGCAGGGCAGGACAGATCACCTCTGAATGCCCAAAGTGCCTTGTCTGTCATGACCCATAAAAAACTCATCTCAAGCTGATACTGCAAAAAGCACTGTAGCATCTGCTGATGCTAAAAAGTGTCACAATGTC
Organism: Corvus brachyrhynchos; assembly: GCF_000691975.1. Lineage (NCBI taxonomy): Eukaryota > Metazoa > Chordata > Aves > Passeriformes > Corvidae > Corvus > Corvus brachyrhynchos. Next base: position 2,217,670 of record NW_008238632.1, read on the forward strand.
AGTTTTAAACACCATGAGAAAGACAGTAACTATGCACAACACAGTTTGTCTAAAAAACAGGCAGAGGTGAAGGATCAGCATTGAGTCAGAAAAAAAAAAACCTGATGACTCCTGAGTAACTCCTTCCATATGTAGCACCCAGGAATTTCCTTAACCATCTCCCACTCTCCAGCAGGGCCCAAAGCACCTTATTGTGCTTATTGTGTGTGGCATGTGTGGCTGTGTGATAACCTAAGGCTGTGGACAGCGAGAGACAGTTGATTTGGCCAGGGTTATTTCTAAGTAAAAAGTGCTGTGCTTCCCTGTTGGGGAATAAAATTCTCCAATGTACCGAAAAGAACTTTCAGTTCCCTAGAGAATGGTAATTTCTCTCAGATGTCAGCCACATGGATAAAAGTGGTTGCTTCCTCTAGAAGATGAGCAAAGTGAGCAAAGAGTCCACCTCTCTCCTTACCTGACAAGGATTACAGCTGTCACTCTGTACCCACAGCATAGCAGCACACCCTAAGCTGCAGCAGGCCAGCGCTGAGTTCTGTCCTCTCACAATTTTCTCCCTGGTGCACTGCTTTCATTCACAGCACAACAGACCTCACAAAGGAGAGTAGCATCCTTATTCACATTTGATGGATGAGGAAACTGAGTCAGAGCGATACCATAGCAGAAGCAAGAATAGAGCCCAGGTCTTGCACACCAAGAGCTGGTGAGTAGGCAGTCCTCATGAAGATGTATGGCCATGTCACCATGATTAAACACTGTGCCTTTGGTCGGTGAAGGGGTTGAGCTGAGGAAACTGGTCCCAGAACAAAAATGACAGACTGCACTTCTTGCCCTGAAGCATTAGCTCATGAAACAACACTCTCCTCAGGCTTTGTGCCTGCTTTGAGCAGGCAGATACCTCAGCCACAGGTAACTCACTCAAATGTAAAAGGCATCCTCTGGTTGTACAAGCTACTGCCTGCTTTCCTGGCAGTAGCAGGGTGGAGGTGAAGGGAGGAGACATGCCTCTGCTGTCCTGATACTCAGCTGTGCTATCCCTTCTGTAGGACCATTAGATGCTGGCCTAGATAAAAGCAGAGCCGCAGGCTGGTCTCTCTGACAGCCATTGGGCCAGGCACACAATGATCTTCAGCTCTGGGATGTGTGTGTCAGACAGTGTAGTTATAAGGCAACATCTAACACACACCAAGGCCCTTGCCCTCTGCAGAGTGTCCCACAAAATTCAGTGGAAAGCTACATGAAGATTTTCTGTGGCTGTCTGCAAGAAACAGACAGAGGTCCAGGGAAGAGATCTTGGAACCAACATTGTTTTTCTAGGAAGGCCATTATGGCACCCGCAGTGGCTCTTTAGTTCAGCAGAACTCCTTCACATCCATAATGCTCCTTTTTACCATGAGGACTGGTGAGAGAAGACAACCTGTTAACAACGGCCCATCTCTCACTTACCACTCTTTCAGCTTTACCCTCTGATGGTATCTTGCCACTGAACAAAGCTTCAGTCACTGCTCATTTGCTTATCTTTGTGTCATGTGATTAGCATCGCTGAGGCCACAAAGAAGGTATGCATACAGATCCCAAGTCCAAGGCAGAACAGTCTGGAGATAAAAATTATCTCCTTGATGTATGTGAGAAGAGCAGCTAGAAAGCATCCTTGATCTCTGACAGGGCTCTGGGATATTTTCTAATTATGGCAATTGTATGTGCAGGTGTTTCAGTCACTCAAAAACTCTGACTACAACCATAATAAATGCCTTCATTTGAGAAATTGTCATGTTCCTCTAGAGGGACCACATTGCTTTGCCTTTAAATTGCTTTGGTTTAAAGCTCTTTTAATGCTTTTCTTAGAAAAGATATTAACTGCAGCCAAAACTAGATTGTTTGGAAACAGTGGAACAACACCCTGGGAGACCAGAAAGCACCCTCACCTTTAGATTTCTGTGCTGTGCTGCACACAGTTTTGTGTAATGTGCATTTATAATCACTGAGACTGTTCAATTCACACTCGAATAAGTTCTCCCAAAACCTGTGTGTAATTGAAATTTGCATAAGAAAGTTTGAACATTTTTAAAGGCTTTTCCTCCCCACTTGCTAAGTGGAGAGCTCATGGCTTCCTGTTAAGGAAACATTTAGTCTGCTCTTGTTTTTGTTAGTCAAGTCTGGCATTCCCCTTCGAAAAAAAAAAAAGAGAGAGCGAGAAAAAGAAAAGAAGATATTGCTTAGAAGAAAGCAGTCAAGCAATATTAATACAGCCTATACCTATATAAATGCACTAGCGTGGGCACATCCTCCCACATCTGGTACACAAAGTGGGCTGAGATGATTGACCGTTCCACTCACCACTTGCAGAGGCCATCCATTTCTAAGAATATAGTGGTTTTTCATTTCCACAGAGGTTCTTCCTTCCCACATGCACATATCTTTAGCACACAGTTTTACTCCAGACCAGAGAAGCAAGGATGGGCCTTTCCACTGAACAGATAGCAGAAGACAGAAACACAACATACTAGTGACTTCAATCTGCCCTCTCTTGAAGCAACTACGCCAGCAAGTGAACCAGATAAGTCCCTTTTGGGGTGACACTGATCATGTAGCTAAGGCAAATAAAATGGGTTGGATGTCAACAGCTGTCTCTAAGCAACTGTTGGTCTGTTGTGGCCACTGACAGGTATGAAGAGAATCTGTGAGGTTATGAGAGATTGAAAGTCTGCAGCAGCAGGACTGTTATTTGATGAGAAAGTCACAAATGCTGTGGAAAAAAAGGGAGACAATAGGAAAGGATAAAAGTGGTTTGACCTTCTTTTCTAGATCAACATGTTGCGCTTAACTCTTTTAATTGTCTAAACATGCACCTACTAGGAGAAAAGCACTGTTGCTTAAAGCCCTGATGAAAACAACTTTGCAACCTAACATGTATTATCATGATGCAACATCACTGACCTGATTTACTGTGCCATTTTTCAAACATGTAACAGCAGCAGACTCTCCCCCACTGATAAAATAGTAGCAGGAGGATCATGCATCTTCTCCCTCCAGCCATGGCAGCCTTGCCACACTACTGGCCAGAGATAACCCTCACAAGATAAAACTACCCTCTGTCATGACTGGCTCGACAGGGAAATGCTAAAGGCTTGCAGCAGTATTAAACACTTGTGTTTGAAAACCACAGAGATTGGTGTTTCAGCAACCCAGGAGTAATGCAGGCCAATGTGCACACAGAAGTCCACTCTCTTGTGGGGCAAACCATTCAAAAGTGACTGATCAACTCACTTGCCTTTCTTTGCTGGTGTCTTTTAGAGTGGTACTTAAACCAAGCAGATTCTTCTACAATGCTGCATGAGTGTTCTTCCTTGAGTTTCTTTTGGGTGTAAAGTACATAGAAAATAAGACATCCCAAAGTAAACAATAATATTGAAGATCTGAGTGGCAATAAAAAATAATTACTAGTTACCTTATATTAAAAAGGACTTTTCTATATACCTTCCAAAGGAGGTGATTGCTATTTTTGTGGATGCCTCATTCAATTAAAACATAACTGTACAAGGATGTTTATTACCCGATTTGGCCATTTTTCATTTTCATGAAAGTGAGCGCACCTTTATGACCCATAAGTGCTCTGTGGATACAGTCCCTACAGGGAAGAGCTATGTCTCCTCCTTTTTTGAGTGGGTTCACAGGACGATGTTTCACTCTACATTTGTTTAAGAGGCTGTGGATGTTGGTAAAGAGACTTCCCATTCAATGTCTACACACACAGGTCCGGGCTAATCCAATTTCAGGATGTGTTTGAAATATCCACATTTCAACAGCCCTCTCTCTTGCTAGAGCCAGTGTCCAAATTAAGAAAAGAAACAAAAAACAAAAAGATGCAAAAAAAGTCACTTCTCAGGTAACCCCAGATTTTTTTGCAAGTAACTTTGTAAATTAGGGGTGTACTTTTTACTGGAATCATACAAGTCTGGCTTCAGACATAGTTTATTAAGAAACACCTAACTTCTATCAGCATAACTTTTGTCTTTTACTGCAGCATAGAAGCATAGAACACCTTCACAGCTGTGTAAACACAATCCAGTCATTCACCAGTCCCAGTGTTACAAGTCTCCTAGTCAATCCTGTACTGAATACAGTTAGCTGTATTCAGTGGTGTCTGGCTGATGCTTTTCATCCAGAGAGCTGTCCTGTTTTGATCTGACACTCAAGAGATCTTGGCTTCATCTTGTATTTGTCCCAATAATGATTAGCTGCAATTTAGCTATGAGCAGTTAACTTCTCGTTCGAATTTGTGTAGCTTTGACCTCTGGCCACTGGGGTTTGTTTGACTTTTTCTACCATTAGCACCTTGCCCTGTCTCCTTTAGGAGATGCCTATCAAAAACCAAGCTGATCTTCTTTCAGCTCAAAGTTTTGTGCCTCTTAAATTTCTCAGTGAAAGATGTTTTCTCCAACTTGCAAATACACCTCATTATTTTTGAAAAGTGAATCTTCTATTTAAAAGTGAAGGAAGGGCTTGTTCATTCAATATTTCATCTGTTTTTTCCAGCTCTATCAGCTGTTCAGATAAGATATGAACTCTACCTACACTCACCTGGCTCCTCATTTTTTTCACTGTTCTTTAAAAATTAGAGTTTAGGGCTTAAGTTCATGTGTTTTCATGCAGAAGACCAGAATAACAAATAGGTATGTTCTTCCAGATAATAAACCAGATGTTCAAATGGACTGGGTTAGAAACAACACCATCTACAATTAAAATCAGCTGTCCTGCTGCTGAATCCTTCTAAAAAAAAAAAAAAAAAGTTGTTGCTGGAGAAGGTATCCCAGAAAGATAATCTTCTAGAAGTTTAACCAGATAAGATAGAAGCTCCCTAACAGCATATCTGCAATAAAACCTAATTAATAGGGTCCTTAATGGCTTGAGATGAATCTTAGAACTAAATACCTCCTTGAACTGTGTTACTGTTTCTGTGTTCTCTTCCAGATCCCAAGATACCTTTCAGGATCTCCTCATACTCATTGCTTCCTCCATGCCACAGGTACCAATCCTTACTGAGAGTGCTTGTTGTGAGCAAATCCTAATATGCCAAAACAGCAAATGCAGCAGAGAATCAGTTGTCTAAAGGAGATAAGGGAGATTGGAGAGAAGGAGATTGTAGTGAAGAAAAATGACAGGTCAAGGCCTATAGCATTTTCTGCTCATAGAATAACTAATATTAAACATTTTCCAGTAGTTGATGTCAGGCTCACAATTTCAGCTGTAGGTACAGCTGCAGCAGAAGACAAGGTAAGAAACAGCACAATCCCTTCATTTACCTTTTATTCATTACTTCCACAGTGAAATTAAAGAAAGCTGTGGCCTTAGTTTTAAGCCATATTGTTAAACATTACAAAAAGTTTAAAAAAGGGGGGAGAAAAGACATTGCTCCTGCTATGAGTGCAGAGTATGTAAAGGAGAAAAGTCTGAGACTAAGAGAAGTCATTAGTGAAGACAAACACCAAGAGAACGGTGTATATTTAGCTTTAAGATGTTACTAAATGTTAATAAATGTTCTACGTGGTGTAAGACTCATTTCTCTGAATCTACAGACTAATGACATTTGGAATAAATTATGGTGACGAAAACAAAGGTGTGGGTTCTTTTTCACTCAGAAATTAAATGTTTCTGTAGCCAAAATAGTGACTTGTGTAAGGACTCATACTTGATTTGGGGCTTTTATTTTTTCTCCGCTGACTTTTTGAGAATTAGTGACCTACATTGTAGAGGGTTTCTTTTTTCTCCCCCTGCTCCCAACTGGCCTCACAGATTCCTGTGACTCACAGAAATTTTTAAAAAACAAACCACCAAATGTGTGACTTTAAAACTATCAGTGACAGTTTCATTATCAGTTATCAGAGGGGATTCCACACACTCGCAGTGCAATCAAAAGGAGTACCCCTTTCCTCCTTAACATACAGGTAAATGTCACTTCTAGGAAACTGCCTTTAGTTCCAAAGCCAGACCTCATCCATGTCCCTGGATTTCAGCTGTTCCATCGAATCAGATCCATCCATCTTTTTGTAAAATCAAGATGCATTTAGATTTTCTTCAATATCAGACCAAGATTTTTCCTCTACCATGCTCAGTGTTCCTATAGAATTATTTATCCCAGACCTGACCCTAGTTATGCTAAATGGTGAGACAACCGCCGGACTCCAAGGTAGACCTGTTTAATTATGCAGTGTTCCTAACCCAATCTGACTGGAACAGAAATGCATGCCTGGTTTCATCTTTAGGGAAAAGAGCAAGATCCAGGGATCCAGGGTTTGTTTCCAACTCTCCAATGCACATTTCAAATATTGATAGAACAGATTTGTAAAATGGTCATGATGCTTGCTTTTCTAAGAACCCACTGCTATGGATGCCAACATATTAATTAAGATCATCGAATTAGTATCAAAATTATTCACCAACACAGTGTAGTACTCTATGACGAGGAAAGCCTCACTTATCACACATTATAGGCAGAGAGAAATGTCTACCTCACCGAACATCTTGCCAACTCATGTCCATACTGCACACAAAAATGTTTATTGAGCATTTACAAACCAAACCCTCAGGGTAGGAAATTGTAAAATTTAAGTTACATTAGGAAATGTAATCTCACTGACTTTTCCCATCCCACAGCCATCTCTTTGCATGCAGGCTGCAAAGCTAGTTATTTGGTGAGCAGCTCTTTGGGCTTTTGTGTCCTGCTCTTTGCTCAGTGCATAGCCTCACACTTTACCTACTCCTCAAACACGGCTCTGAAAATAAAATTACTCAGGGACTCTTGCTCTTACCTCATCACCAAAGCATCTGAGTATCTTTGAATGTGAGCTAATCTTTGTTAGTAAGCCCTGCAGCATGAGGGGGTGGTACAATCCACATTTTACACATAGGGAACTGAAGCACAAAGTGATTAAGGTCAAAAGTTTCCATTACTTTTTTGTACTTCCTAGGACTTGATTTCTCAATTTATTTAATACTCTACTTTCTGTCTCCAAAACCCAGAATGCGCTACCTCAGCTTCTGCTGTGAGAACTCAGCACTCCTTCACGTCAGACATGAAATCTCCACCCACACATGCGTAATACAAGGAGCACCCAGTCAGTCATCACCTCTGACAAGGTAGGTTTCAAAAATTTGCCCAGCACCACACAGAAATTTTGTGGCAAAGAGGAGGATAAGCACAGTTTCCCAGGGCAGCATGTGACTGCCTTCACCACATGCTGTGCTTGCTCTCGGTGCAATCCGTCTTCAGCCTGCAGCTTCAGAACAAGACAGCAAGCAAGGTGGAGGTCCTGGACATATGGGGGATGCCCTTTTCTCTCTGCCTCATATCACTGATTCCCCCAGGACAAATGTATTACGTGAAGGAAACAGGCATTCTTCTGTATCACACTTAGTGACTTTAGTGTTCTTTAGTCTCAGGGAGAGCAATAGAAAGTGTGGGACAAAGGTACTGGGCACATTCTATCCCTGGTGTAGAAATGGCAAAACTCAGTGAGTTGGAACACCAAACCATGCTCAAGCACAGACTGCACAGTGGGGCACACAATGTCTTTCCCCACTGCCTCACATTTTCCCCTTTTTATTCCTCACTCCTCCTTGTTCGGGTTGCACTTGCTTCTTCCTATCCCTCTAATTTTTTTGTCTTCAGCTCTCTGTCCCCTTTCCTCAAGCTTTGCCACCAAGCTCTTGTTTCCTTCCTTTACCAAGTTCCAGTCTTCTTCTAGCCCTTTTGACTAAGTCTTCATCATTTCAAAATTCATATCACATTTTGTTAATAGCCTTTCCCCTAGGCTCCTTCTATCCCCGTCCCACTTGGTACTTCCTTTACTTGATCTTTTCTTCTCCAATAATTTCCTTTTCTCACCCCATATTTTAGGTCCTAGGAGGAGCTGATGTTCTCTCCATCACTTATCTTCCCAGTCCCAGTTTGTTTCTACTCTAGTAGTGTTGATGAATGAATTGATTAAGTGAATTGCTTCCCTTAGGCAGCTTCTCAGCTCCCAGTTTCTCATCTCCCACAGAATCTGCTCTGCATCCACAGTCTCCCCAGCTTTGAAGCTGAGTGTTCTCCAACTTTAGGTGCCAGCAATCATCACCAAGTCTTAACTGCTACTCAAGTAACACCAGGCTCTTCCCATTCCCCTCTTCTACAATGCTTGCCAGCAAGACAAAGGGCACTAAAATTATGAGATAGGGACAAGCTCCATTTTTTCATTTACTAAGTCATTATATAATTATTGCTTCCCACCTGGATTTGGACTGGTGGGGAGCTGGAATTGTAGGATGTCCAGCCTTGCCCTACAGGTCTGGGCTGCAGCAAACCTTCTCTGGATCACCCTGCACAGTTGCACCCTGTGGGCAATACTGGATCTGTAAGGGGATGGAACATACTCCGTCACACTGTGGGGAGCACACAGTTACAGGATGGCAATTTACTCCATCTCTGGATGAAGTTGGTTTGGTTTAGTGTAAGAGCAAAAAAATCAATAAAAGAAGTAGTTTGATCTGTGAGAAAATGCAGATTTTTCTGTTCCTTTTATTAACCTGAAAAAGTATAATCACCTGCACTTTTACTCATTAGAAAACTTTTTATTTCCACATGCAGCATTTGAAATATTAAAAAAAAAAAAGGAACAAAGTAAAGAACAGGAGACAGTGCTATAGCCTCCTACCTTTTAACTAAGCCATTGGTTAATATTTTGGGATGTGAGAAGACACAGGCTCTTTTTCTACATCTAATATCACCAGATGGTACAGTCCAGGGTATGGTGCTCCCAGCCTTGCAGGTTGAGTCTTGCCTACCCTATTCAGAAATGTTTAACTCTTAATTGGAATAGCCTCAGTAAGATTTCTCATCGTTAGTCTATGATGAAACCTAATTCCTCGGTGCTTTCCCTCCTACCCAAAGGAGAAAAAATTATTTAAGTGCCACACTTTGAACAAGAGGTTTCTGCATACTCTGTGCTCCAGCATAGCTTGTAGGTTTCCTTACATCACCGAGAAGGGCAAAGGGAAGGTAGGTTCGCCCCTGTCTTCACCTTGCTTTCCATGGCAGAAGCAGGAACAACATTCTATACAAGACCCCCCTGAGCCACTGGGCAACAGGGGGAATTGGTACTTCTGTTTGTCTTCACCCTGAAGACAGGTGCAAGTATTTGATCTGACTCTTGGCAGTTTCAGGTCAACCAGAGCATATTTCTTGGATGTGAGGCAAAAAGTCTCTATCCACAAGTGCAAATAGCAGTAGGTTTGGGCTGACACTTCTTTGAGTGGCAAATGGCACATCCCCTGATGAACAAATCTTTTTATTGCAAGAAATCGGGTTTCTGCTCCTAAGACTGGGTCATCAGATCAATTTAAATAAAAAGTTAGTGACATTTTTTAAAAAAACAAAATTATGTATTTTTCTTCTTTAGCCTTGTCCCTAGAAAAGAATTACCTATTTTAAGTCAGGCTTTCCCTCTTTCCCACCTGTCACCAAATTCACTGTGGAAAACAACTGCAGATACTTTAATTTAAAAAAGAAAAGGGGGTTGACAAGCATGGAAAAAACCAGGAAACTGGGTTTTAACACCAGCAATGCTGAACACTTTTGCCTGATTGTGGTTATAATTGATACATAAGATGAAAACACATGCTCTAATTTCATTCTTGAGAAACCTATCAACTTTGTCTTACTGATAACAGTGCTGGCTTAACATCAAGCAGATACACTGAGTATTGAAATAAGGCAAGAAGTGGTAAGCATGCGTAGGTGCCTCTAATGTGCAAAAATGCTCATGCAGTGGTGAATGTTCAGCTAGGGGATTTACCTTTGATAAGCAATTCAGATGTTAAATTATCTATGCACTACAACAGCATTGTGGTGGTTTTATGCACAGTTCAGTGGAAGTGGATGAACTACTTCAGAGCTTCATCAGAATCTTCATGCAGGACTTTCTTGGAAGGAGTCACCCTCTCTGCCCAGGATGGCTCTGGTACCAGGATGTTTCTCCAGAGTTTGAAGACTCCCACTTTGAAGTAACAGCAAAGCTCTCCTTTGGCCTTTTGTAAACTACTCCCACCATGGTGCCATCTGCCCCATCTGTAATGGAACTAATTTCTCTGCAGAACATGAGGTTGGAGATAACCCTGTTTTCATTAATGCCCAGTTATAGTACACATGCCAAGCAGCCAAGGGGGGCAGAACAGATCTTCCTTCTGCAATCTCCACAAGAATCTATCAAAAAGGCAGAGTGTGCAGAGATTACTTCCTCCCTGGACCTCTAGGGATTCAACGTACCATAGAAAGAGAACACAGATCATATAGATACCTGCTCCCACAGCCAATGTAATATACCTGCAGCCAGAAGAGTGAACAGTCATAGAAGCACAGGAATATCGTAGCTGGTCCTCAATGTATACCTAAATTACTTTATTTAGTCCAGGAAATGACAGGATGCCATAAATCTGCTGAAATTACAGTGAAAACCTATGCAGGCAGATGTAACTGACCTCACTGAAACACCTCAGGCTGGAGCAGGCCTTCACTGTGGTAACAAATCCCATCGAATAGTTACTGACTATGGGCTCCTTGTTTTTCTGCCACATGTTCTCATGAAATTTCACGACAAGTTATTTGAGAATTAGCCATAAGGTTAGTGTTTCTCTTTCATCTGTTTTTAAAATGAACTAGTTTGGGCAAAGTGTGTAACTATAAAAGGGAAAAAATGGTAAAACAGCAGAAAGAGCAGGCTGAGGCGATCAGGACGAGATGTGTGCCAGACTTCTTAAATTGTTTGACTCCTGCTCCACAAGCTGGGCATGACTCAGCTAGGATAAAGCAATACATACTGCACTTAAATTTTTAGCAATAAACTTTCAGTCTTTACCTTGTCCACAGTGGCGTATTTCCTTCACTCTATTTTTAGATATCACGCAAAAGCATCTGGGTTTTTTTTCCTTTTCAACATTTATTCTTCTGCATGGAGAGGACTTGAATGGTAAATTATTTTGATGACAATGGTGAGGAGCTGACTAGGACTTTGGCAGCTCTCGCATTAAAAAAAAAAAAAAAAAAAAAGTTTTGCAAAGCAATAAACAAAGAAAATTTCTGTAAAACTGGTCTACCAAATAAAGAAATGCCTTCTCTTAAGAGTAAGGCAAATTCATCAGTTCAATTGGAAAGCATGAGAAATGCTTTTGGACAATGAACTATTACAGGAACATACCAAAAAAACTTAAACCTATGGCCTCTCAGAAGTTGCGTGTCCTGTTCAGTCTGGACTCCATCACTGCACCATCAAAAGAAAGTCCTGCTCCATTATGAAGATGGTCAACTCAGAGAGATGCATTTACATGGTCCAGGTGATCCAGATCAGACAGTTCTTACTTTTAATGCTCTAGAACTGTATGGATGGAAACAACTACTTGGGGGGCTCCACATACACCAGAGATGCATGTATTTCTATAGCATCTCCTAGACATTATACACTACCTTTTCCTGTATGATTCCCGAATCTGTCTAGGACCACTTTTACTTCTCTCCACCTGAATGAATGGTCCAGGTGATCCAGATCAGACAGTTCTTAGTTTTAATGCTCTAGAACCGTATGGATGGAAACAACTACTTGGGGGGCTCCACATACACCAGAGATGCATGTATTTCTATAGCATCTCCTAGACATTATACACTACCTTTTCCTGTATGATTCCCGAATCTGTCTAGGACCACTTTTACTTCTCTCCACCTGAATGAGTAAACTGGAATTTGTAGCAAGCAGCTACAATTTTTGCTTCTGCAGCATCAAAAATTACAAAAGTGGGAGTATATGACATGAAAACACACCCCCTCCCCCATGTATATAGCAGAAATCTTTAAAAATCCTCTCTGTGAAGTTAAGAATCAATGATTATGTTAGTCTTACTGACAAGTGCTGTCATTGCAAAAATGGGGAGTCCCTTCACTCTGAAATCAGAAGAAAACAATGTACTTTTTTGAGCTAAAACACATGATGCAGACTCACCTCGTGGACATTGACTAAACCCATGTTTACAAAGCAAACTCACCATTTCCCTGATGGGAGATGACTGTTAGCTTTTAGGAAAAAATCTATGGACTCTGTTATTTAGTTCAGCATATGCTGGTAAATCCCCAGGCATAAATAAATATCCTTCTTTGGAGGTATTTTCCTTGGGGAAATTCTGGCACTGCTGATACAGGGCAAATAGATTTTCTCTACATTTGGAAAGCTAGCTTGAATTTCTGGCCACTCATAAAGCCTCTCATGTTATTCCCCATGCACAGAATTTGCTCTACGCAAAAGAAATGCCTTTCCTCTGCTTTTGAAAGTCCAGGAATGAATTCACTTCCTCATTGTCACTGAAAACACTGTGAGCTTTAAACAGACCCACAGTGTAGTTAACCTCTTAACATACGAGATACTGAAACCTATTGAATGCTTAGCGCTTTTGAGGTAAAACCTCAGCTGAACAATTTGGTTGAGGGTGTGCCAACTGACATTAATTCTCACACCTAAATTAGTCACTCTAAAACAGGATTTAGAGTAAACACTGTGGGTACCAGACCCCTCATACAATTCTGTTCCCTTTAACAAAATCAAAACAGTCTCTTCCTGAAAAAGATGTTGACCATGTGGCAGCAGTTACAGGGCTGACACAGAAACACTCCAAGAAGCTCAACAGACTGTGTTATTGTCTGTCAGACTAGACAATTGCAAACATAAAAAGCTGGCCAGAAGCATTCACCAAGTACTGTAGAAACTGATCCTTCTTGGCTATTTCTCCACATTTAGATGATTTGGGGGAAATTACAAAAATTACAGAGGGAAAGGCTGACAAGCTTCATGCTCTATGATTCATGACTAAAGATTACCTTCACATGGTCACTTTTTATTCACTTAGCACTCCCCACCTAATTCCATCGCTAAGAGCTGCTGAGAGGAACTATTTCCATCTGGAGAGAAAACAGTATCAGCAGTTCTCCCATTTTGGCAAGGAATGATAGAGTCATTCATTCACGTATGCACCAAGTACATGGAAATCAAACACAATTCAAAATCGGTTTACTGATTTTAAAGAGTGTAAGGCTGTCTCAATAAATGGAAACATAGGTAACAAAATACATTATTGGACATGTATGAAAGAAACTAGAACAGTTTGCAGTTAATTTTTTTCCATTCAGATTATACAAACTGCTTATATTTTGGGAGAAAGTAAGAACTTCCAGTGAAACTAGAATTCACTGGGAAAGGAATACAGAATGCTAACGACCTGGAAGACTGGCAAGTCTGCTGAACAGCAGGTTGTTCTATCTAAGAAAGTTTTACTGGCTTCCTTACATGTTGAAATTGTTGGAGGAACAGAGGAGAGAGCAGAAAGAGCTTTAATTATGTGAGCAAGTGTTCACTAGCTGCATTCCTTGATGCTTCCCATCCACTCACAGAGCATACAGCTTTGTGCTAAATGCTTACTTCATACCTAAAGTTAGAATAGCTGATCATCTCATCAGATAGGAATATAGAAAGGAAAACAAGAGTAGTCCCTGCTTGATTTCAGATGAGGCATTTTCTTTAGCTATTTATTTGTTAACCAGTTGCTGACTCACGGATGCTGAACTGTTGCTTGAAGCAAACAGCTCCAAAACCAGACTCTGCTTTAGAGTCCTCTGCTGTGGTGCGTGCTGGACATGTTGGCAGCACAGCAGTTACGCCAGCCTAAAGATCAAGTTTAAAGTTACAATGATTGGGCTTGCACTACCTAAACCCAGCCACTGCTCTGTACATTAAGGCAGTTTTGCAAAGCAAAGACCGGGCCTGTGCAGAATCCATCCCTGTGCAGTGTTATCCATGCAGTGCTTTATGCTTACAACCCTCCACCTAAATCAAAGACCATTCCGACAGTAGTAGTTCACAGTTAAGTGAAGTCTGCTACACATGGATGGTAACTCCCTGAAAGCAGGGACCGCACTGAATGGTAAATAACCATGTGTCTAGGTGCTAAAGTACAGCAAACACAACACAAGAAAAGATTCTATTCTAAAGAGTCTGCAGTCAAAGTTAAACAAGCATGTACAGAAAAGTGTGAGGAAAGAAACATTCACACTCTTGCCATACAACTGAGAAACTGAGGTACCAGAATGTAAGCCACAGCCCCAAATCCCACAAGAAACTGTGACAAAGGGCAGGATGGAAAAAGTATTGGGAACACTCCAGCCGATTTCTATGCTCTTTCCTGGACACCTTCTCAACCTCTGTGAGAAACAGGGCAGTTAGGTCAATGGGCTTTGATTTGGCTTACTACTGCTGTTCTTATTTGCCTCAGCTTAGCTCCAAGTCTAGCCTGAGCCTGCATCAAAATCCACTGAATTCACTTTGCTCTCCTATGCAGAAATAATGTTGGTCTTCCTCTTACTTCTTGCTGGGGCCTAGCTGGAATTCTCTGTACTGTGCATTGAAGAGGGTAAGTCATGCTGGGCTGTGCTGCCATCTCAAATGTAGCTATACCATAGCTATGTGTGCTTAGGGGCCCTGAGGCTTGCTGCAGTATCTACAGATATCAGAGGAATAAAAATCAAGTTACAAAGATTTTATCATCGCCACTTAGACTTTTTCACGCATTTCACAGAAAACAGTGATGAAACTTACCTCTAGACCAGGAGGTCAGTACAGTTAAGGCCAATCTTTTGTGTGGTTAATGCCATACTTAATTCCCTCATAGCTAATAAAACCTGTTTTTAAAAACGTTCAGTGTTTGCCTCCATAGGTCATTTTTCACACTGTTTCACCAGCCTTACTGGCAGAATACCACCCTTAGCGTTCCGCTTAACAAACGGGGCTAAGGCAAGGTTTGAACTTTCAGCCTCTTTGAGCCCACTGCAGTTCCAGCCTTTACCTCTGACACTTCTACCACAGATATTAAAAAGATCAAGAAAATGAGCACACACACACAAAAAAAAAGGCAGCAAGCAGAGGAAACCTTGGCCCAGGGGCATAAATAGGAATCCCTACTTCCAGTACAGTCACTTGCCAGAATGCCCTGGTAAAAGTCTTCTTGGGAATCTCTAGTTTCTATTACTGTATTCAGATGAGTACAATGGAAAAAAAAATCACAAAACCAGTTCAGCTCTTGCTATCTAACTGGCAGACATGATTTGGGGTTTTTGTTGGTTTTTTTTACCATCATTACGTGATTCAGTAATAAGCACCATCTTTCTGTCTGATAGATATTTAGGGGATTTTTCCCCCTCTTTTTCCTTTGCACTGACAAGCTCTTATCACTTCTCCACCGGGAAAAGAAGCAACGGAAGAGCTCCTGGAAGACACAAATGCTGAACTCAAGCATGACCTCAAGCACTGCTGTTGCATTAAAAGGGATTTCCCTTTTATGATCCTTTTCCTCCCTTCTAGATGAATCACACCTCTTACAGAATTATCTGATATTAAAAGACCTAGCAAATGATTGAACTATTAAAAGTCTGAAGGTTACTATCTGTTCATACTATTATAGTCATCATCCTAGCATTGAATAGTATATGAGTACTGTCTTAACAATGAGTCTTTCCTGGTGCAACCTCTGAAACATTTGGCAATGGTGTTCTGAACACTCTGAGGTCTTGGTTTAATTTAGTGAGCATGAGCTACTCCTTCCCAAACTCTAAAAAGAAGCAAAGTAATTAAAATAATTTAGAGATACAGAGCTGAATGGGGCCTTGAGAGATTTCTTCTTTTTCCCAAGTACAATAAAGAATTGTTATTGATTGATGTGCACAAAACTGATTACTTAAATTTTCACCAAAAAAATTGATATTCTGCAGTTCCCCTAGACAGCTTTCTCCAAGGTTATGTAAACATTACCATTTATAGGGGTGGACTGTTTCATCCTTATACTTAACCAGAATGCAGGTAGCTGAAATTTAAAGTATTTCTTATTCTGCCCTTAATGCCAAGAACTTCACCCTTCCCTCAAGAGATATAGACATGCATATATACCTAAAAATACGTGTGTGCGTGTATATAGTTATGTGTATGTGTGCATACTTTCACACACACTTCAAAGAAGCAAATTTTCCTTGACTTTATACTTATGTTATACTATATGTTTATATTTTATGAAATATAAGCATTATACCATAAATTATGAGATAAACTATAGGGTATAACTACAAAAAACCCCAGGAATCATTCAGAAAAGAGGACTGTACATTCATGCATTCTATAATTATTGATGTTCCTGATGTTTTTAATGCATTTCCATATTGCCTAGGAGTTATGGTTGATAAGACAGAACTTCATTTTGTGCTGTGCAAACTCAGATCAAATGAATTCCTGCCATCCTGCTCAGACCTGTTTGATAAACATCAGCTGTAGCAATGTGCAATCAACTTTCAGTTTATCAAGGTGTAAACAGTAATTATTAACATTCAGACGTGCTTACCATTTAGAAAACAAAAAATAAGCTGTTGCATTTTCAGGTTTTCCTGGGTCTCAGCATCTCCACCATGGCTAGGACCACTTGTGAATCTACTTGCTGCAGTTTCATAAGCAAAGCAGGGTACAAGTCAGCTCTTTTTTCCCTACTTCCTACCTTAGCTCATCATTCCTACTCCACTGTGAAACCCTCCATCACTTCAAATATTCTCTGTAAAACTCTGTGAGGTGCTGGGCTTCATATCACATGAGAGAAATGTTTTGGAGAAAAACAAATATATTTTTAAGGTTTTTTTTTTCCTCTAACCAGATCACTTCAGTAATCTCCTACCTCAGTCCCCATGAGCGAACAGGGAAAAATGTCCGGGAGAAGGGAACTGCAAGATGCTGACAGAAACATACACTGTGTAAATCACAGCACAGATGCTGCCCTAGTTATGCAAGGAATCACTCAGGCCCAGTTCCTTCAGATATCCAGTCCCCTGGATCTTAGACACCCCTCAGGCTATCAATCATTAAATGCAGAGCCTTCCTACCCAACTA